>NC_066365.1:20265949-20598449 GCF_013377495.2 Cygnus atratus | reverse complement strand
AGCCAACGAGATGACCAGCCACTCCTTCCTCCTCACCTGCAGCCTCCAGGGGAGAGTTAGCAGGGAACAGAAAGGGACCAGCTCACCCAATATAGTGACATGACTTGCAAACGGAGATAGCAGAATGTCAGAACCACCTGAGGGCAGAACAGCAGCCTGTATTAAGGGTGGAATGAGAGGTGCTTAAGGTAGAGAAAAAGCCAGCAAGGGAAAAGAAACAGAGAGGAAAGATTTGGATAAGAGTGGAAAGGTGGCATGGATTTGAGAGGGGGAGCAGAGGAAGTCTTCAGGGGAGATCTCAAAGAGGCATAGGATTCTTGAGAGAAACGTTGTGAGAGACATCATGATACGAGCTAACATCCTGCAAAGGAGGCAGAAGAAGAGAGCAGGTAAAGGTGAGGCATGTACCATCTGCCAGAAAAGAGCTCACAGGCAGGGAAATGAGAAAGAGTGAAAAGAGAGAACTTAAACATTGGAAAGAACATAGGTATAGAAAAGGGGGGAATAATAATAATAACAAAAAAAAGGCAATAATAAGAAGCAGAAAAGAGGACAAAGGAAAAGGAAAGAAAGGAAAGAAACTTCAGATCGATGTGATGAGCCAGAGGGGAAAAAACACACAAACAAACACAACAACATCCAACCAACCAACCAAACAAACAAAAATACAAAAAGAAAGAAAAGATACCAGCACGTGATACTGATTTTTTTTTTATTTATGGTTTCCTGTCCTGTGGTACTTCTTTGACAGAGCATCTCAAGATCTCTGCTGTTACTCTTCAACCTACAGGTCACTAATACAGTTACTTAACCAAAGAGCAGCAAGACTGCAAGATCTGATATTCACAAGGATGTGCACAGCTTTTTGCAGCATGTAGTAAATTAGCCATCAGACTCTGTGTGGTATACTTAAAGCCATCTCTTGGGGATAAATCTCCATCTCCTGACAAATACAGCCTAGATGAGCACACGCTGCTTGGCTGCACTTCTCACACTGACGGAAAGCCTTGTGCAGTTTAGGGATGGACCTGGATGTGGCACGTGTAAGCTAACTGAGTGAGCTGCTGTTCAGACTGAGAGCAAAGCATACCAGCTTCATCCTCAAATGTCTCAGCTTTCAGGTTCTAATAGGAACTCTTCTTGGACTGTAACACAGTGTTGCTCTGACCCATTTCACTCATCTAGTCTTTCTGCCTACCTCTCTGTTCTCCACATCAGCAGGCATTTTCCTCTCTTTCTCCCTCTAGCTCTGTCCCCTTTGAGTATGAGAGCCTCCTTGCTGTCTGGCTTTCTGCCAGACTTTTTCTGCGCTATCAAAATTTTGCAGCATTTAAATCATATCTGAAAAGAAGTATTTCATTTTTTCTTCCTTTTCCAGCTTAACACTTTGATTACAGTATTTATTTTTCCAAGCCTGTTGGCAGGCAATGAGGGGAAAAAAGCAGCCTAAAGTTAGAAAACCAAAAAAGAAAATGAAGCTGTATTGTAGCTGTCTGACCTACAGGCCCAGCCAAGAGTGCAGAAGGAAAAAGCAGCCTGCTGGGTATGGCAGCAGGGGGTTGTGCCTGACAGCTGGGTAGCAAAGAGAAATCTAGGTGTGATGATTGGCAATCTGAAAACCAGAACACTCACCTCCTACATTTGGTTTGGATTTGGGGAGACAACGGAGAAAAGAGAGTTATTTTTAGAGGGTAAGAGATTCAAGAACACATGAGGTTTTGGAAGGATGGGAGTGTTTTAACTTGTAGCTGACCTCTCGCTTAGCTTCTTCTCAGGTAGGACATTGAAGGCTGACATTCATCCTTCACCCTTCATCATTCCTGCCTGTTGTCACAAACAGTCTCTGAAATCTAGCACAGGCTGTAGCTACCAATGGAACTTGACGAACGATACAGCAAACTACCAAGGCTTAGCTAACATATTTATGCTCTGGAGTACAGATTAGAATTCCCTTGTATGTTTGAACCATGCCTAAATCGCTGGGGTCTATGGGTGACGCTATAACTTCTCAATCAGCATCACCAAAACAACATCATGCAACCGTTAAAAAGCTCATCTGCAAGGCAAAAAAATCCTATTCTGCAGAGCTATCTGGCTCCTGCTTTTCACCAGAGTGACTTGATGTCAGAGTGACTAATGAAGCAATCAGCTGGGAATAGCTCACATGGTATTTTAGCACTCTGATTTCCTCTTTTTATAGTATGTGAATTAAAAAAAAAAAAAAAAGCCAAGGCAAATTACTTAGGATTTTCAAAAGAATTTCTTATTTAGCTGCTTGATTTGAAAAGATAACAGCTGGGAGGGGTTTCACCACAGTTTTTACTGTCATCAGAGTCAATGCTGAGCACTTCTCAAAACCTATCCTACATAATTGGTGTACGTAATTTATCACTGCACATACTGTACGAAGAATGAACACAGCATAATCTTCCTTCAAATACTGAAGGAATCAGCAACAAATCAGAAGCATCATTTTTAAATGTAAATCAAGAAACCCAAACCACAGGCTATACCCCTATGAATATACTGTATGGGGAAAGAAGTCAGAGGCAGAAACACAGCAAACAGTGCCTTGATTCTGCCATAACATCTCCCTTCCATCTCGTGCATGCAAGCAGCCTGCTATCACTGCAGTCAGTTTGCAGATTGGGCAGTAGGAGCCAAGAATCACAGAATGGCTGAGGTTGGAAGGGACCTCTGGAGATCATCCAGTCCAACCCCCCTGCCAAGAAGCAGGTCACCTAGAGCATGTTGCAGAGGATCACATCCAGGGGGGTTTTGAATATCTTCAGAAGAGACTCCACAGCCTCTTTGGGCAACCTGTTCCTGTGCTCTGTCACCCTCACAGTAAGCTAGCTACTGATATATTTGCTTTCTGGGGTAGCTTCCTCCTCTTGGAGTCTATGAGCAGTAAACACTGCTATAGCATGGCTAATTAAGTCTACAGGGTGCACGATTAGTATCAGATGCACATGTATTGCAGCATTAGGGTAACAGTGGCATGGTTTATGGATATCTTGGATTAGGTCAACCAATGCAGTTGGAGAAAACAAAACCAACTTTGAGCACAAGTTAATTCTTTTCTAATGTTCCAATATACAAATTGCACATATATGTTAATGTATAAACTATTACCTTTCCTTATAAATTTTGTCTCACTTATTTCTTATACATGTATAGCAGATTCTTAATTACTTGTGTCTTTATTAATCCACTTACCATTCCTGCTGGTATGAAATGCATAATATATGAATAACAAAGGAAGATATATTTTACCATTCTTCACTAAACCTCCATACAGTCCATCCACGATTAAGGACAAAGGTTTCCACATAATCCTTATTGATTATATTCCTTCAGGCTCATAAACTATCTTTTGCTTACACTCAGTGCAAATTTTCTTCTCTCGTTAGTATCTATGAGATGGGAAACAAACACACTGTTCAGATGCTGAGTCTCCTGGTGCTCACTGTATCTTTATGGCTTGTACCAGGCCTACCTGACTGGATAACGAGGGAGGGATGAAATAAATGGATGGCTGTGTGAAAGAGGAAGCCAACACCAGCCAATGCACAGCCATTCATCAACCAAACTTGGATCTTTTAGAATGTTCTTTTCCAAGCAAAATGACACCTTATTCGAAGATAAATAATACATTTAAATTTTAGAAAACTGAATGCCCAATTAAAATGTTATTTCAGTAAATGAAACATCTTCATTGCAATTTTAATGATCTATCTTAGATTTTTCTAAATGCTTCTTTTAACTTCCTGTTTCACAGAAGTTATTTAAAGATGAACAGGTATGACCTGGTGCTTAGGGACATGGTTTAGTGGGTGACATTGGCAGTAGGGCGATGCTTGGAGGTCTTTTCCAACCTTAGTGATTCTATGATTCTATGAAAAGAATGAAGCAGCAAGCTTTTTCCTGCCCTAAGAGAAAACAAGCAAGAAAGGTCCCTAGAAGCAAGAAACACTCTGAAACTCTGCCTAAACTGGGAGACCCAGGAGCAGCTCTGGACTCCTGGCCTGGCAGTGTACTGAAGTTGGGTTGTGTGCCCATTCAGTGCACGTAGGCCAATGAAGGCATCTCTTTCCTGCATACTATGCTTTCAGTGAGAAGACCCAGAGAGGAACCACATTAACCAAACTTATCCTTGATATGGAGAATCACAGAACCACAGAATTGTAGGGGTTGGAAGGGACCTCAAGAGATCATCGGGTCCAGCCCCCCAAAGATATGCTGAAAGTGCAACTCCAGGGCATGCTAAAACTCACACAAACTGTGTGATGTAGATGTTGCCTTAAGTTATCCTAAGAGTGGCTTCCTAATTTCTCCCCTAGCAAACTAGATGCCAAAGGTGCCTCAAGAAGGAGCCTTCTCCCAGTATGTAGATGGGCATAGTTGCAAGGATAGCTCTCTGCAGCAGTGCATGGCGGCTGCCTCTGGTCAGGTCCTCTGAGCCTCTTAAGCAGCAGCTGTCTAAAGAAGGAAAAAGGCATTTGCACTGTCTCAGAGCTACCAGAGATACAAAGCAACTCATCTATTGCAGATACATTGCTTCCCTTCTGCCCTCCAAAACAGACACCCCCACCAAAGGGAATGCAGCCTATGGAGGGTCCATGCCAGAGCACAGGAAGAGAGAAATGGAAGGAACTGCATCTAGAAACCACTACGTCTTGACTGTAACCCCTCCAGACTTCATGCTGCTCCACTTCTTTCCTTGCTGAAGGGACTGAGAGTAACCAATGGCAGTAACAAGGAGAGGAGTCTGGAGTGAAGGAGTGAAGTTGGTTCTGGGAAAGAGGGGAAGATAGGTGCTTTCCCTCTGAGTTTTATGTTGATACGTTTCTCTTTTTGCTTCCCAATTCCCAAATCAGTAGTTAAATATTTATATATGTATACCAATTGGCAATAAATTAACTTACTTTTCCCTAAGTCAAGCCAGTTTTACAATGGGAATATATGTGGTCTCTCTGTCTGTAGCTCAGCCCACAAGCTTTGCCTTTCCTGTTCCTCCTATTTTCTCCCCGCATCAGCTGAGGGGCAGGAGTGAGCGAGCAGCTGGGTGGGAGTTTGGCTGCTGGCTCAGGCCAACCCACTATATACAGGAGAGAATCTGGGACAAAACTTGCAAGCAACATTCGGTTTTATAGGTGAAAAGACATTGTGGAGGGTGGGTGATGAAAGTGAAACCAGTCCCCTGTTCTCACCATGAAGGAAATACAGACCTATTACCTAAGTTATGCTGTGGGGCTTATGCATTCTCTCCCACTCAACTTGAGCAACAATATTGCCAATAAGCATATATAATTATTTGCTTGGATCATTTTCAAATATGGAATTGTGCCACAGAAGGTATAATGATTTCTGTATAAATAGTAATTATTTCTAAGCAACAAGTGTAGGCATGATAATCATCTTTGAAATTGCTGGATTTAGGGCATGCTGAAGGATGACTTGGAAAAGGGACTGATAAGTTCAAAAATTGTCTGCAGAGAAAGCACTTCATCACTGCACGATCATGTTTTATTCTCTCTAGTTGTCTCCTCACACCTATCTTATTCTGGGTTTCTAATCTAACAGTTCTTTCACCTGCAACAAGACAGACCACTCCTCCTTATAACATTCATCCTCTTTTTCATATATATCATCTACCTTTGGGCCTGACAATGTTGGTATGCCTGGGGGTCTTCTGGTAAAGAAGCCTCGATGTTGCTGGGGGCCATATGTGTAACCTAATCCTATTTTTGGTGGCATCTGATAGTACAGAAGTTATACAAGACTTGGCCCATACAAAACTCAACTTGTGCAGTCAACCATTCAGATCTGTGGAGGTTCTGAAAAGTGGAGATCTCTTTGTAAGAGATCTGGCAAGAGATGGCAACAGATGGCAGCTCAGCTTCTCAGGTCCCATCATTTTTTTGTGGGAAGATATGAGGCTGGGCATGTCTGCAGGTCCCTGGCTGACCTGGGGAAAAAGAGCCTTCATAACCCCATGAGCTTTTTTTGCACTTTTCGTGGCAAATGTATGCTACCTATGCAGGGTCTCTACCCAGTGCACTCCCACTTATAACAGGCATCTTTAATCTGCCGATTACTGTAGATTCCTTCCTTCACTGTTTAATGTAGCTGGGCCAAGTGTTTTAACTGACTTTTGAAACTCAGCAGCAAAGCCCTGGATGTTGTCTTTGGTTCTGTGGTTCTCTGGTAGATGTCACACAGTGCGTGCTCCCAATTCACCCAGCATTGCAAAGCGCCTGAAGTTGGCAGAGCTAGGTTAGTACAAATTAGGCTTCCCACATGTCTCTACAAATCATGGTGTTCTGTTTTGCCCCCGGTCCAAAAGAATGTCAGACACGAGCCTGCATGTTAACTACCAGAGAAAATTCCCAAGGTCTTCCTGGCAGTTTCAAGAGTATTACATAGCACAGCTTCTTACTATTGAAATATTGGCTCAGTGATAAGTCTCCTAAAGGGTTATGTGTATCTGTGCGTATTCCTACAGATATACTTCAAGACAAGTGACAGACAGTAAGTACATCCTGTGCTAAACGCAGCTCATTTGGGGGGAAAATATGTTGCTTTAACTACAAGCAAACCCAAGAAAATAGGTATTAGAAACTGAAATAAATGTGGTCTCCAGGTACATCTTAACCTACAAATTGATGCATAAAGATAAGACACTCCTGCTAAGATGCATCTTTTAGGGACATCAGCTTCTCTTCATTTCAGAATGTACTTTGACAGGGGACCTGAAGTAATGTGTGTGTCAGAAAGGCAGGAAGCATAGAGGAGAGTTGCTGCAGCAGAATGCACAGTGAGAGGAAGAAGAAGGTGCAGTGTTGTACCTCTCTGTATCTTTTATTTCTGAAGCTTTTGGTTTCTCAAAGGTTGGTCAGGTTTGCTAGATGATCTTTATGTACCCTATTTACATCCTTACCACAGAAGAACCGGGCATATTCCTGGAGCTGACACCTCACAGAAATTCAAGCACAACTAAATCCAAGATAGCTGCAACCCAATCAGATGACTATAAAAGAAAGAACTGGAGAGGAGGCCTTGGCAGTAAAAGTATGCAAGAAACAGGAGCCCACCCAAAGACATTCAAAGGTCATTTGTGACACTCTTGGAGATTGCCTATGGGACACCATTCCAGAAGGGCATATTCATCTCATGAATCCTGTGTCATATCTGACAGCCCTATGTTTAAATGTGGACAATTGAATTTAACCCCAAAGCTTCCTGAAGCAAGAAGACAAGGACAGAGGAGGAGATTGAAAGTAGAAAAGCAATTAATGGAACAGGAAGATAGAAGCAGTTGTATTACCTTTGCAATATTTAATTGGATTGTTACCTGAAGTGCAGGAACTACCCCATGTGGTTTCAGTACAGCGAACCCAAACTTCTAGCTACCCTCCAAGTCTGTATGCAAATTAGATATACCCTTGCCTGCTAAGCAACATTCACATTCCCTTTAAGCAGCCTAAAATGTATGTGTGCATGCAAGTGTTGGAATTTATTTCCCCATAACTCATGGGTGGAATGGATTTCTCCGGTCCCAGATTCTACAAGAGACTTGCACTCACTTCAGCAACGTCACTGGCTTCTACGCTGCTATTGGCAGGACAGCCTGAGGGAGAGTCCTCATTTCCAGAAAGTGATAAACTACCTCTATCTAGCCCAATGCTCCTTTATTTTAATTGAACTCTAATGCATATCTGGGCCTTGGAGGCTGAGTATAGCTTCTATTAACCAATATTACCATTTCAGAAGTATTTCAGATTACATACAGGGTCTGTAAATGCTTCAAGTTATTAGAGCAGTATTAAGTACATTCAATATCTTTTTTTATTATTTTTTAAATAATTAGCTTTTATTTAGAAGTCTTTCATATTTCCCAGCCTACAGAAAGCCATGGAGGTATGCTACATACCTTTGAAGTCTTCTAAAACATGCAAAACATTTAAAAAGAAACTAGGTTATAAACAGTATATACCCATAACATCAGCTAATTTTAAATGTAATCAGCATACTGCATGCAAGAAATATGTCATAAAGGAGCACATTTAAGAAATGAGAATCAGTTTAGAAATGTTATGTGAGCTTCTTAGATTAAAAATAATTCTACTCCTAAATGAGGAATAAAATGCATATGCTGCATACCAGGAATCAAACCTGGCCATGAACCGGGGGTATGTGACATTTCCATCTTCATCAAGGGGGATTCTGTCAAGTAGCAGCTCAAACTCTTCATCAGTAATCTCCACACCAAACCTGAAACAAACAGCAGTTAGCAGCACTGGCTGGCGGAGTTCACATTTGGGTCAACAGTACCCACAATACCCCGAGCATATGGCTGCCATTAACTCTTTGTTACTGCTTCGGTCCTCCAGATCAAGAGCACCACGTGAATATCAGAGGTTAATCAGGGTTTTGATCGCCTCAGCATTCTCAAAGAAAGAAATTCTACCCTAGAGTCCTGGCATTGGTGAGGCACAGAAATAGAAATACTAGCATATTGAACTGTGTGCAATTGTCCTCTATAAAAAGTTATTCATTACACTAAAACACTGGTATTGCTTAAACTAGTTAACTCTGAAAGGCTTTTCATTTGGACTGTTTAGCATGAAAGAAAATGTAGAGAAAAACTGTCTTTTCGGGGAAACAGCTTCTTAGTGCTTTTGGAAAGCATTTCATAATGGCTTTAAAGACATTTTGCATACAAATATTTAAAAGTGGCGGTGTTTATTCATCAGCAAGAAAGTGTTTTCACCTCTCCAGAACAATCAAAACATAATCCTTGAGATACTGGCATAAACAGGAATGACTTAAGCAATAATAAAGAACAAGGCATTCATTCATCATTTTGCAAACCTGATAAAACTCAGCTCACTTTTGGTGGGATATATTTTCTTCTCTGCAAGGCGGTGAAAGGGTACACAAAAGGTAGTATTTATTTGTTGCTTTGGTTTCATCATCATTGTTTTCCATTTTACGTAACTCAAGAAAAAGTTCTGTTAGAGTGCCATGTGTCCTTAACTGCACAGCAGCTCGCTTGAGATTTCTGACTCCCAGGTTTGGAGCATGGCAAATGGCTCATTTACCCTGCTTTATGTCTTAGGAAGTTTGGAGAGGAGGGCAGATACAGCTGCTTTTGCATTTGCACTCAGCTGACAGTACTTATTTTATTGCCTTTCAACTTTGCTTATCTACATTCACTTCTCATTTAGACACGTGCATTTACAGAAGCTTGTGTTCTGCCATTACACATAAAAACACACATAAACAAAGTAAACATGCAGCATTTTTTCCCCACAAAGAACAGAAAACCTAACTTGGCTGGGGAGTTTCAGTAAGAACAAATTCTCAGGAATCCGTAACTGTTAAACAACAGCGGGGGTTAAACAACATTGCACAGGTCATTTGAAGATTACCTATTTGCATACGTGATCAATGGACAAAATCCGTTCACTTATATGATCAATGAAATGAAATCTCCTTTTTGTTTGTTGCTACCTCCAAATCCTTGTCTCCATCGTTAGCATCAGGGGACGTCATCCCAGAAAGGATTAAAGGCTGTATGTAAGGCATGAGCAGCTTGGTACTCTGCTGAGAACCAAAACTGGGTAAACTGGCCAACTTGTAGATCTGCAACTAAAACAGATAGATTTATTACTGTTTATTATTATATCACGTCTCTGTGCATAGTCACACATACAGGTTCTACATAAAATAACACATGAGATCCGAGGAAGAAAAAGAACACCATTTAATACAACATTTATGTGTTTTCATAGCAAATACATGTATCTGGGGGAAAGAAAGTGGGTTTTTTTTGTTTTTTTTTTTATAATATTCTACATGACTATCTTCAGATAGGCAGGAGAGTAGCAAAACAACTATTTGTTCAAAAAGCAAAATTAAGCTTTTTGAACATTGTAACATTGTTCTGCCATTAAAGACAAAGAATTGCTGTGATCTAAAGAACAATAAAATAATCTAAGAAATTGATCTTATCCATTTGGTCCTCTCATAGAGTAAAACTGCTGAAGGGAGGCCCCACTTCTAGCCATATCATTTGCCTTGGTACAAGAGTTTTTGTAAATCCCAGAGGCAAACAGAAATTCACGCACAGATCACTCCAGCACCTTTAGCTGCAAATAAATAACCTTTTAGTCACTGATTAGGAAGACTTCTTTCTGGGCTCTGGCTTATATTATTTTTCTGTCTCCACAGCAAAAGATGAGTGCTCTGATTGTTCCATGTATGTGTTTGTATGGAAAAAAAAAAATATATATATATATGATTTTTGTTTGTTTGTTTGTTTGTTTGACCAAGAAGATTGTCAATGTAAAAGGAGGGAGAAAAATCTTCACTACTTCTGGTAACCAAATTAAAAAAAAAAATCGATAGGAAAATATGTAAGGATTTTCTTGGTACTGAACCCAACCTTATCATGACTTGTTACTGAGGTTATTTCTCAACTCTATAGGTTCAGTATAGCTCTGAGTAACTGCTTACTTCACTTCATCGGGAGAGGCTGACAACTTGTTGTTGGCTGGTAGCATGAGGCAGATAGGCAGTTCACTAACATGGAATGAACCATGCCACTGTGGCTACTGCATTGAGCATTTCATGTCATTTCTTTCGTAGGAATGTCTCAACCTGGTCTCCATATCAAGATATGTGTAGAGGCTGCTGGAAAAAAAGGTTTGGCTAGGTTCATTGCTCAAGAAAGCTATTCAACAGCCTACTGCCAAGAGGGACTTTATACACATGGAAGCACTGCATAAACACCAGGCGTATACCTGACCGTGTACAAATGTATTTTATGAGAAAAATACCAGTACCATTTAATGAGCTAAATAAATAATGTCATTTCAATCAGGAGGGTGGGTCAGAATCACACTTTCTTGAACGCTTCACTTTTCATCTCTGGTAGTACTAAACGCCCTTCAGACTGTTTTGACTGTAGCGTTGTTGGTTGCACACAACTCCTTCCTGAACCTGGCTGGGGAAAAGCAGCTGTCTGGAAAGAACCCAGTGATCTCTGGGTGCCACAGTCCCTCTTAGGAGATGTCAAAGTCATTTCAATGTTGAAGCACCCCAAGCTCCCCAGACATATCCAGGGAGATGGGAGCTGATCCTGAAGGTCTGGTCTAAAGTACGCCTGTGTACATTTATTTTGTGGGGTGGTGAGTCCTATTGGAACAGAGGGAATCAACGCAGGGTTCTGAAGGGTGCCTCATCTCCACCTTATGTCATATCTGCGAAGTCAGAAAATACAGAGTGATCTAAGGGAGTAAAATGGGGGAAGGAAGGAACAACGCTGCACCAACTTTGCATATTGACATTTCCTCCATTATTAAAATTCCAAAGACCTATTTTACATTACTGATCTCAGGATTTCTGGAAACATGCTGTGACTACATTACATCCTTCGTGCTCACTGATGTGGAAACAGAAAAAGCATTGAATGAAGAGTGTGTATGGCCTATACCATTTGTTACCCCAAACACTGATATTATACTTTTCATTCTGAACTTCCCCTCAAGCTTTACAAACATATCCAAGATATACAAAGGCAGTAAACAGGAGGATCAAGTGCTCCAGCACACAAATGCAGCCACCTGAAACTAAGCAATGATTTAATCAAACAGCAACAGCACACAACAGATGAATCACTGAGTTCTCCAGGGCACATTTTCAAAGGCAGGTGCAATGGGCAGGACTTGAGAAAAAGATATCTATTAACTGGAGGGCTAAGCCTATTTAGACAGAAGCTGATGCAAAACGCAAGGGACTGGTTAACAGTGAGATTGAGAGAAAATGCTTTGGCAAGAAGCCCAGAACCCTGGCAAAGGGAGCACCTGCAAAAAGCCACATGTGGTTTGTCGTACCAGTACCTACATTTGCACTTGCAGATTGGGAAACTGTTATTTCCATTTTATCATATGTTTAACATCTCCAAGATCCTCAGATAAAGGCATCTCCCATCTTAAATCAAAGGGACAGAGAGGAAGATTAGGCACATTGGGAAATTCAGCAACTTCTTCAGAGAGTTATTGAAGAGTCTTTTAATCACCTGTAAAGACACCACTCCTGGGTGCCAAGGTAACAGCAAGTTTTTAAGAAGTCATTAGCGGAAGAGAGAAAAGATGCAAACAGCACAATCTCTGCACAAAGGCAATTGGAAAGAAGCACAGAGAGCAAGCAGAGAGGGAGAACTTACTAGTGTCAAGACTGGCATGCTGCAGGAGCAGAAATGGCAAGACAAACAAGATAGTAGACCAGGTCAGAGGGATAAGCAAGCCTAAAACTGTGCTGGGCACTTGAAGCAAGAGATGTATATAGTGATCTGATTGTACAGAGAAGTAAGTGGGAGGAATTTTCAAACAGGGCACAATATAGCCAGAAGGATAAACTAAGGGGATTATTCCAGCAGCGTGACCTCAGATCTGTCCAGGGAACAAGGCCAGGCAGAGGTATATGCAATTGCTGAGAAATAGCAGGCAGTTGTGAGGTACATGGCCGTACAGCTCCTATGTGCAAACATTTGTGTGGAAAATGTGGAGCTAATTGTGGAAACTGGTTTCTGCTGGCAGGCAGAGCACAAATTCACTACATGCTACATTTGCTTATAAAACGTGGCTCCTCCTCAGCAAATTTTGTGCATTTTATTAGCAATCACCAGGTACCTTACCTGTGATAGCAACATTAATGAATCAAAGAGACAGCAAAGGAATCAGAAGGATTCTCTCTTTTAGCATTTTTAAAGTAAGCAACAACAACAACAAAATCTGGGTGAGTACTTAAATAATTATGAAAAGGGAATTTAATAACCAACTTCAAAAAGAGTCTAAAATACTGTTTTACTGGCATAAATCACAGTTTCCAGTTCTCTCCAGAAAACCTTCCCTTTTTCCACCACTCATGGCACAAACTCTACAGGTGCCTGTGTGACCACATCTGCAGTGTTGGTACCTACTTGGCCCTTTGATCCCTTCATCACTCCCAGGGAAGTCAGCAGACTTACATCACCGGTCTACACCTGGCAGGCAGCTTTTTTTGAAGAAGCAACCTAACAGGTAAAAACTAAGTTTAGAATGCTGAACCACTAAAGTGTCAACTAGAAAGATGCACAAGCAGCAAGACAGGGCTTAACCCAGTACCTGGACAACCCTACCAAGTTCTTCTGGCTCTTTTTATCCCCTGCCATTCAGACCCTGCTGGTAGGTGACAAACTGCCATGGACACTGGCTCACACCAGAGGCTATTCAGAGCCTGGCCTCCACCCAATGGCAGCAAGGCAGCTAATCGCCTTCTAAAATTTGGCCCCAAAGTCTCTTGTAATTTTTACTATTTAAACATAATCAAAGCAAGAAAAATTCACTCTGTAACAGTAGCACGAAAAGGAAAGGTAGTACCACATGTGCCTGGCTCCCTTTTGTTTCCATATAGAAAAGAGATCTAACATTCAGCTAAGTACCCAGCAGAATCTGGGGAGGGGGCTTGCACACACCACAGTATTTTGGGGTAAATTGAAGACTACCAGATCTGTGTCATATATACTGAGCCTTTACTGTGTCAAAAATGTGTGTTATCAAAGAGCTAACAACACAACATGTGGTTTTTGTCCACTACTTTTTGGAACTGTGTATCCTTCCCTTCTGTATCTAAGATGATGTTGACTCCACTCCTTAGATATGGAAATCAGAATGTTCAGTATGCCTAGATGGTTACATGACCTTTTGTTATCCCCGAGTACCTATGTCCTTCACAAACTCATGGATTTTACAGTCATTGACTTCTGCCTGCTGCAGATGGGACAGATTGTCCAGTCCCACAACACTAGGAAATGAAACCAGATCTCATAAGCTCTCATGCCATGCCTCTTAAACTACCCCTTTAGTCCAATATCTTTCTGCCCTTACTAAAGGGATCTCTCAGATCTCAACTCTGTGCATCAGGCAAAGCTATTTCAATGCTAGCATATGTTTTTTGTAGTACTGTAACAGTCCCACTCAGAGGATGTCTAAACAAAGTAGTGGTTAAAATGCCACAAGCTGTCACCACCTGTCTGTATTCCACAGCATTGTATTCCACTCCCTTGCTGCTGAACAGGTAGTAGAAAGGCCAGGAACTGGGAGCAAATGAAAATGGAAAAAAAATATATGATTGACTATTAGATGTCCTTCCATGTTAAAACAGATACCTGCAATAACACTGTAAGGATCTACCGCTGCAAGCATTTCTCAGCTACTGGGCTTCTATAGCACCTGTCCCAAGAGGTCAGTCAGTTGACCAAATGCCAATAGATGACTCACACTGGTAATGGTACATTTATTATGGGAAACACAAGGCCTCAGCTCCATCTCCTTAGCACTGCTCTGACAGCAGCCAGCCATCACCTTTGTAAGACCTGTGAAGGAGGATGATGCAAACCCCAGCTCTTCATCAGGACTGTCGACATTGCCTGCAATGGAGGGTGTGAACTGCTTTGACTGATCCTAGGAACACTGCCACACCTATAAACCATGGGCAAAAACTCCAGGCCGGGCAAGAAACTACCAGAGACAATAAAAGATTATTCCTTGCTGAAAAGGACATATTTCAGAACCAGTTTCCCAATGCAAGAACTGCAGTGTTTGGTACCTGGAGGGTATGGGAGCTACTGTTTCCCAACCCTGAACAACAGCTGGAGATGTTAGGACAGATTTCTGAAGTTAGAACCAAACACAGCAAAAGGAAGCCATTCTGATAGTGCAGGTAGAAAAAGAGAACCTTTATTACAAAATGAAAAAATTAAAAAATAAAAAGTAATGATGTAGAAAGAATAGCTTTCCATTCACATAGGGTGTTTTCCCTGGGAAAAAAAAAAAAAAAAAAAAGCTTAAAAAATGTCATAACTAACTTGGAGTTAGTTTTGCTAGCACAAACCAGAAGTTTTACATTACATGGTCTAAAGCTGTAGCTCCTCAATTCATTTTCATTGGGCAGTTTTACCAAGTTCTCTCAGCAAGAAGCAGTGAGCCAGCTGCAGTTTTGCCAGCCCTGCCCAGGGCTGCTTGCTCTCCTCACAGCTGGGATCTGTACACTGCAGCTGCTCCCTTGTGCCCACAAGGATGCTAAAAATACAGGACCTTCTGCTGAAGCACAAGATACCTCATGTCTGATACCCTGGAAAAATACTCATTAAAGCCCAGTTCAGATCTGATCACTCTACTCTAAAATCTGCCCTTACATGCAGGCGAGTAAGGCAGATAAGAGAGCTAAGTATAAACCAAGAAGCATATGAGGCACAGCACGTGCAATGCAGGCAACTATATCCTAGCGTAATAGACTAGGCAAGCAGATGCCCTCTCCAGCTGAAAACAAACTTATATAATTCCCAAACTTAGTGTTGGCAATGCTGGGCACAATTTTCTTGTATTTCATTATTAAAGTCCAAGAATCTGTGTCATGATCCAACTGGATTAAGCAGTGTTATTTGCTACAAAGCTTAGCCAGTGGTAAATACCGCAAGTAAGTTGCTTCCCAAAATGTGGTAACAAAATGTAACAAAATGTGTCCCATCATACCCTATTCCAAAAAATCTTCTATATAAGGTAATTTATTGAACATTGCCCCTCTTAGAAGCTCACAAAGTATTTGTTCCATCAAACTTACACTTCCAATAATTTCAACCACATTCCTTTTATAAACAAGTTTTGAAAAATTTTAATGGATTTTTAATCTTTTTTTTTGTAATTAAGTATAAAAACTATTCCAGAAAAATAAAAAATAAAGTAAAAAAGAGCAAATAAATTCAATCTTAACTCATCATACATGCTGTAGGAAAGAGAAGCCATCCAGAGGGACCTTGACAGGCTTGAGAGGTGGGCCTGTGCGAACCTCATCAGGTTCAACAAGGCCAAGTGCAAGGTCCTGCACCTGGGTCGGGGCAATCCCAAGCACAAACACAGGTTGGGTGGAGAAGGGATTGAGAGCAGCCCTGAGGAGAAGGACCTGGGGGAGCTGGTCGATGAGAAGATCAACAAGAGCCAGCAATGTGTGCTTGCAGCCCAGAAAGTCAACCACATCCTGGGCTGCATCAGAAGAAGTGTGAGCAGCAGGGCAAGGGAGGGGATTATCCCCCTCTGCTCCACTCTCATGGGCCCCACCTGGAGCCCTGCATTCAGCTCTGGGTGCCCAACACAAGGACATGGACCTGTTGGAGTGGGTCCAGAGGAAGTGCACGAGGACGCTCAGAGGGCTGGAGCACCTCTCCTGTGAGGACAGGCTGAGGGAGTTGAGGTTGTTCAGCCTGGAGAAGAGCAGGCTCTGGGGACACCTTATAGCGGCCTTCCAGTACCTAACGAGGGCCTACAGGAAAGCTGGGGAGGGACTCTTGGTCAGGGAGTGGAGTGATAGGACAAGGGGTAATGGCTTTAAACTGAAAGAGGGGAGATTTAGATTAGATATTTGGAAGAAATTATTTACTAGAGGGTGGTGAGTCACTGGCACAGGCTGCCCAGAGAAGCTGTGGATGCCCCGTCCCTGGAGGTGCTCAAGGCCAGGCTGGATGGGGCTTTGGGCAGCCTGGGCTGGTGGGAGGTGTCCCTGCCCATGGCAGGGGGGTGGGACTGGGTGAGCTTTAAGGTCCCTTCCAACCCAAACCATTCTGGGATTCTGTGATTTTTAAATGAGCCAACACATTACTTGCTATCAGCTATAAATATAAAAGTGCAACATTTTGAGAACATCCCTACGAAGTTTTCTGGATGTGTTCATACAAAAGTGTAATGCTACAAGGGCCATCACAATGTGTCCAGTTTGGTACATATTTTACCTTAGACTCTCATTAGCTGACAGGCTCAGTGATATAGACCTGATCTTAGCGTAGTCATTTCCACTTGCCAATGTGTAATGTTCCATGTGAGAATAGAGGGGTATTACACCCATTTTGTCCAGATGGACCTACATATTTTGGATCAGTAAACAGACGTAACTTTGTCATCTCAGTACGCAGAAGACTATAACAACTGCAGCTAAAACAAGCATCCTGCTTCTCAGCATCATTACAAAAGTTTCATTCAGTTGAACTTAATAGGGTTACAATAAGACAAAACTGATGTGAAAGGGTGATAATCAGAAGCTTAAACTCTTTTAGATGCTACCTGGATCTGCCACCTGCAGCAAACTGCCAGTCCAAACTATTTTAAGCCAGATTCCAAGGACATCACTTGGGTCAGTCTCCTCTGCAATTAACTTTAAGGATTGCCTGACTACTTCAGAACTTGGCACAGCAAGTGTGGCATGTGTACAAGAGGCAGAGATTTCTTTAACAAATTCACCAACACTGACTTGCAGTTTAATTGCAGTTAAAGCACAGCTTGTCTTTATTATCTTATTATGTCAAGCTTTGTGGAATTCAACTAAGATATCTATTGTACTAGTGAAAATTTAAAACTGCACGCCAGTGCTGTCAAAGGGTCGTAACATAATTACAGCTCTATCCACCACTCCACCCTCTCTTCACTCCAGCCATACTTTCGATAATCTTAATGACAGATTTGCCAGACTGAGAGTAAATTAGTGCTGAATACAGTTTGTTTGATGTTCCTTTATCTAAAGTGTGCCCTGCCATCTAGTGGCAACGATATTCCAAAAATACCATTTCATTTTTTCAGAAGGCAAACCTCCTATGGAAACCTTTCCACTTCCTCATTTACATGCTTCAGAAATAATTACAAAAAAAGTTGCAAAATATTGTAGACTACAAATCACATTCTCAAGACCTATGTAGATAGGAACTAAGGAAAAATGCAAAGTGAAAAATGAATCTCCCCTACCCATATTACACTGAAATACAGGATCAACTTTTACATGCAGTTCTGTAGCATACATTAAATATGAAGTCCTTTTTCTAGTTAAGTGTCGATGAGAGATTCATGAATCATAGCTTCAGAGAACCAAAGCATACTTTTCTTCCATATACAGTTTTCTCAACCGAGTTGCTCTAAAGCTAAAGTAGGAGTTACAGACCACATGCTGATAGTAGTCATTCAGAAGGAAGTAAGTGGAGGTGGAAGAGATTAATGAGGGGTATATAAGAATGCTGAAGTACAACCACGGTATAACTATGTCGCACCCAGCTATGTCACAACCTGACACCTCAGTTCCAGAAAGGTCACTTCTGTCATTTTCCTTGGCCCCAGCCAGACATTCTCATGCTCATGCCTACGTAACAGCTTCAACTCACTGTTGAGGACGTGCTGAAAACTCATGTTTTGCAGCGCTGCATGACTGCTAGTGCTGACTTGAGAGGAGGTGGGGAACATGTGACGGGAAAGGAGAAGGAACTGAGAGCTGCTATTGAGACACCAAGATCTTTATGCCAACCATGAAACTGTACCCTCAGTTTCTGATCCACTATACATTAATGTCAAGCAGCTTTATTGTACTGGGTCTGATTGAAACGGAGTCAACCGTCTTCATAGCAGCCCATATGCAACTACGTTTTGGATCTGTGACTAAAACGCTGATAACACACCAGTTTGTTGGTTATTGCTGAACAGTGCTTGTACAGCATCAAGGCTTTTTCTTTTTTCTTACTCAGCGCCCCCTCCAGCAAGTAGACTTGGGGGGGCAAGAATCTGGGAGGAGGGAAGAAAGGCGCAGCCAGGACAGCTGACCCAAACTGGCCAAAGGGATATTCCATACCATAAAATGTCACGCTCAGCAATAAAACCTGGGGTTGGGGTGCAGTGTTTCCCTAGGTAGTCACTGGAGCTATTGCTTGGAGACTGGCTAGGCATCGGTCTGCCTGTGGGAGGTGGTGAGCGATTGCCTTTGCACCACTTTGTATTTTTTCTCTGTCCTTCACTTATAAAACTGTCTTTATCTCAACCCACAAGTTTTCTTGCTTTTGCGCTTTGTATTCTCTCCTGTCTCACCTAGGGGGGCGTGAGTGGCTATGTGGGTGCTCAGCTGCTGGCTGAGATCAACCCTTGACCCCACCTGTCCAATTAGATTTTTATAGCAGATATTCACCAACATTTCAGAGCTGACAGTTCAGTCTTTTGCTCTGTTGATAATGAAACAAGGTGCTGAAATTGCACCTACAAGACAAGGTGAAGCTGTAACTCAGAGTGTTGTTATTGTGTTGCTTTGTCTTATGCTGCTGTTCCTGACTGGGCAGTTAAGAGAATAGTTACGCTATGCCTGTTGGGACTCAAACACATAGACGTAGCTTTCCACCAAATCTTTTCACTTCTGAAAAGGAGTGTTGTGTTCAGTGTCGGTGGCTTCAAAGATGGTAAAAACTTTTTTTCTCCCTCAGAATATTTGTCTAGATCACAAAGACGAGATGAGAATTAGTGAGCACTCACCCGTCTTTAGGCTGAATGAGCTGACAGCTGAGAAAGCAATCCAGAACCCAGAGGTGTTTTTGGGTGGTAACGCATCAAGTCATCTGCTTCTTCATGGAGATCACGTATTGATCATTAGAACCATAGAATCATTAAGGTTGGAAAAGACCTTCAAGATCATCTGGTCCAACCATCACCCTACTACCAATGTCACCCACTAAACCATGTCCTAAAGTGCCAGGTCCAACCTTTCCTTGAACACCCCCTGGGATGGTGACTTCACCACTTCCCTTGGCAACCCGTTCCAATGCCTGACTACTCTTTCTGAGAAGAAATGTCTCCTAATTTCCAACCTAAACCTCTCCTGGCACAACTTGAGGCCATTCCCTCTAGTCCTATCACTAGTTATCTGCGAGAAGAGGCTGTCTTACAGCCTACATTTATACAAATACTTTGATCTGCTGTCAGGAGAGAATGGGTCTCTTCAAGAATGCCCAAAAGAAAAATGAGGTAGAAAGAAGCAGGGATCATAGAATCATAGAATCGGAAGGCTGGAAAAGACCTTTAAGAGCATCAAGTCCAACCATCCACCTAACACTTCATGAATTATAGCTATTGGTGAGAACCAAGATGATGTTTATTTAGTAGCAGAGGTGAACTGCTCTCTGTCACTGTTCTGACTGAAATGGGAATAAATCCAAGCAGTTGTGCAATATTCCCCTTAAAGATATAGGACACTTAGTGACCTATACAATTTGAAGCTACGGATACCACATAATAAGTAGTGCCTCACCTAACTGTTCTGGATGAAGGATAAGAAACTCTAACATGACTGACCAGGACACACAAGAATAGTCATTCTAAGAATAATGAAAAACTTGTCAGGTTTGTAGTCTTCAGAACAATCAGTATGTTGGACATACTGGGGGTGGGAAGGTGGTAGAGCATTATCCAGCTGCAGTTTGAAAACGAAAAATCAACGAGAAAACTCATTATTTCCCTGCCCTTTAAATCATCTTGTTACTTCACATAGTTTCCCTTATACAGAAACACAACATGTGTGACTTGAATGAATTCAGCTGCAGGCACTGTGCAAAAGGGTGCTTGAGGAAACATTGTTAGGAAGTTAAAATTCTGTGTCCCCACTTGTAGATGGTTCTGAGTAACGAAAATCATTCTTACCTGCACTCCGTTGCTGCCTGAAACTCTTGCTGACTAATCACCTCTCTTCAACCTGTCATTTTTTCTGAGAAAAATTAAAAGACAAAATAACACTAAGAAATCACAATTTCATACACCTTGAAAGCAAATGAGCCCTAGGTAAGTAAAAGGATTGACCTATTTTAACCAAAGATACCATCACTTGGAGAAAGAGTCTAACTCCATTTCAAATATGTTGCCTACCCTACATGGTAAGTGGAAAATTATCTCCCTTCTCCCTCCCATTATACAGCTCCAGCCCACAGAATACTCTGCACTGCACAAGAATGGCAGAAGACTTAATGGAGCTTACAAAAATACCACTTTAAATAAACAACATATCAGAGATCTCATACAACCCAGTACAGCAGTGAATCATTTAGGATGCTTCACTGACATGTTTCAAACTAAACATTTACTTCTGAACCAGTTCCCTGTGACTAGAACTGCTCCAGAATAAAGACTATTGCACTGAGAAAGCCCCCCATCTCCAGATCAGAAGATCAGCAATAAATATATCGTATGATATCCACATAAATGTTCCACATAAATGTTTTCTAGCCATGCTAAACCCCAGCTGCAGGGCAGTGGCAGCATTCTGCAAACAGAGCAGGCAGCATTCTGGGACCCAGTGGCTGGTGTTTCTTGTGACTTGGGCAGAATTAAGCAGTGAATGGAGAAAGCCAGACACCCACCAGCTGATGGTTAGCCAGATGCCAAGTTTTCTAAGTTGTCAAGGATTCTCTTCCCCAAGGAATATTTCCACCTGGCTCTTTAAGCCAGTTATCTGTCAGCTTCATGTTGCAGGAGGAGTGTAAAGGTGATAGGGACTGAATATTTCTCCATTGATCACTCTGCCTGTGGTTTGTCTGTTCCTGTAAGGGATTGAAGATGGATGCAGGTCAGTAGTGCAACTCACAGTAAGAAAACAAAAACAAACAAAAAAAGAAAGGGGAAAGGGGAAAAAGGAAAGGGAAGACCTATGTGGCAATCATGACCATTGTTCTCGTCAACCTGGTCCTCCTGCCATCCTGGCTGAGGTGCAAATATAGTTTGTGCAGATCAGCATCCCAGCCAGCCAATGGTATAGTCTCTTTCTTCTCTTCTGCCTTGGGCACCTGGGAAATGAAGGTAACAAAGTGAAAAGGAAAGTTAAACAGGAACACCTGCTGGTTCAGTACCTTTTCCCAGACCGGCCCAGAGTTATGGCTTGATTATTGTTTGTAACACAATAACAAAACGCCTCATCTGAAAAGGCCATTTGAAGTTGCAGGCCTGAAAGTAAAAAAAGATTTACCAGAAATTAAAATACTAGCTCCTGAAGGCAAGGGGAGCCAATGAAGAACCTCACAGCTACACTGTTAAAGACACTTCCCAAAGTGAAATCACACTTCAAAAAATCATTGATTAGCTCACACATATTTTGATAGAAAGTTTGACTTATTTTAACATTCATGACCTGGTTGCATAAACAGGTTACCACAAACATCTGCACCCTGTACAGCAAGTTGTTAAATTGCAGACAGGATTAATGATTAGAGTTACTTTTTATTTATTTATTTATTTATTTGGAGTAGAGTCACAGGGTTATTGATCAGTTCTGACTTTATTTAAAGTTATTACTATCACAGACAGAATGCAGAATACAACAATTTCATATTTTTTTACAATTTTATATTTTTAGGTACTGGGCAGAAATTGAGAAGTTTCTTTTTTCTTTGAAAGGGAGCCATCAGTTGTGCTCCTTAAGCCCTACTGAGAATCGAGCTTCTTTAGCTAAATGAGAAATCCCCAGACAGTATGACTGAGACAAACACTAAGATGAGAATCAAGGTTTAATATTATAACATATTTTGGGAAGTGAAGCGGTGGTCTCCCAGAATCATATACCACAAGCCCATTTATTTCAACAGCGTCCTGAAATCAGCCTAGATGCAGCTGTTACATGCCAGAGCAGAGCCTCAAGCACAGCTCTTAAAAGCTGCCAGGGATATCTGCAGTTGTGCAAGGGTTCAGGGCTACCCATGCTCCAAGTCTGGCAAGGTTGCATGACATTAGGACTAGTAAATGCCCCTTGATGGCATTTCCCTCCAGTTCTGATGGAAATATCACATTACTTCCGTTTTGCTTCCACAATGATTCACAGATTAGCTATGGGAAAAAAGTCCCAGGCACTTCTGTGCACCCATTACTCAAACAAGAGTCATCTTGGAAGACTGTAGCTTTCTACACAACTTTATCTCAAGTGCTAGTAAGTAAGGAATTCAACAATTCTATGTAATAAAAAGAAAAATGTCAGTTACAAAAACCTGACTTACTGATAGAAATTTCTTCCTCTGCATCTCTTGTGCACATTAAAATACAAACAGCATGCCAGACAGTGTGATTTCTGGGGCACAAGTTGCTTTGCAAAGCTGTGAAAACTCTGCCTGCTAAAAAAGAATAAAATTATTAGCCGTATTCTGTTGCTACAAATTTAAGTGCTAGTGAAGAGATGTGGGCGCATTCCAACTGGCTGAAGCACTCTGTGAAATGAGAAGATGAAATAATTCATGTATTCACATGCTGAAGCTTCCCTAATCACATTTTGTTAATATTTTGCGGAATTTTAACATTGCCTTTTTCAATTTTTCTGGAATTCTAACAGCAGAGGGCAGTACTATAACCTGGTTCGGGTTAAGAGACCCTTCCATACGGCTGGCTTTGCTTTTTATCAGGAAGGTTATTCCAGGATACTCCTCTGACACTGGGCACAGGCCCAGCACTTAGAGGCCCTGTCTACTTAGTAGGTATCTCCGGCTTCCCGAGTCACCCCAGCTATGGAAAGCCATGGATCCTGGGTGCTGTCCCAGCCCGACCTATTCAGGGGAAAAATAATCCCGCTTCAGAAGGCCAATGCTAAAATAAACCCACGCTTGCTGGAGAGCAGAGAGGTGGCAGGGAAGAGGAGCCTATGTAAATGCGTGCTTCTCACCCTCTGCTGTAGGAGACCTCCTGCCACCCCCTTTACTACTGGTCAAAGCTGAGAACAACCTCCCCTGCTGAGCAGTGCCCAGTAGGAGAAAGTGCACAGCTTTAGGTTAGTTTTCCCTTAAGCTGTGTCAGTGAGATCCCTGCTAGTCACTGGAAATGAGGGTGTTTTAGACATGGAGGAGAAAGAGAGGAAGTGAAGAGTGCTCTGCTTAAGACCCTTTTACAGCAATCTATTCATTCATACTTCCTTATAATACAAGTGTACCTGCTAGATATATTAATTTCAAGCAATATGCCAACATTTATGAATGTATATTAATAGAGTATCCTCATTTCTTTCTTATAACTTCTAAAAAAAAGTACTAAAAGGTCTCTTTTCCCTTTGAATTTGGCACAGGTAGTGCTTCTCCTGTGCTCCTACCCTAGACGTATCCCTAAAAACAGTACTGCCCTAAGAATGACTGAAATACAGATTATGTTTTTGTCACACTGAGGTAACATAGCACATAATCTAATTATTTCCTGACTTCTGCTTCCATCCCCATCATTTCTTCCCTCTCATATCTGGTACACCTGCTCAGCTTGGCAAATTCAAATCCGAAGGAATTTCTGGAACTACATGTTTTCCAGAGCGAGTTCTGAAGCAGTAAAATACCCCATAAACGATCAAACACCATTTGCTGTTTTAAACAAGCCTTGGATATCTTCTTCAAACAGTTCATGAAGAAAACTGCCTGGTATAACCAAGGATTCCAGCAGGTGGGGATAAATAAATAAATAAAAATAAAAATAAAAAAAAGGGAAAGCTGCTACTGGTGTGCCTCTGCCTGTATTTTAAAAGAAATCTATGCCCTTTATCTCACTGTCCCATTTTACCAACCTCAGCTGTCACTAAGCCATTACTCCCACTGGCCTAATCAAACTACAGAGTGATACAACCATTAAATTGCCAACCTCACTTACTTCCTTTTATTAAGCTGATACTGATTCTATGTCAGATGTAATATGTATGATATAGACAGAAAATGAATGAAGCCTTGTTTTGCAGAGAAATAGGCTTTTCTCCAACAGTAATCATATGTTTCCAATGAATTCAACAGACAGTGCTTAAGGTAAAATTCTGATTTATTTCCGGTCTTCTACTGAAATGACTTCTTGGAAGCTAACTATGCCTATAGACACTTTCAATGTTCTAGTTTTGATCAGTTAAATCAGAATACCATATTTTCATGAACAATGGCCATACTCCTTCCTTTCTAACACAACCTGAAATTAGGTTGCAGACATTATACATATCTATTCTTAACAACTACTATGTCTTGCTTCAATGTGGGGGTATTCCATTCACAGGGATAGCACAAGTGTGGGAGCAAATATGGTAAACGGTTACATGATCAGGCATATCTGACAAGGCTAACCTCTCTATTAACCAAGTCCCTCAACATACTTTTTACTAGCATAATCAAAGTACCTCCTCAAATGAAATAGCCTGTATCAGAAAAAGAACTCCTTTGTCAGTACAAGTTACTTCTCCGTACTATAGACAGAGAGATGCATGTGTAGCTTTGTAAATCAGGGGTGTGCTTTTTCCATATACTTGCACATAGCTACATTTTTAACGATGTGTGGTGTGGAGCTGACCTTAATTAATCCCATTCTTGCAAAGTACAGAGATTAATACTACATTTTATTATAAAAATGTGTCTGGCATACATAATTAATGCTATTTGAGTTATAATAACAATGTATTTGTGAACGATTATCCAGTACATACAGTGAGAAGAAGTCACAGAGCAATATTATTTGTTTATTCATTGCTTAATTGAAAATAAACTCCAATTCCTATTAAAATTGCTGTGGTAATAGCTGTTGTAAATATGTATAACAGTGACATCTACACTTAATGCTTGTAATTGTTCTTGTAATACAAAAATATGATTACCTTATTTTGCTGTTGTAATGCAGGTTATCTGACAGCACAAAGCTGTGATTCAGTTAAAAATATATTGCTGTCAGAAATCTTTTCAGTGTGCCCTACCAATATCTGAAAATAAAATTAGTGTCAGCAAGAAAATTGTTAACTATTTCCTTTATTTTTTAACTCTGAACAACAATGAGGTAGTGTGTGTAACACTGCACAGTTTTAGTAATACTTGTGTAGGACGTTAGCAGGTAACTGAATTGCACAAATTTATGCCAGCTAACCTCTTCTGTTTGACTGAGAGCATCACAAACCTTTACACAGCAAACCAGACAGAAGGCAGAATTTATAAAGCAAAAATAATTAAATTGGAAACTACAGTTCAAAGTTACCCTTGTTACAGTGGTTATGTAAATACAAAACCAGATTTCAGGATGTGCATTACCCCATCTACCTACTTACATGCATTTGAGCAGACTCCTACTTCATCCACTTCAGCTTTACGCTGTGTTACACACTGTGACAGCAAGCTGATCCTGCTGCTGACAAAACTCCCTCTGCTTCAGGCTCAGGTCCAACTTCAGTGGGTTATCCTGAGCCTTTAAAATAAAATAAAATAAAATAAAATAAAATAAAACAAAATAAAATAAAATACGGTAGGGGAAAAAAAAAAGACAAAACAACACACAAACAGCATTTACAGGAGAGATCTGGCAAAATAAGGAAACCTGCATTCATGCCTCACTCTGCCACTTGCTGACAGAGTGACCTTGAGCAAGCCACTTTGGTTTCCCTTGCCTTTTCTTCCCAAATGTAGTCCAAGGATAGGAAGCAATTATTCATATCAAAATACATATTTACCAAACAAAGAGTTAATAAATAGTAAATCAACAAGTATGAAGTCTAACAAATTGTTAACTTGCTTATATCCATATGACATAGAAACTGTCCACAATGCCTCTGATTAATGAGTTTACCATAATCTGGAATATGTACTATTTTCTTTGTAGCACGAATGCATTACAGATCAAACAAGGAATAGATTTTCTAAAGTATTGTAAATGTTTATGACAGCATCCATTAATTATTTACTGTAATGCATACCTGTAACATGAAACATGATTTTTGTTTTCAAGGTACGTTGAGACCTCTAGGGAAAAATTACCTACATTCTAAATCTAAGCAATATTGTTATGCTCCTTGTCTACAATATATCACATATTTTATTATACAGTCATACAAGTGAAATTAATTTCAGAGTAAAGACTGACTTCTATGTTCCTTTTCTTCCTTCAGCTGCTCCTTCTTGTTTCTTAAATGACCCTTCCTGAGGCCCAGATCTGAACCTTACCTCTTACTCTGCCTTTTTACCTTTAGTGACATTTGCTGCATGTCCGTCTCTCCATCGCCACTCCCTCCAGCCCTCAGCATTGCTCAGCCAGCCCTCCTTGCCTTCCTGCTCTGTCCTGTCCATTGCACTCCCCTTCCTTCTCTTTCCTTGCAGCTGCTAGAAGATACACTTTAAATATTTCTTACAGGCCCATTACATTTCATTGTCCACACATCCTGGATACCACCCCAGCTCTTCCTCTGTAGCTCCAGTCTCCTACAAGGACTTCCATTTCCCAATCCATCCCTCACTCTCACGCTTGGGGTGCTCCCAGTCCAACTTCCCCACCATCCTCATCACTCTTTTGTCTTCTTTTGAGCAATATCTCCACTCATCTCCCCTCCGAAGAACTGTCAGCTGGCCACTCTGCAACTCTTTATAAGCTTTCCTCTGCAATTTCAGCTGCTTCTCTTGCCTTCCTCACAACTTTTCACACATCCTCATGAAGCTTCAGGTTCCATGCTGATGTCCTTGCTGACACCATATAGCAGACGCCCCCATTTTTCCTTGCCCTGGCCTGATCATTTACTCTGCACTCATCACTCGGTGTCCCACTCCCTGAGAGGGCCATTCCATCGATGTGGTTAGCAGCAACCATTGCTGTTTCAAATCTCTGTTGCCCCATCCTTCCCTGACCTCATTCCTTGCCTGCTGTGTCTTTTCTCATGTCCTCTCATTTGTGTTTTTTTTTTTTAAACGATTTTCATTTCATCAGCTTGATATGACGTCATATAATCTCAGTCCTCTTCCTTCTGCCCCATCTTTCTTCTCCAGCACAGATTTGACTGTAGATTCTCTCTGCTTTTTGCTCTCCATTCCTGTGTCTTGAAGTATGAAGTCAGGTTGTCATGCACATACCTCAGTCTGCCTTCTGCTTCATTTTCCTGGCCAGCCCATGATCAGGTTTGCTTCCTCCAAGAACATTTAAATGTCTCCCCTTCCAGTTGTGCCATCCTCCTCACTTTTTCTTCTGCTCTTCCAGTTTAACTGAAGACCTGGCTGCTTTTCACCACTTTTAATGCTCTGTTATTTTTCCTCAGCTCTCATTCCCATTTGGCTTCTTTGGGCTGTCTTACTCTCTTGTAAAATCTCTATTTTAAGACAACTTGCTGCGTCTGCTGCTTCCACTGTCTCTGAGGACATCTGATATTGTTTCATGCCTCTTCCCTGTACATTTTTAATTTTCATCTCCTCCAGGAGCATGAACTGAGCTATTATTCCTACTGTGATAATTCAGATGAAACTTTTCTGTTTCAACGCCATCTTCTCTGATCTCTGCCTAAAAACCTGAGGAGTCTATGAAGCACCTCCTCAGTGTGAATAAAACCAAGAGATTTTAAACTTTTCCCGTCCTCCATCCTTCCTGCTGCCTTCATTCATCGTCACCATGGATCACTCTCTAAGCCTATCATTGAGTATCCATCTCTGACCAGGATATCTTCCTAGAGTTTCACATATCACACCAGACCAGTCAGACCACAAAATTAGTCTTCATTATGCATTTTCAAACTGTCACTCTTGTGCTTTCTCCCATGCTTTTCCTCTTAATTAGGAGGAACCGACCACAAACATAAACCACTCTTTTACATGGAGAGTTTATGGGAACACCACAAATCTTTCCTGAAAACAAAACAAAACAAAACAGAGCCATCTTCTTGGCACCTTGCCAATAAACTGTCCACACACCGCTGTCTATGCTGGGGGTCAGCGTGGTTTTACAGCTTCCTTGTGCTCCCTCTTGTGTCTGCTGTCAGACCGAGACTGCTGACTTCTGAGAAAACACTTTTTTATTTTGGGTCTGGCCTAGCCTCAGTGCTAGAGTTCCTAGTGTTTCAGCAATGCAACTAAAGAAGGGTACACAATATTTGGTGAAAGTTGATCTCCTGTAGTGTTTCGAGCTGGCTGTTCACACATCAAAGCACAATGCAGTCACTAATCTCTTTTGAAAATGTAGATCTAGGTTATTATTTTTAGCTCAAAATTTTAGGAACAAATTCCAGTGTCTTTATGCTGTCAGCAGCACAGAGCATCCACAAACTCAGCCACTTAACCATTACTCTATGGAAAAAGGGAAAAAAAGTATCAGAGCACTAAACACCAACTAATTCCATGAAAAAACAAGCTCCTTTTACTTTTTTTCTTTTTTTTTTTCTTTTTTTTTTTTTTTATGACATTTGACATTTCCAGATAGTAGAAATCCTTATCCTTGCTTGGTGGTGCTGGTGTTGTTAGTGAAAAGTCCTTTACAGAGCACATTTGATTTCCTACCAGAGGTAGTATAAAAAAGATTGATTGTCATACATGCGGAAGATCCAAAACAGGAATTTTGGAACAAAAAACAAATGAAAGAAACCAAGCAGAGCAGCAGGCACATGCCCTGGTCTAGCCCTGCTTTCAACACTGATAACAGTTTAAGAGCTGAGTGTCCCTTGAAACTAGGCATCGGGGTTCTGGGAAGGGAGATCAGAAGCAGAAAAAGTGACTATTCACTTTCAGTGCATTGCTGTGCAGCTGTGGGTAAAGAGCACCACTGCTACAGAAATACATATCAAACTAAAGAGCTTCCGTGGAATGGGATGGTGATGTATAACAACAACTTCAAAAACTAACTGGAATTATGTTAATGTTGAGGAGAAGCGGGTAAAACACCTTCCCTCCCGTGTAGTCTTGCTCCAGATCCTCCCTCCCCATCCTCCCCAGTACCACGCTGCTGTCACCCACTGTCACCCTGCTGTCAGCAGGGCACTGGCACAGACCCGACTGCACACACTGAGGAGACCTCAGCAGGACGGACGGCCAGGCAGCAGCTGTGAGCACTGCCATCCCGTGGGGCTGCATGAAACCAGCAGCAGAAACCCTGAGATGTTAAAGGGATATTTACTTTCCTGTGAAAAGAGGAGACGCCAGATTTGGTGAGTGAAGTACAAGGAAGAAAAAGGGAAGGTCAAGAGCAGCAGGTAGCTACATATGTTAAACAATAAACCCCTCAACTCACACTCTAATTTTAGGCTTCCTGCTCGTACCCGCTTTCAGTCCTTGCTCGAGAAAAAGGTCTCTTGAGGCAACCTCTCTTTCCACTTCTTAGAAGCAGGGAAAAGACTCCATCTGCTCTTGATAGCTAAGGTGCAAAAGGTACTCTGGGATGTTACAGCTGTTGTCGGTTTCCCAGAGCTGAGGTTCATGAGAAAAGACCTCTACCTCAACAGACCCAAGAGCAGCAGAGGGCAAGAGAGCCTGCGGATCAAATTTACAGCCTTATTAACTCGTGCTAACATACACGTCAGCAAGAAGAGATTTGCTGTCCTGAAGGGAATGTCTCTTCATGGAATGGCCAATCTTTTAGCACCTACATTAAGATGAATCCTATTTCCATTATTGATACTATATTACCAGATTAAAGCTGACCTTATTGCCCCCAGCATTCCTCAGCAAAACATTGTCCTACAAGACATCCGAATGCCTTTTTAGGGCAAACTCATCGGTACAATTTGCATGTAAGTATTTTGTGTATGTAAGGCTTTTATATAAGTATTCCATGCAACGAAGTCACCCAACAGGGAACTACAAGCTCTTAGGGGTGCCAGCTAGAAAGAACACAGGAGAAGCATGCAAAGTAACGAGGAAGGCATGTAATCTTCATTTGGGACCGGTGCACTTCACCGTGTGCTGGGTGTTGAATGAAGGCAGGGTTTCACTATAGCCTTTACTGATCTTTCCCAACTGGCATGAGCCAAGCAACTCGAGCATTGCAGGGCACGTGCCTCCTGGAGTCCCTTCCCTCCGTGCTCTGGAGGTGACCAGCTGCGGCTCCTGCGGAGGCTCTGACCTTGCCAGGCTGAAACGAGGGCATGATGCAGGAGGGCACGCTGTCCCCTCTATGGGAGAGCCGGGCCCGGGGGCACGCAGGGATATTGAAAGACCTCGAGGCCAGCAGGTTGATGAAGGGTATTGAACAGAAAGGAGCTGTCCATGTCCTCGCCTCAGGGAGGACACTCCAGTTTCTGGCTCCTGATGTGTCTGAGCACCCGCGCAGCACCGTGCCGCCTTCTGAGGGGTCTTTGCAGCCCATGGGCCACCTCTGTGGGAGGACGTGACAACAGGGAGGTGTGAACCCCCACACGAAGTCAACGCTCAAAGCGCTTTTGCTTCTTCAAACTGACTTTATCCACCGAGCTGGTTGTGTCCCGCTTCTGCGAAACGGTTAACTGCGGTGTCCCTGCCAGGCCCCCCGGCCCCTGCGGTGCCTCCCGGAGCTATTAATACGGCAGGCACATGCTCTGGCGCCGCGTCCCGGGCAGCCACCAGATAACTTTAATTTGCCCTTTAAACGTCCCGAGCCCGCCGGCCCTCGCCGCCCCGAGGGGGGGAACATGGCGGCGCCGCCTCGCGCCCCCCGGCGGGGGCGGGCCGCCGGGGGGTCGCGGCCAATGGGCGCGCCCCGGGGGGACACCTCCTCCTATCGCGAGAGGCCGCGGGCTATAAGGGGGGCGGCGCGGGGCGGGGGGCCATTTGGCCGGCCGGGTGGGGAGGTGGGCGCCTCACGGGCTGTCTCCGGGCGGGGGGTGACGGACCGGCTGCCGAGATGGGTGACCAAGCGCTCAGCTTCCTCAAGGACTTTTTGGCCGGGGGGGTCGCTGCCGCCATCTCCAAGACGGCCGTCGCCCCCATCGAGAGGGTGAAGCTGCTGCTGCAGGTGAGCGCGCTCGGGGTGCGCCGGCTGCCCTTGGGGGTGGCGGTGGCGGTGGTGGTGGAGGGGGGCGTCCCGGCGGGGTGGCCATGCAGGTGGGTGCCGGCACAGCACGGCTCGTCCCGGCTCGGCTCGTCCCGGCTCGTCCCGGCGTGCCTAAATAAGGGCAGGTGCTCGGCCGGCTCCGGTTACGCGGGAGCTGCCCGGGGCAGCGGGAGCCGGGCCAGGCGGCGGTGTCGCTGCCCTTGGGCCGGCCGTGGCGCGGCGTGACCGGTGCTGTGTCCTTCTCTCTGCCCTCCCTCCCCTCCTCCTCCTCCTCCTCCTCTTCCTCCGTCCAGGTCCAGCACGCCAGCAAACAGATCACGGCGGAGAAGCAGTACAAGGGCATCATCGACTGCATCGTCCGCATCCCCAAGGAGCAAGGCATTATCTCCTTCTGGAGGGGCAACCTGGCCAACGTCATCCGCTACTTCCCCACCCAGGCCCTCAACTTCGCCTTCAAGGACAAGTACAAGCAGATCTTCCTGGGGGGAGTGGACAGGCACAAGCAGTTCTGGCGCTACTTTGCTGGGAACCTGGCATCCGGGGGCGCCGCGGGTGCCACCTCCCTCTGCTTCGTCTACCCGCTGGATTTTGCCCGGACCCGGCTGGCGGCTGATGTGGGCAAAGGAGCGAGCGAGAGGGAGTTCACGGGGCTGGGCGACTGCATCATCAAGATCTTCAAGTCCGACGGCTTGAAGGGCCTGTACCAAGGATTCAGTGTGTCTGTCCAGGGCATCATCATCTACAGAGCAGCCTATTTTGGGGTTTATGACACGGCCAAGGGTAAGAAGTGGACGGAGCGGTGAACACGAGGGAAGATCCCACAAATAAAGGCCCACGAGGGCACGCTGCCCTGTGAGGACAAGCAGGGCTTGGCTTAGTACCAGTTCAGGTTGCTATTGCTGGAATAAGCGCAGGTGTTTCTGAAATGCATTCCTGCTTTCCTCAACTTGCTGCTCTGAGCAGAAGCCATGGGTTTGCAGTGTGTTTCCAGACACCTTATAGTTTCTCTCTTCTTTCTGTTTTCTTAAGGCTTGTACAGATGGCTTGTTGCTCCCTGTACTTCATGACACAAGGAAAGGTTCTCCAAGAGAGGTCAGGAGCACGAAGTAGGCTCTATATCACAAAATCCAACAATCCTATAAGCTCATTTCACTCATTGCACCTGTTTATGGTCAAATATGGACAAAGGGAGAAGTTGTAGGCATGTTCCTGTTGTTTAGGTTGAGCAACTCCTGGGGTTGGTGGGTGATGGTTCCTTCCACAGTCCTCTTTCCCACCACCCTTTCCCTCTGTACTGACTCTCATTGTTTGTTCTTGATGACAGGTATGTTGCCTGACCCAAAGAACGTGCATATCGTAGTGAGCTGGATGATTGCCCAGACTGTCACAGCAGTAGCAGGGCTGGTTTCGTACCCTTTTGATACTGTGCGACGTAGGATGATGATGCAGTCTGGCCGAAAGGGAGGTAAGAATAAGTCTGCTCCTGTGGTGTTCTGGCACTGGAAAGTGGCGCTTCATTGGGATGTGATGGGAGGTGTGGGTTATATTGTTACGGAAAACCAATGACCCTTTTATAGAAATCCTAATTAAAAAAAGGAAGGGCATTGTGGGTTATTTCTATGGTATTCATTTAAGAGGTTGAGAGTTGATTTGTTTTGATTTTCCTGTGGCAAACTAAAATGATGATTCCTAAACTAAGCACTTAATTTCAAATTCTTGGTTATGCTTTACTTATTTTATTTTTAAAATATAGGGAAGTTGAAATGGACTTTGCCTTCTGACATTTGTTTGTTTCCACAGCTGATATTATGTACAAGGGCACAATTGATTGTTGGAAGAAGATAGCTAAAGATGAAGGATCGAAAGCGTTCTTCAAAGGTGCCTGGTCGAATGTGTTGAGAGGCATGGGCGGAGCTTTTGTATTAGTACTTTATGATGAAATCAAGAAATATGTCTAAAACATAACATCATAATTAGTTCAATTGTTCTCAATCAACTTTTTTAAAAATTGTTGTGATGTAATGGACAACAAAATATTTCCTAGGGAAACTGAGAATGAAAGTTATGAATAGGATATCTGTTTGAGATGAGGAGGCATTTATTTAAAATTTGTCCACTACAGCACAGTTGCATTTTGTACGAAAATTTCTCTAACATTTGTATTGGAACCTGTGTATATATTTAATACCCCTCCAAATTCCGGGTAATGCACTTTGTCTATGCATAAGACTTAGGTGGTCTACACCTAGCTTAAAATCTAATAATGTGAACTCTTAATGAGATCTTCAGAAGTACCGAGTTTACTAATGTCTCTAGCTACCCAACAGCACTATGACATGTATGACATGGATTAAAATGTTTTCTTCTAAAGCTGTATTTTTGATCTGATATTAAGTATAAAGCATTTCTGGAAATATAAGCTATATTAAAACACTAGGCTGTGAGTTTATAACTGCAGCTTCTTCACTGACAAGTTATATGGTCGAGACCATAATGATGTTTTTTAAAACATACTTTGTAGAAGGTGGAAATACTGTGTCAAAAATGCCCTATATCTTCACAAAGCAAAAAGTTGTCTACTCTGATGTTCAATTGAACTAAAACTGAACTCATGAAATAAATTAATATATTCATGAACTTTTCCTGTTGTTTTCAGTACACTGAACACACTGCAACCATGTTCTTTAAGGTGGTGTGCTAATCAGCACCCTACTAATGATTGCTTGGTAGTGGCCAACTTTCTTGGAAGTTTTCCAACAGAGCTTTAAGTAGGTAGGTTTGCCATTAGAATTACCACTAACCATTCTAAGGAAGTTAAGCTTGAGGATGCTGCAGCCACTTGTCACATAGATTAAACTACCAGCTGGCCTTAGCTGCTTTGATACTTTAAGACAGGGCAATGTAGATGAATTGTTCTTGGTTCATAGTGGAGTCACTGGTGCTTTTTTTTTTTACTTGAAAAAGTGTTCTATATGGAGTGCTTCCAAATTATTTCAGTAGTAGTGTAGTTGGGAATATAGTTAACAACTTGAGATACTACCAGGGAGATCAGAACATGCCCCATATGGAGTTTTTAAACTTCAGATGCTGGATTGTTGTGAATCCAATGAAGAACAGGCTCTCTGTCTAATCGGGCAAAGGAAGGCAAGTGAGTTGTTGCTAGCTCAGTGATTCAGTTAACATTTGTTTATATGTAGTCTATGTATCCACCTCAGAAAAGCGGTAAGACTTAACACTTGCATAGTCTTTCAGTTATATAGTTTATTTCATCTACATCTTTTACTTCATATGCAAAAGTGAGGTATCCTGAGGTGTTTTTTTTGACAAGGTTCTGGAGTGTGTATCACAGTACCCTAGGGGAGGGAAAAAGGTGGAAACAATGTTGGAATCACACTAGAGGTAGTGGAAGGTAAAAGGCCATGCAGTTACTAGTAGAATTGACGACTGAGCAGTACTGTCCTAGTGAAGGGGTTATCACAGCATGAAGTGGGAGGTTCCTGCAGGTACCATAACTGCTGTAAGCTGCCTTTCCTTGACACCTTGTCTCACAGCATTGCTTGTGCATGAAAGCTGGAGCAATTCAATATGCAAAAGCAACATGATGCAAAGAATATTATTATCCCTTGCTGTGAAAACAGCTGACTTCAGAGTTTAAAGGGAACAAGTAAGTCCTCCCAAAATGTATTTGTGCACTCTACTTTGGTTAATATTGGACATGACTATCATAGGACCGCCGCAGGCATACTCCATGAAGAGTCATAATTGAATAGTCAGATGAGTTTAAGTAGAAGAAAATGGAATGCTACAAGATTGGTATCTTTGATTAGTTTCAGGTTCTGTGCTTTGGCATCCAATTCTCCCTTTCCTCTATTTAAAATTAATTTCTTGTCAGATGCAGGTAGTCCCAGCTCTGTTACTTAGTATGATGGTCTAAGCGTGTTTGCTGTAGCTTCAGACCAGCACCTCTGCTCTACCTGAAAGCAGGAATGAGATACTAAATATTATATGGAGGCAACATCTATCCACATGAAGAATAGAAGCAATTGGTCCAACAGTTATAGATTAGTTTTGATTTCTGAATTACCTAAATAGGTGGCAATCACTTTTTATTGCTCACACAAAGGAAGCGTGCCTGTTGGATGAGGTCTGATGTGTTTCAGCTTCTTTGCTTAAATCACAGTTTTTGACGTAGGGAGACAACTTCTTCCTTGAACTTGTAGGCTTCTGCTCTGTTCTCTTTTTTTCTTTCTTTTCCTCCTATGAGGAACAGTGCCCCTTTAAATCTGGTTTAGTCTTTTCTTCTCCCTTCTCTCATGGTCAACATCTAAACGCTTCTTTAGATATGTGGTATGTTTTCTTCCTGGTAGTAAATAACCAGGGTTGCAACCTATTGAACCATATGATTGTGAAGAAAATCCAGGTGCTTACTGCAGTAGTCTTAGAGACCTTTACCTGCTTGCTTCTGCCCTCTCTCTTCCTTTTCTTCTTCCTCCACACATTCCTAATGGTTCCTTATGAGAAAGCCTGCAAACACACTGTAGCCATTAATTTCTCATTTACCTCACTGACAAGGTTGCTTATGGCTTTTGGATGTTTTAGAGAAGATCCTAGTTGGCTACAACAATACCAAAGGCAATGTCAAACTGTAATATAAAAAGGTACCACATTCTGGGGGCAATTTTGTGTGTGAATGACCAATGAAAGAATTAAGAGGAAGCAAAAGAAATTTCAGAAGGGTCTAAATGAAATAATGATTGAAAAAATATATATTCTGGAATATTCCGGAAAAAATAAAATGGCATAAACAAAGGGAAAGTGAAAGCTATTAAAAAGGAAAGTGAGGAACACTGGTACAGGAAAATCACACTGGGGGAAGAGACAGTAGGTAAAATAATACATTATGAAAACACAGGCAAAAAGCTCCTTATTTCTGCTTACATGCTTATGCATATACACAGCCTGTGGCAGATCACAGGCAGTACTTTCCACTAAGATACTTCATGTATGAGCTCAAAACTGTCAATTAAATAGCCATTCCCCTGAAAGCAGCACCGATGTATGTGCATGGCACTTGGCATAACACTTGCTGAAAGCTTAAACTAAAAATCCAGGCACCAGCTCTGTAAAGCTGGCAGCCAAGTTGATGGTTTTGCAGAGTCTTTTTACTACTACAGTCAAATGAGCCTGGGCCACAGACAATACCCCACCTCGATCCATTTGCACCTCACAGACAGGTACACTGTAAAGTCAGCATCATAATCACTATTCCCTTGTTTCCCTTGTATCTCACACTTGAACACAGGGAAGCCTGTCCTGAATAGCCTGCTAATATGCTCTCGTAATATGAGAAGACAAAGCCCACCTGCCATCTGACATATACGGTACTCCTCAGTCCGGAAAGCACGCTACCTGGGGAGGGAACCGAGACACGCACCTTTTGGATGAGAACAAGGTAGGACCTTCAGGCTGGCTCTGAAGGATAAGCATCACTAAAGAGCACAGAGAGTGGGACTGCAGAGAACGAAGGGAAGAATATACGACCACAGATAGACTCTTCCCTACCTTTCCGAAGGTGAAGACCTCTACTCTCTGCCCTGTACTTGTTATGGAAAGAGCAGCCCTCAGTTCTTAAAAACAAAAAACAAAACAGAAGAGTTTAAGACATGCTGAGGGGCAGAGCAGAAGGAAGAAAAACCACCATACAACCTGCAAAGCAATTCAAAAACCAGAAAATAATGTGCTGGGATGCCAGTTACTTTTACTAGGATAATCTCAGACAGAGCCCCGCTAGCCAACCTAGGATACAAGGGAGAGAAGCATCAAAGCACACTTTCCTGCTCACGCCCCAGGTGGGGAAATCTCAGCCCTGACTGAGCTTTCTGACCCTTTAAACAAGAAAACTCTCTCAATAGCACACTCTAGTTTTAAGAGGCACTGTGGGGAGAACTGAGACTTTTTTTTTTGTCTCAAGCTCTCGCCACATAACGCAGTGGAGAGCACAACGATTTTCCATACATCAGAGCTTGCAGCAATAATAATGAAGAATGGCATTTTAGGTGAATAACACAAGTGATCCTGGAACAAGAAATGACACAGCTGCAAGGATCACTGTTGGCAAATGTTGTCTCATTTTGGCCAGGTGGAAAGTTACCAGGAGGTGTACAGAAGCTTACCTGACCAAGGTATTAGAACCACGTATCCTGAAGACAAACCAGGACCGCATCACAAACATCAGCAATCCTTGCTGGTATAATGAAACATGAAGCTGACCTCAAACAGTCTCAGTCCTGGAAGACAGCTCTGGACTTCTCATTCAGCAGGTGAAGTGACGTGCAAGTGACATGCTTTATCCGCTATTTTGCTCAAGACTTTGAGCAGGCAGACACTACAGACTGAGCATCAGGTGCAGCATACCAGATCCATAAAATAATCCATTTCCCTGCGTAAGAATGATAAGAAAATAAACCATTTCCCTTTTATACCCCTCACCATCTGGCTTGCTGATATATCACAGTGGAAATACCCATCATCACCTGCATATGATGCAGCTTCTAGAAGGGTTGATATACGTGACCTCACTGCCTTGATCTCTACCACACTGATGTGCAGACTAGGCTTCAGAGAAAAGCTGAAGCTCTCATCTGCCAGATGACTGAATGAGCTGCCCAGATTGGGCAGACAGGAGGCTATTTTTGTCTATTGACCAGTGAGAACAAGAAAAAACCTCAGATTAAAGTGTAAATCTGTTAGAAGGAGAAGTCTCAAGGCTTTTTACAGGGGTTTACCCTGAAACTCAGTAGTTGACAATCAGGAAAACAGAGTCCAGTGCTAAGTCCGCATACGCCATAGAAGATGACATAAAAGGTAGCCAGCCATTTGATTTGGGACAGTGAGACAAATGCTCATCTGAGTGAGGGGATAATAGCAGAGATGCCTTAGGTTCTTCAGTATACTAGAAGACAGGCTGTGGCACAGAGGAAAGCCTGTAACCTCTGTATGAGGAATGGCCTTGTGTGATTCTACCAGCTTAGCTCAAATCTCTTGGATTCACTGGAATTAAAATAGAATTCTAGAGGATTCAGCAGTCTGCTTGGGAAAACACCCTTCCTATTTCAGCTAGCCACGCAGGAATACATGATCACTCCCTGTTCTTATCATATAGCCAATCTCAGCTAGGACCTTCATTAAGACCCTCAGTGGTGCAGAAGGGCTACGCAGCAGAACCCCATTCCTGGAAGAAAGGCAGCCCACAATGAAGCATGGACACCTCCAGAGCAGAAACGTAACAGAGGCATCACAGTCCATTTCTCACTGCAGTGAAATCAGTGCTCCAGTGTTGTCACTCAAAATGAGTATCTTGTCACTTTAGCAAGGAAATTGGTCTCCATCTGAAACTATGTCAACTCAGTGTGGTGGCTTGCTTTAAGTAGGAAGAGAAACAGTTTGCATTTTGTTTGAAGAAATCTTCTGGAGGTGGAGAAAAAGGCAGAAGAAAAAGTGACAACTTACAGGAAAAAAAATCAAACAGAAATAAGTCTACCAGAAGTAGAATTTGTTGCCATAAAAATCTTGATGAAATTATCTAATTTAACAAAGACTGTCAATATGGCTTACTTAAAGCAAAAACCACCCCACTGCACCAGTCACTAACAAGTAAAACGTATCAATGAATAAAGTGATTCCTCGCATTTCCCCTGACTACAGGTAGCATGAAGCATTTCTCCAATGACATCCTTTGCAATTTAGTATCAAATGTCAAATTCTTAAAGAAGTCACTGCATTGACAAACACTTCATGTTAAATATTTTATTTCTTATGGTTTACAAAAATGACATATAAAATTGACAGTATTTCATACCAAAGTTAAATAAAATAAGAAGCAGTGATTAGAAGTAATCTGTTTTGTGAATTCTTTTACAGAAGAGAATTATTATATGAACATTCAGAAGTATTTAAACTCTTATTCACATTCAAGGACAGAAATCTTTAAATAGTGAATAATTTTAATTAGCACAAGAGTACAAATAAATACAGCAGCACTATGCAAAAAAAAGCCTTACAGTCCCTACCAATGAATAATAATTGTAATAAAATCTGTTTGCCACAATGCTGCTTAAACATAAAACTTCATATGTTGTCAAACAGCTAAATTTGATCTGCAGATCACCAGGTGCAGAAGCTCTGCCAAACTGTCATACAGGACCAAGCGAAAAGCCTATTACAATGCAGAATACCTGAAAGCTGAAGCTCTCATGCAAGCATGAGCAAAGAACGATAAATTCTTTTTTTGTAAGGCCAAGACCTGGCATTATTGAATACAGCTTTTTTCCTTATACATAACACAAAGAGATTTCCTGCATCTCTCCTGGGAAGATGCTGGGTAAGCAAGCAGGGTTCCAGACACTGGCATCATAATTTATGCTCTTTATAAGACTACAGTCCTACAAAATCAGATCACTAAAAGTTTGCCTTCATGTATAGAAATAAAGCCTATTATGTACTATTTGCCAACAGCATTAAACTTTGTTCCCCTTATAAATGGATGTTTGATAAGGAAGCCTGACGCTACTGCAAATATTTGGTATGTGCATAACATTAAAAATAGGTTAAGAAGCATACGATTTTGTTTTCAACACTTTTTTTTTCAAATGGTGATTAACAGTTGCTTTCAAAAGCAGATGTTGAAGCTTCCTGCAGTTCAAGCTTTTATCTCCCCACTGAGAAGGGCAAGGGTCTGCAAAAGAAGGGCCATGAAATATTTCCTTTGCTTACTGTTCTCTAGCTTGTGAAGTATCTAAAACTGACTCTAAGAGTCAATCTGAAACTGTTTTTCATTTCAAACTTCAGTCTCTGTTACCCAGTGGTGTTCAAATATCATCAGATGCTTCTTTCCTACGCAAAGGTCCCAATACAACTTCTAAAATTCTCTAGAAGAGACACAGTCTTGAGTACAAAACAAACGCTCATCACCTTGAGTGATCTGCAACCATGGGAGAATAACACCTTCTGCAGCCTCGGTATTCTCATTAACCATGCAGGAATATACAATCCGCTTTTCATCCCGTTATGCTGCTGTAAGAGGAAGATTCTTTCAGTCATATGAACATGACCTAAAAGTTCAGAAGACTTACCTAAAGCCAGGATGAAAAGCAACAATCTAGGAATTAAGCCCTATAGTGCAGCAATTCTGTCCTTCCACGTCACGGATACAAATTCCACTTATAACTGGACAATAAAATAATAATTAATGATTTCTACTGTATGTTTAAATACCTCTCTCTTTCATAAATACTTCCTCTCGCAGGAAACACTGACTGAAGTGAAAGTGTTCGCATAAAACAATTTTATATGAAATTATATCATATACTATGCATTTTTAATCACTAAACAACGCAGAGAATATTTTTGCACATAGAATTTACAAAAGCACTAAAAATAGAAATCTGAGGAACATCTCAGAATGTGAGGTGTAGCACGCACTTATAACCAAGCAGCACGAACATTAGTGGGCTTAGGTCTCTGTAATGCCCCACCAGATGGATCAGAAGTGTTTTTTTCAGTCTTCTGGCTCATTGTACTTGGTACAGTGGATGCTCTTGAAGTGCCTCCTGTTAAAACACAAGGAAAAAAAAAAGATTAAGAACACTTACGCTGGGTATATCAGAAAACTTCATGGTATATTATTACTGTAAAAATCATTACCACAGTTTCCACAAAAACAAAACAATCACTCACTAAGTTGAATCCAAAACCAACATTGAGTTGTTTGTAAATAGTCAGAGCAAAAAATTCAAGCACATGCCATAGTGCAGTGTTTTTTTTAACCTGACATAGGGATGGATCCATGAGGAAACATGACCTACTTCCAAAAACTACACACACAATTTCTAAGAGAAACAAAGCTACTATCAGTAGATTCACATTTTCTAAATAAGAATTTGAACTTTTTTTTTTGCTTTGTCCTTTCAATAAAAAGCACTGGCAAATTTATTTATTATTATTACTATTTTTTACAACAGTGATTTTTTTTCACCTTCTTGGCAAAGATTATTAGCAAGGTGATTTATTAGAAATTTAGAATGGTATAAAAACAATTCACACAGTCACCATATTTTTGGTATAATTAACAGTATCAATTTAATGATCTCTGTATCAGAAAAAGACTAATTCGCTTTTCTTAATAATAATAAATGCCTCGTAATTCTGAATTATGAGTGAGAGAAACACCTATAAAGAAACACTAGAATCTGCAACTTCAGAGTACTTACTAGAAGGGCTAAGCTGGCTGAAAGGAGACTTTCCTCTTTTTACAGATGGTGAAGAACTTAGATAACTCATCTGGCGCTGATAGTCCATCAATTGTTCAGAACGTCTCATACCAGCTGTTGGTTTCACTGCTTCCAATCTCTTCAGAAAAGCCTTAATATCAAAGAACAGCATCATCAAGAAAAAGAATGAACAAGAAGCTACAAAACAAACATTCAGAGACTGCTGTTTCTATTTTAACTGAAAAAAATAAACCCAACAATTTTTAGCGTTTCTCAACACGAACAACTCCACTGGTGACCAGCACATGCTATTCTGCTCACATAGAATACTTTTCTCATTGCAATAAAAAGACAGTGTCCATTACATATCATCATTTGTGTTGAGTACATCTTTGGTACCCCATAGTACACTGCACGTTATGGTAACTTGAAATGACATCTGTTTGGTGAAGGTGGCAGAAGACAAGATGAGCTCTCCTATTCCTATTCCATGTTTAACTCTAGAAGAAGAGGGGTAAGTTTTGGGGAGGATGAGAAGTTTGTTTTATTTTGATTTTTGCTTTGCAAGCATATTTAGAACAGCTCCCCAGAGAGAACTACTGACCTCAGTCCTGTGAAAGTAATTGTAAAAAAGAAAAGCATAATTAGATATTATTGATTTTGGATTTTATGTACATCTTTTATCCATAATGTACTTTTATGAGGTTATAGTTGAAATTGTTACAGACATCATTTCCTCCTGTTGAAGTTAACCCTGGCACTCATGCAGCAATCATCATATCAGAACAGTTACTTACATAGTATTTATAAGATACACACAGTTTCTCATACTTCCTAACTACTTACTCTTGAAACAGGATGCACTGATTTAAGAATTTTCCATAATTTTTCTAAACAAGAGAACTTTGTGGTGGCAAAAATTCAGAAGGACTCTGCTATGTACAGCTTCCAATCAATCACCTCACATCTGTAATACATCTAGCCTCCAGTGCTTGCTTTTCATAGATCTATACATTCCCTCCGCTAACTTAATTTGAATTGATGCCCTACAAACATTTGGCAGTGACACAACCATTATCTGGGTTATGACACGCATCTTATCAATGAAACACAATGCAAACTGCAATTACACCAACCTCCAAAGTACTAAAAATACCTCTACTAATTAAGGATGTATTGTTTAGACGCATACTTATGTGGTAGACATCAAGAATCTGTCTAACCATTAAACTGCACTTTGTATGAAATTATTTTTTTCCCCCCCTCTTCATCTGCCCCCAGGTCCTGTTTAGGTTCTTTCCTGTTGATTGTTCTTCTAAAGCAAACAAACAAAAGCACGCACAAAAAAAGGAACTAAAAAGACACAGAAAATGACTTGGTAAATGTTATAGTATTCACAAGATGTCAGTTGTCATCGTCTAACTGTAATAGCAATCTGCAAACTCTTGGTAGTTTATGCATGGGGACTGGAAACCTGCAGTGTGAGAGAGAGAAAGGACAAGCCATTTTGGCTCAGACGTAATATGTCACAAGTGCTTGCATCAAGTGCCAGCCAGTTCACCGTCAAGTGGAAATACCTAAGTAAGCAAAAGTCAAAGGAAGAACTTCAGCTAGAAATAGCTCTTCACCGAAGCCAGTTACAGAACACAAAATGGTAGACTTGTCTCTAAACTTTACATCCCACATTTTACACACAAGTTATCACCGTCTCCTAATATACCTACATGCATATAGACTTGCAAAGATTACTTGTTTATTTTGTGTTAGAAATCGAAGCTCTCGAAATCTTCAGCTCATTCACAAATGGGTAAACTGAATTGTAGAAGCAACATTCTTTTTCCTGTGAAGGTCAAGCATGTTTCAAGTCTGCACTCCAGCTCTAACAGCCTCACAGAATTTACATACCTTGATATTGTAGTAATTTCAAGCTCGATTCTGCACACATACATTTGCATATGCCTGTTTAACCCCAGTTTAAATACAATTCCCTGCTTTTACTTTTACGCCTGTATTTCGACAAGCATTCAGTCCTGATTACTAAAGCAAAAAGCAGACCACTCTCAGTACTAAAACGTTACCTTCTGAACAGGTTGAAACTGGACTTCACAACATCCTTAGATATGAAAAGAACAGATATAGGTTATGTGGTGCTTAAGTGGTTCCCTCCCTGTTCTAAGAAAAAGTTTTGTAGCAAACTAGAGAACAGCTCCTGTGGTACCCCTACCCTCTGCTGAGTATTGTACCAAGCGCATGTTCATTTAAACACTATTTGCGGTTATAATTTTTGTAGCTTGGAGAAGGGCCTGCTGCATACAGCAATGAACTCATCGACACACTGCCATGGCAGCCCTGACCTACAAGATCCATAAACCAGAACTAATCCAATCCCTGTATTTTTACTAGCAAGCCTTGTGGTCTTTAACTGAGGAACTGCCTTGTACAAGTACATTGAACAAATAAGATTTGTTTTCAATTACCCATTTAAATCTGCTAATTCCTTCATTACGTTCTCCTTAAAACACCATTTTGAGAAATGGATTGCAGAACACTGGCACTTGCTTTGTTCTGGAGTGCTTAATCTCTGTAGCCTTAATCCCACACCACTAAAGCAATAGAAATTTTGTCATTGGCCTTGATAAGCAAAGAATCAAATCACATGACATAAATCTGATCAGGAACATGTCTTCGTTTCTTAACACCTGGATTAAGGAGAAAAATGACTAACAGGCACATATATTGCAGGGATGCCATTAGTTGCTCTTAATTACATTGCAGCTGCTCAGAGCTCCTGATTCAAGCTCAACAAGATTACGTTAGCATTCAGCAAGTCAATTTTCACTACTGTATTCCCCATTCCCATGCAAAATGATGTAATATCATTGATGATTTTCAGCTTGGCAAAAAGCCTCCCAAAGCTTCTATTTCCGTCCATCTTCTTCTCTTATTATGATACTGAGTTTACAATAAAAGTAGAATAATAATTTTTAAAAGGTACAATCCCATAAAGCATTCCTGCGCCATTATCTTCCAGGAACAAGATAATTCTTTGTAAATCTAGGCATCTGGACACAGACTAGCATCCGTAAAGACACTAAAATACATATAGTCAGTGACAGAAGGAAGTGTCCCATTACCAACAATTGGGGAACAAAGGAACCCGACACCATACTAAAAGATAGCTGCTATATGGGAGGCTAAGATAAATGCTCTTAGTTCAGCTCTGGGCATAGCAGTAGAACACTAAATCTAATTCTAATGTTGTTAGGAAAAGAAAAAAGAAAAGGGAAGGAAACTCAGTATATACACTTTTCTACAGCTATTTTGAAGAAAAAACACTGAAAACACAGCACTCCCAAACTGAGTCCAGAGAAAAGGTAAAATGTGACACTTTCTTATTTTACTTTGCTTTTTAAATGTGTGAAGGCTTCAGTTTCACCTCCTTTGAATCGTAACCAGCTGACTAGTGTCTTGACAGCTGTTCAAATTTATTTATATTATGCCTCCTCTAATGTCACTCATATTAGTGACCACACTGTCCCTTTGCAGAGTCCAGGTGGGGGAGGGTGAAGGAGATAACAGTGCGTTCAGGGACAGCTTTTTGTTCTTAGCACAAGGATTTGCAATTTTCTTCAACTCTCCAGTTGAATTAATTAGCTCTCACCTCACAAACTCTAAACATCATTATCCATCAGGTACCTCAATCTAGAGAAAAGTCTTTTTAGCTGAAAAACTGGCATGCTTGTCTGCGGTTGGCATCCACACAAAGAAAGTAAGCTAAGAGTACAAAAAAAGGAAAAAAACACAAAATTGAGTAGCATGCTAAATAACCAAAACCCTTCCTTCAACCTGGCAATTAGTGAGTCTTTATTATAATTATCACAGCAGTGGTCAGGAATCTTAAAGCTAGGTAAGGAATCGGCAGACCGTAGCAGTTTTGTTCACAAAAAGCCTATAGCTTTAGTACTATGACTGCAGAATTGCACTACACATGCACCGTCTTTTCCACTAAACTTCAAGTGTAAGCTTCAAAGATCACTTGTCCCCTAGGAACTTGGTCTGAACACAGCAGTTCAGCTCACTTCGGTCATCTAACACACCTACATCCTAGTCAGACGATTAATAAAGCAAACAAAATCAAAAAAAGCCAACCATTAGACCTTAATTACTTCTAAGTTTAGATGAAGTGATGGAGAAATGGTGCAGTGGCTGCAAACCTGTAGTTAAAGGCCTCCGAGCACCTACCTTTATACACCAGTACAGATTTTGCATCACACGACAAACCACTGAAGTTCAAATAACGTGTAGTTCCCAGCCTATGAAGCTCAGTATTTTATTTATACTGGCAGAAATCGTGATTAACGTGTAGCAATACGGACACGTGTGTGTCGTGCGTAGGTTCCTTTCCAGTGGAGAGGAGACAAGGCTGGGAGTACCTTCAGGAACGGCAGTAGGATGTTTTCTCAGTCAGCAGCGTCCTCTACTGGCAAGAGCCGCACTCTGGTCTAGCAAGATGTGAAATGACTAGCAGTATTTACCTGTGCTGAATTTTTGATCTAGAAGTTGTAAAGGCAAGACATTCTTGGATAAAATGTTGCAATATTTCAAAAACAAAAATGTGTGGCTTTGAGTAAAAGAGAAGTGTATTATAAAATATTATGTACTTTAATATCAAAGCAACCATCGAATCAATATTGCATTTACTTCCAGGTGGTACGTGGCTGACGCAGCACTTCCTCTCCACAGCCTAAGAATACACTCTGATGATCAGGGTCCATATGGAAGAGCAAGTCCTGCTTCCAGCACTTTCAACAAACAAAGAACAACCATCTACAACGCATGAGGAAAGCCCTCCTACCACCTCAAAACCACTGAAGCCTAAAAAACATATCCTCCCCTCCCCACAATGAGGAATATCATATCTATAATACACATTTGTGCCAAATTCCTTCAGTGTGTTGAGTTCTTTTGGTCACCCATAATCTATAGTTTCCCACTTTGAAAGTTTTAACTACCTAGATATCTAAGATGGAAAAACTAAAATGTAATGGATTTTTTTGAAGAGGACAATTAGACTTCCTCCATGTTGAAATCTGTATTTGTATAAAAGGAAATTGCAACCTAGTAAAAGAGAAAGAGCAAAGACATGACTTCCACTATAAATTTTCCTTAATTTTTTTGAAAGTGAAGTTTTTTTTAAAAAATTGTTTTCTTTGACTACATTTTATCTCCTTTTCCAAGGCATTAATGAACAACTAGATGATATGAAAGTGTCATTACCTGTAATACAATGCAATCACTTAAAATCTTATTAAAAACAGTATTATTTGTCAGCTCTGCTAATATCCTTATAAATTAGTCTGAATTTCTGGTTTTCAGTAAAATAAGTTATTGTGATTGCCACATACATTCAAATAACGTGAAAAGCAGAGCGCTAAAAATATTAAAAGCGATGGATAGCTGTAAAATGATTAAAAACAAAAACTGACATCTACACGGTATCCTCCGTGTTTCAAATATAATGGGTTTGATGCTATCGTATCGATTGCTTTATTTTTTGCTAGCCTGTTCTTGACTAGTAATTACGATGCATGGAGTAGGATGAATAGAATTAGACTGCTACCCGAAATTATGAGTGCGTAAACAAAAATTCCCCTTAAATTGAATTACACTAAAGTAGAGCGAACTCAAAGAAAAATCTATTTTCATCTGGAAAAAAAGCATCTGAACAATTACGCAAACAGCATGGTAATGAGAACTCACTGCAGACTTACTGCAGTAAAGCTACAAGTGCTGCGTAATCAGCTTTGTAAGCATTTAGCAATGATACATCCGACAATAAACAGTCCTCAATTTACCGATCCAAAGCAGTTCTTAGAACTCACCAGGTTCTCTCTTTCAATCCTTTGCTGCTCCTTTTGCCTGTTGAGGGCGCTGTGGTACAATTTAGGAGGTGGTAGAGTCGACTTTTTCAGTGTGGTACTCCTGCTCCTTGGTTTTGCAGACTGCCTGGACAGTTCTTTTAACAGCCTCTGGTTTTCCCGATCGATTTGTCTAACTTCTTCATTTGTGAAGGAATAATTTTTCCTTGTTCCTCTAGGTGGCTGATCAATCGTTATTTTTTGTTGTTCCTTCTTCTCCAACTGTAGAAAAGCTTTAAAATGGCAAAAAGTAAAATAGATTTAAGAAACAAACTTGTGTTCTATTATTAGGATTTATTTACGGGCCTGAAAAACCCTGGCACATTTTCCCTCCTTCCATTTGAATTCCACACTTATGCATTTCAGGATTTTTCAGGGATGCTCTGTTGTCCTCAATACATTAATTTTACACAAGTTTCACCACAAAAAAAAAAATCAAGTCTAATTATGGCTTTAAAATTCAACTACTACCTTTTCACTAGCAACCCCCTTCTCCCCATGTAGAGCAAGTAATTCAGAGGAATTGAATGGATACAATGAGCAACTGAACTTGCTGCAAGAGCGCCAGAAATACACACACGTTCTGTATTTGTGAGAAATATATTTGTTATTTAGGAATAAGAATGTAAATCAGCTTAAATGTGCATTGTCCTTTTTTTCTATATGGTCAGTACTCCTGATACCCTTTCACTGCGATCGCCCCGACCTCTACCGTCACCAGTATGCTTGCACGATTTCTGCATTGACACAATATGCAGAAACTTCCATCCTCAAATATTTATTGTAGTTACTATGGCACCAGCAATCAGAATAGGCAATTATATATACCCACATATATACATGTATGCTAATGGGGCTACTGTTACACAGCACTGCAGTAACATTGCACATAATCATCCTAACAGTGGAATCAGCTGTGGTACCAACACAAACATAAGTTTTCCAGTCAATAGCAAACACAGCTTCAGAAAGCCTAGAAATAACTCACAGGTCCAAGAATTATACCATAGATGAATATTTAGATGTTTGCACATGGAAAGCAATTTACACTTTATTCCAAAGATATGTGTCTCAGACGAGGAGCAGAACAGGAATGGTATTTAACATAGGAAACTGACATTGAGGAAGCAAAACTCAGAGGCACAAAATGCATTTCTGGAAGTGATTTTGTTGATCCTTTGCTCCTGAAGCGATGCTACATCATGCTGGTGCAGGAATCGCAAAGAGAAAGACAAAAAATAAGTTTAATGTATGGAGAGAAATAAATGAGCATATGTAGCAGAAGAAGAAATAACTAGCGTTTGGCAATTTAAAACAGATATTAACCCAGTACATGGCGTTTCAAGACAAAAAGCAAAGAATGCATACCTAAAAATACACAGCAAAATAGACTTGGGCGTTCACAAGATAAGGTAATAACTGGCAAGCTTCATTCTCAGCCAGAGGTAGTTATGTTTAATCATAGTTTCATTTATGTTTAATCATAGTTTCACTAGAGCTTAGCTATTGACCTATTCCTAAGCCTTACTCAAACCACTCCCCACACCACTGCAGTGCCTCCAGAAGATTTCCCTGACTTCACCCCTACAAGCCCAACACATGCAAAGCAGAAGCTCTGAGCAAAGCAGAAAGAAGAAAAACACATGACAATATTTCCTCAGGAAATGCTTCCATGTCAGCAATTTTGCTGTGAGGGACTTTGAGGCAGCCATTAATAGCTTACAAGCTTCAGAGAACAATGAACACGTTCTTACTTTGGAAGAAAATGGAAAAATGTTATTGCAGTGTCTCAACTGATTGTATTGCAGAACTGATGCAGCAAATATTGCCACTTTTTTTAAAAAGAGTTAGTAACAGTATCCAGAAATCAAAAGCCAAGTAGTTCATGAGTTTTGGAATCCCTCTGGAAATCAGTAACTTTGTACCATCAGTATGCTAGCTGGTATATGCAAGAACTACCCCTAGGGCACTGTAACTGCAAGGCTGTTCACGTTAGCAAATACTATTTTATTAGTTTGTCAAGAGAAGGTGCAAGTCACCTCAAATCCAAAACACAATGCAAAATGGTGCAGATCAAGTGTAACAACCAACAGATTAATGAAGTATAAATGCCAATAAACATCTTTATAATTCAGTAAGTTATTCTTAAGGGAGAATTAGTACAGCTATCAAATCCATTTGGGAAGACAAACCTGGGATAGGACTCATATCTGGATAAACCTACGAGAGACAAGAAGAGACAAGAAGAAATGCACAGAAAATAACTAGCACCACACAATTCACAGGGTAACATCAAGCAGTAGTACACTTCTCAGTGTAAAAAAAGATATATCCTTATGGGAACATGCAAAACTAGCACTGCAGTACACAGTTGGTAGACAGTGACTTGTACAACCACCTGAAGACGACATTTATTACGTATCATGTGTAGCCAAGTTACATAATTGATAATTTTATTACAAAGCTATAAAAGACACAATGTCATCTTCTGCCTTACATCCATTGCATTTCATAGATTGAACGAGACCACGTCACATGCAAGAGTGGCAATCAGGTTGTAGCCAAGAACAGTTGTTCAACTGTTGTCTTGACCCCGCTTTTTGCCCCAATGTTATTGTTGATGCAGTCTCTTACACCAGACATTTAAGTTTCTAAATAGCTATCTGTGCAAATTCCAAATTCTTTGAAAGGTGTGAACTAGTCAAACTCCATTTAAAGTAATGGCATTTTGAATTAGGACATTTTTATTTAGAAATACTGGTTTCATGTGTTCACCGGTACATGACTGCTTAAATTCTCCATAAGGCAACTAGCTATACTTTGGTGGACAGTGTACACTCCTAACAAACAGGTATGAACTGTACACATCATTTACATTTACTTAGTGTAGAAACTGACCTCACTGCTACCAACAGCTTTCTGACTAGCCCTGAGGTTAAATGCTTGCTAACAGTGACAGAATTAAATAAACCACAAATTGAAAAAAAAACAACCACATTACAGGAAAAGTATTAAGACCACCACAAGAACTCTGCTGCGAAGCTACTTACTGAAGCCTGAGCAGACGACTGCCCAAACCCAATCACTGTAATACAGCAACTTATCAGGAGTTTAGATGACTCATGAATTTTGCACCGAATTTCAGACCGGACACAATAAGTACAGCAGCAAGTTTTCCTCAAGGGGCTAGGGAGAAAGGATTAATCTGAAAGTCTCTAGTTCCTCACTACGTGCTTCAGTTCCTCAACAGATCTTTTTATAGCTAACCTTCTGCATGGCCTAAAGAAGAACTGCCTTCGAAATTTCGCAGGCAGCTCTCTGCAGCAACAGTGCTGCAATTCACCGAGTCATTGAATCAGACAACACACGAAGAGTTGTTGTTCTGTTGTTCTTCGAGCTGCAGAATTAACAAATCAGAATTGCGTTTTACTGAGTTAAGCTGTGTTAACAAAGAATTTAAGCCTCAAATACCACTTCAAAACAACTGCTAACTGATGGAAGCTCCTCAGTATCCTTTTTTAAGTCACGGTAACTGCAACACTGTTCTCCTCAGGAACCCTGCGACAGGAGAGTTTAAAAGTTTATTAAAAAAATAATAGTAAAAAAGAAGATTAGCAACAGAATGCATACTGCATAACTTTCTGAAAGACGATCACAAATATAGAGTAAGTGCCTCTGCCTACCAAAACAAGGAGAATGCAAGGGACATTCATAAAATCACTGCTCCTTAAACTATGGGCAAATCAGCCACAGGAGCAATCGAACAAAGCAGCGAGCTAAAGTTTCTGCAGGTTTTCCTGAAGCAGTGGTGACGTTATTTCTGTGGTCAACCAGAGTCCCAGTCTATCACTTTTGGCAGAAGTACTCAACTGTGCCTGCAGTGAGGTCTCTGACCCTGTAACTCGTAATCATCACCATCAGCAATAGTTTACTTCTCAAGCCACCTGGCTGAAAACCTGACCAACCCGCACTATTATAAGACACTGCTTACAGTGTCAAATGTTCCTATTCCCTGCTCACTTACTATGACACAAAATTATATTATTTATATCAGGAACTGATGTCCAATATGCATTGAATGTGCTTCATTTTTCGTGGCAACGAAAGCCACGCTTTCACGGGAACAGCAACAGAAGCCTAAGTGAAGCCAACAAAAGCCTACAAGAACAGGGAGAATTCACCAGCAATAAACAACAACAACATAAATGAGTCAAGATCCCACATAAGAGGTAAATGCATTTATTTTAAATGCTATTAAGTACTTCAGGTACAGTTAGTGTTAACCCAAGTATTTGTGCTTCAAAAGTTATTTGAGCCACTTAGAATCATTGAACAGCCTGGGTTGGAAGGGGCCTCGAAAGATCACCAGGTGCAACCTTTTTGTTGATTTATTCAATAACATATCTGTGCTGCTATTTAATCACAACACATAAGTGTTTGAATGGTTTACCTGACTGTTTTTGCAGTGGCCAATAATAACGTGAGGCAAAACTAAAGCTTCAGGTTATGATTTAAGGTTCTGAAGCGTTTGCAATTTGTCCTTCCCCTCAAGTCTTGGAACAATTAAATATGACTTATCCATATCTTCATACTCTATGAATGAGTAATAAGTAATTTATCTAAATCCCTACTACAGATAACCACTTCATGGTTATCTGGACCATAAACCAATAATTTGGGGGAGAGGAGTAAACAAGTAGTAGCATTTGCATGAAGACTTGCACAGCGCACAGTGCTACTTCTCATCTGCTGAAAAGCCGTAAAAGAAATTTCTCTGGTATTCATGGGATTTCTATGAAAGCTGGTTTCCATGGAGAGACACCTGACTTTCTTTAAAGCAATAAACAAGCTGTTTATTGCTTTCAATTGGTGAGCATTGCAACGACCTTGCAGACTAAAGACGACCAAACCTTACATGAAATACAAATGATAATTAGCAAGTCAAATGCATTAGGACAGGATGATACAGCTCTCCTAATGGCATTAAGGCTAAAATTAAAATCATGCATCTTTCACTCTCTTGCAATCCCAGCAGGAAAATGCATTAAATTGCTTCAGTGCTTACACTTTTGAGTTTGCCTGGTGTTTTGTTTTATACTGCTCCACTACCGTATCTGTGACAAATCTGAAAGATATGAAAGGATTAAATCACAGTTCCTCAGAGATGTCTAACAGGTTCGGTCTGAATCTATTCCCCTGTAGTACTTTTGTGCAAATGTTTCCCTGACTATCCATTACTTCATGCTACAGAATTTTTAAAAATGATTTTGGAGAATTCCTGGTTTGATGCTTTTTGAAGAAAAGGAAAATACCATTTTCAAGTAAAAACATTCCTATTTACCAATGTATGCTTAAATAGGGCTGCTATTTATTCTTGATGTCATAAGAAAGAGAACAAATACCATACAAGTGCAGACAAATTTCACAAGTTATAGCCAAGAAGTTAAAGCAATTGCTACATGTTCAGTTGAAGCTGCTATTTAATTTTCTACAATAGCCTTATTCAGAAACACAGGGCTTTTACTTTCATAGTAATGATATTTACATCACAGTGCTTTTCACCAAGTGATCTATAATTTTTTTCCACATTAGAAAATCTCAGGCACAGAAAAAGCAAAATGATTCATCAGAGAGCATATAGGTCAGTGAGAGCTTCAAGGATAGAATTCAGTCTTCAGTCTGTGGCCCAATGTCCTACTTACCCTATCACACCACCTCCTCAGGTTAATAATAGCTAATACCGTGGATTTACAAACTAATTCTCACAGACACTTCTGTAAAATAAGCAGGTATCAACCCCATTTTACAGAGAAGAAAACACAAAGTACTAAATCTTTAGTACTTTAAATACCTTGTGCAATCCCATTACAACTGTATTCATACCCCATGTAAATTCAGATAAAGATATATACAGCATTTTTGCCAAACCACTCTGAATTCTGAAGTCCAGAAACCAAAAGACTCGTCTAAAGCCAGAGAGTAAGTCTGTGGCACAATGAAATGAAAATGGAGGGGTGCTTAATTCACAATCTGTGCCTAACACCTCTCTTCATCTGCATAACGGTCTCTCCATACTTAAAGGTGCCCTATAAAAAGGATGGAGAAGAGCTCTTTACTTGGGTAGACGACGATAGGACAAGGGGGAATGGTCTTAAACTGAAAGAGGGGAGATTTAGATTAGAGGTTAGGAGGAAATTCTTTGCTCAGAGGGCGGTGAGGCCCTGGCACAGGCTGCCCAGAGGAGCTGTGGATGCCCCATCCCTGGAGGTGCTCAAGGCCAGGCTGGATGGGGCTTTGGGCAGCCTGGGCTGGTGGGAGGTGTCCCTGCCCATGGCAGGGGGGTGGGACTGGGTGGGCTTTAAGGTCCCTCCCGATCCAAACCATTCTATGAAAACCTAAATTCCTTAAAATAAGTCGGGATACTGGATCATGACATAGAATCAAGCAAAACAGCACCAGAAAAATCTCAAGATTTCTATTCCCATCTTTCTAACAAGCAGCTTCAAGTAAACACTTCCAAAAACAAATTTTGGATACTATTTCTCTACATTGGCATATTTCATTCCCTCCTTGTGTTCAGACTGCACACGAGTACAAAAAAAGGATGATAACTAACATTTATTATGGGTGCTGAATATTGCCAAGTCAGTTCTTATTCTAATTTTCTAAAATATCTCTAAAAGAATGGTGTATATATAAAAAAAATCTATGTAAAACTAGGAAACAACCAAAGAACTACATTTCTGCTTCAAAAATCATAATCACACCTACATGTTTTCCACACAGATGGGGGGAAGAGCGAGAAGTCTGTAAAAGACAAACCTTATTAAAGCTGAATAACTGAAATAGTGTGTGGCCACATTGGTAAGATATTTAAATTCCAGCACAGTGCGGCCCCGCAGCTCCAATGCTACAGTAATTCTTACACGTCACACATACATATGGCATGTACCATAACAGCAGCGATCAGCTACACGGTATCAGTCTTAGCATGGTAAAGCAATAACATCAGCCTCCTAAGTATTGTCTTTGATGTCTAAAAATGACAATTCAAGCATCACTGATGACGTTTAGCATTCGTATACATTTTAAATAGGCATACTACCCAAATGGCAAGTAATTTTCACGAGCAGGAAAAAAAACAACTAACAAGCAATTAAACCCTTCAGGGATTCATAGCTACCAAAGCAGTATCATGGATAAACCCGATAATTAATAAGCAATCATAAAGTCCAGTAACCTGAATAATATGGCCCAGTTGGGCCTAGGTTGCACCATGACCCAGGCTGGTTTTAATACTCCCGTCTCTGCAGTCACAGGGTTCAGTACGAGTGGGGCAGGGAGGGAGCTGTGGAGGGGCTCTCCCTCCCACCCCACCTCCAAGCTGCTCTGAGCTGAGCGTCACACAGCTGCAGGACTGATTTGGAAACAAACTGCAGCGATCGATGCAATACGTTCCAGGTTTGTCTGTCTGCTCTGCACAACCTCTGTTTTTACCACGCATGCAGTTTCTACCGAGACTCCTCCTGCTGCAGACTGTGGGCTCCACACAACAGAAATGGTGTGGGGAAAGTTGCCGTGCACACCATATCTTGACACAGCAGCTTACAGCTACCTGGGCTCTGCGACTTCTTCCTTATCTGTCTTTCCTCATGTTGCATCTGCTCTCAAGAATATTCTGTTCCCATGCCCTGCCTTCATCAGCCTGCTGCAAAGCCACAGCAATGCAGCCACACAACCAGGAGGTTCCAAAAACTGCACGTTTCATCTCACTGCTTCCTTTCCTGTGGAACAGAGCTTGATTCCAGCATAACAAACGTAGGGACTACATTCATTGCTTTATTTGTCTCTGGCAATGTGCAGAACCTGCTTCTCTCCAGTTATCAAGCATAATCTTCAGTTCACTCTCAGCTACAGTTACCAAGTAAGGTTCTGCCGTTTTGACTAAAACTGGTTCAGTTATTTTCCATGGGGTGAACCGAGGCCTCGCTGCAAGCTGCAGTACTTGGAAATGCTCACCTCAATAACAGCACACACACACACACAGACAACTTTTAGATGTAGCGACCAAGTATTGTCACTCATGTTTATCAGTTTCTCATTCACACTTCTTGTCACTAAAAATATTTCTAAAGTATCAGTGATAGAGCTGCATGGTAATTCCCAACTAAAAGCATTCAAATAGCAATATGCTTCACGCAGAACACGTGAATTAAAACTAAAATTGTTATCTGTGAGACTTCAAATTATTCAGAATAGCATAACTTAAATTTTGATGCCTATCAAGAACAAACATAGCTTTAGGAGACAGAAGGGCATGGGGTTTTTTTAGTCTAAATATGGATTTTTGAACGCTTATAAAAATGGAATAGTTTGTAATAAGAGCACAAATATGTATCAAGGGTGTATAAGACAGAAGAAAAGCTATAGTAGCTCATTTCTAATTTAGCTGCAAATTTTCTTCTAAATACTTAATGAATTATATTTTAAGATACATGAACTACCTCTCTGCTTAATAACCAGACTGCTGCTCTAGATCAAAACCTGCTGTTTGAACATCATGAGCCTTTAATAGATTTCTACCCTTTCTTTGTTCTTATGATTATTTTCTAATACAAGAGATTCAGGTCTTCCCAAGTGTTCACACCACCAATGCATAGATTTATATAAAAATTAATTGCTGCATGTCTCCTAGAAACATCACAGTAACAGATGACACAAATTCTGCAAATTTCTGGGGACCTTGAGAAATCAGACCCACAAAACTGCTATAAATCCTTAGACCCAGCTACATTTGACAAAAAAATTTAAACTGTTCCATCAGTATAGATTAGAGGAAAAATTTTATACTTTAAAGCAAAATCTGAGACATCCTGAAGATCATTTAAACACTGATTCATGCACTCAGAACTGTGCTTCAAGTGAGAACAGTCTAAGTCATGTTCATCAGAACTGGATAGGCACAGACATTTCATGCAGGTTGTCAGGAGGAAGGAGTGGGGGAAAGTGATTCACACACACAAAAAAAGGACAGAAAAACCTGGAAGCACTAATTCAGAATGAGATTAGCTCCTATTTTCCCAGACTAGTTACTTTCCACCATTAATAATCCTGCCCCATTTAAACTTCAAAATACCCAAAGTAATTAAGCTATGTTGTGCTTGCCAGCTTGGAGAGGCACTTTGGAGTAATATGCATGTTAATTGGGAACATTAACTGCCAGACTGTATGAATTCTGCTTCTCATTACTCAATCTTTATTATTGTTATTTAGAACTGGTTTTCAGTTTGGGGAGAAAACCTCCCTCCTTCAAACAAGTTTGTCTCTGAGAATGTTTATTCTGAGCTATAATACCCATTGGTTTTAGGGATGTGATGAATCCTTCCATAATCACCAGTCATTAAATAGCTTCTTGCTATCAAAAAGCAAAGATGCAGGACATCATCATTTCAATTGCCTAGCAACACCTCTTCTAACATCATGTTTTGACAAGTAGTTGAAGCCTTTTCTAGCAGGAAGGAGTTGCTGCAGCACAAGGACTGTCAGAGTCCAGAATCAGCTCTACCTTTCTTGATGGCCAGCTTTGTTCTTCTTACAATCAGAATTTCCATGTCAGTGAAATCCTCATCTCTATTCATAGGAAAGTTAGATGATGCATACAACATATTTTGAAACCTTCCTCACTATAGGCTCAGTCTAGCGAGGTACAAGGTAAAGAAAAATGACAAGCAGCTTTCATCATGCCAGATCTATCATAATATAGCAACTAATGTCAAAATGCACCAGACAGACTTTAAAATTCTTAACTCACTTGAGATCAGCAGATTTCTTGAGCTGAGTCTCTTTTATTCTAGAGAGCTTACTACTGAGAACTTTGGGCCATGAAAACAAGACCGAGAACATCATGTAGATCTTAAAACACACATATGAAATTATCCAGTGCTTTTTCACCCCATACAACAAAGGTTTGGGATGAATGCAGCGAAAGATACACAAAGTTCTCTCTCTCAGACTCCATTTTTAACATGTAATAACTCTTTTGGCAAGAAGTAACCACTCAAGTTTTTAGTAAGGATCATCTGTTCATTCTTTCAAGTATCTTTACCCACCTTTATAGTATTTCAGAAGGCTGACAGTTCATAAAAAAAATCAAATAATTCTGTTTTGCTATCAAAAAGATACTAGAAGTTTAAATACATGATTAAATACGTGAATTCTCTTTATTATGTAATGTGGTTTTGGACTACCTTTCAACTTTGAAGGTTGAGAATCCAGCATTTTATCAGGAAGGTTAGCGTTTTAATTTAGATAATTAATTGTGGCATTGTCTAGTAAGCCATGATTTCTTAAAATACATGTACAGTTTTAGTATTCGATTTGTTAATAAGTCAAATCTTACCTGGGAGTTTACTGTACATCTTACTTCTATGTATACACATACCTACACGGGCTCCTACATGCTTCTTCTTTCCACTGTACAATCAATACTATATACATACATAAGAATTCAAAGAGTTCAACACAGCTTAATTTTAAACATTTTAACAATACAACTGGCAAAACCCAACCCTTCCCTTCTGTTAGAATTCAGTTCTGTATCACTCTCAACAACATACAAATGTCACACTTTTTTATTTTAAAAAAAAAAAAAGTAAGTCACCTTTCAAAAGCTGATTCAGGTCCATGGCATCATGCAAGACTTTTCGACTATATCTGCGATCAAACTCAGAATCTGAGGGGGGGGAAAAAAAACAAGAAAACTTTTATAAGATTGGATTTCCCAGCCTCAGTTTTTAAAAATTATGTTGTACTTAAATTCTTCAAAATTACCATATAGTTCTTGGCTCACATTTTCTTGTCTTTTTATTTTTAATTTCTTATCATTTGAAGCTGCAAGTTCAAAAGACTGGATAGGACTGATGTCTGGAGTTGACAGAGGTGTTACATCGGTCACCGTGTCTTCAGACTCCTCCAAGTAATCACCAAGCTTTGGTTTTCCTTCTGTTAGTTTTATTGCTGACTTGAATTTTTGTTTTGGAGACAGAAGAGCCACGCTACAAGCGTTCCTCTTTGAGGAAGAATGTGATGAATCCGATAAGCAGCTATCAGAATCCGTATCAGAGCAATCCGTATCTGAGCTCGAAGATGAAGATGAGGAGGAAGAGGAGGAAGAAGAGGAGGAAGAGGAACTGATATTAGTGTATTTTTTGCTAGCCTTTTTTGTGTTGTTAGACTGCTTAGCAGACTTTGGTCTAACCTTCTGTTTTTTGCCATCGTCACTACTGTCTTCTTCATCTGTGTAATAGTCTTCTTCACCTTCTTTAACTATTTTGGGGATTCCAGCCAGAACATTTTCTGGCATTTCCCCGCTTGCTGCAGATATTGTTCCAGATATACCTGCATTCTCTGAAGCTGGAGAAAGTGACAAAGATGAAGCATCCCCTGGGTGGTCTGTGCTGCTTTCTACGGACTGATCCTTCTGCAAATCTTCCTGCTTCTCTTTGCTTTCCTCCTCACAACAGTTTGCAACCTTTGAATTAGCAATCAAGTCAGGGTCTGAAAGAATCACTTCCTTCGTACTTCCTTTCTCTATACATTCACCATTTTCTTCACTTTTCTTTTTCTCTTCCTCGAAATCACTGTCAAAGAAAGCATGATCCACTTCACCATCTGATACATCTTCAAAGCGGTCCATACTGAAACACCAAGCGTCTCCTGCAACCATCAGAAAACGTTTCCAAAGGTTAGCATAAGAAAAGATGCAAGCGCGCTTTCAGTATAATAGTTTTGTTCTTTATTCTCTTAGCTCTAGTAATTTATAATTCTGCAGTTAATTACGTTACATAGCTAGGGACAACTCCATAGTTGAGTTTCATAATGAAATCTGGTTCTACTTTATTGTACATGGCTTACCTATTTCTATTAGGCCAGTAAGCATTATTTCACGGGAACAAAAACCATGACGACCTCAAGACTTTCATCCCCAAGGAAATCCAAACATTTTTGATGGCTACAGTGCCTTAACTACAACAATCATCTAATTGAAGTGTCTGGGTTTTGTCCCTTTAAGCTAGAACCTCTTTGTATTATTGCTTTGGGTTTTGTTTTAGAAACCTTGGTTCTGTGTGGTGGTCCTTACCTTGGCTGACACAGCGGTCCAAACTGTGGACTTTCAGAACAAAAAGGAGGTGCAATTTCAATTTACATCAAAGATCCATGGCTCCCTAGGTTAAACTGTAATAGATGTGGGGTGTGTCAGCGTTAATCTTTTAGTTTGGATCAGAAGCCTGCTTTTCTTGGCAGTCCTTCCTCTACAATGGGCTGTGTAGCACGGTAAGCAAACCTGATTTGTTTCAGATGAAACTAACCTCTAACGTGTGCTCCAGGCACTAACCTAACGCACTCAGACCAGTAGTTACCAGTCACTTCATGGCACCGGATAACAGCTTGTCCTAACAAAAGGACGACGAATGCTTATAGCACAGGTATCAGGTCCTCAGTGCTGGTACGCTCTACAGAACTGCTCCTATCGTGTCATACTTCTTCCAGAAATACACGGTGTTAGATCCTATGAAAATCGTGCATGTAGTAGGGGGGATATGACAGTTTCCACTTGTTATTGGGATATATACAGAACTAAAAAGGAAATACAACCAAAACAGAAATAGTCAGTAACATAGACCGCTGTTCCCAGCTAGCTAGAAGCACTTTTCTCCTACTATTTGTCACAGTTTTTTTTTTATCTTATATATATATATATATATATATAAAAAATGCAATTAATAAATCCATCAAATTCTTCAGACTCAAGGAAACCAAGAACAAAGACAGTAGAAGCAACTATGCAAGGCAGGAGAACGAGAATATTTCAAGAGGTGCTCTCCCTTAAACCCATACAATTTGTTGCCATGGCAAACAAGGGTGAAAAAGGAATTCCTAAGCTTGCTTTGAAAGTGCAAGACTATTCCCAAGAAAGCCTCTACTTAAAATCATTTCAAAATACAAGATTTTGAAAGGTCACCGTCATTCAGTTATCTTGCCACTTCTCAAATACTGCTCTGCTTCAGGGATTTTAAATACGCACCCCAAGTACAAAAAGGACAGTATAGAAGTAGAAGGTACAGAATCTCCTGTGGTTTTAAAATCCGTGAAGACAAAGAACTGAAGAGATTTAATAAGGTTACATATTGTACAGACCTGAAAACACTATGAAAAAAAGCAAGCAAAGGTCAACTTTGGTGGCCTAAGAGAAACTCTTTAAGCACCTAACCCCTCTCAGAACACCAGAACAAAGGAATAAAACACTTGGGAACCCCTAACTTGAAATGCTACACGGAATTTGGAAACTTTTCCAATGCACGTCACTCGCTGTGATCCCTGGCTTCAGGGAAGGTTGCGCAGCCTGCAATGCCCAACTGCCATACAAATTCCTGCACGGCTTCCTGGAGCAGCTTCCTAAAAGGATAATGTATGTGAATATATGAAAACGTACATCACAGAAGAAGAATCAGAAGACAGTAACGCGACACTGTTTAATTATGACTGACTGGTAAAAGTGGACACGTGGCATATTTCACTTGTCTCAAGCACACAGATGAGACCTACCGTTAGCACTGTTGTACGTACACAGCTAAGGCAACACCAGGTTTGTGGATGGATGCAGACTCACTGGTACAGGTTGAAATACAGAACTCTGTTGTGTAACCTACTGTTTGCTTCTGTACTGCTGCCCAGTTCAGAAAGTGTAACTAAACTGGGATTATATTACAGGTGATGAGATACTAAACTGGGATTATATTACAGGTGATGAGATACTAAGTGGTTGCACGGAGACTTCTCAGATGTTTCTTTGCTGAACACAACCTCTTAAGTGAAGAAGGGATTTAACTCAAGATGGTGGCAAGAGGACAGAGAGTAGGTGACAAAATGTGACAGGAAACAGCAAGGGGCCCATAAACCCCTGCCCACCTCCAGCACCAGCCAAGGGACACGTCTTCCTGCTCCACGTGACTTACAAATAGCTGAACTATCAGTTTTCCACAAAGCCTGAGCCAGAACTGATTAATGGACAACGACGGCCGTTACCAGAAGAAATGCAGTTTATCAGCCTTACTGTGCCTGAGGAGCAGCAGTCAGTCAGTTCAGTGCCAAACGTTCCTTCCACATTCTGGCACAGCCCCGTAACTATTCCAGCCTTCTTCTTAATGGGAAACAGATGCGCTACATCGGTCCCTTTCTCTCAGTGACACTCTTGATCATTCACAAACTAAACTTTAATTAATTTTGTAGTTTCTGTTAAAAACAAATGAGAGGAAACAGATGAAGAGATGGTATTTTTTGTTCCTATTCCCCTCACGCAGCCAGAAGGTCTTTAAGGGAGCTGGAATCTGCCAAGCAGCAGCAATACAGAGTAAGCAATTTTGCTGATGAACCACGTCTAATTTAATAAACAAACTGTGCACACACAGCCCTTTCTATACAGTGCAGAATGTCATTTTATTTCTGTGAGAAGTTCAGAGTTCTGCTAAGGGAACACTTATTAAAATACAGAACCAACAAGTGAAATTCTGAAATCCCAAGAAACTGTCATCATGACCAAACGCTTCTCATTAACTGTTAGTTCTAATGACCACTGTATTTATTTTCAAAAGATGTATGCTCTCTGTGGCTTCCTGTCATGAAACCCTCTATCAGAAGCAATAAGAAGACACCTTCTGGTTGAAGGTTATCAATTTTCCTTTGTAAGTAATATTGGTACGCGATCTGGAAAGAACTAACAAAGCCAGAGAGCTTCTCCCAGCCTGCACAATCACTGCTTCCACAGACACCCCCCTTTCAGCTGGAAATTTCCAGCTTTTCAGAACACAGACCCACCCTCCCAATCTCAGACAGAAGAATAAAGTGTTTGAAAGCTAAGGGGCTGGAAGGTTAAAGCGTCTCAATTAAAGTTTTATACTGCCAGTGGCAGATGTTGGTTAGGATGTTCCCAAATCCTCTGGCTCTAATTGTTGCCCCACTGTCAAGGATCCTAACCCCTCATTAATGCTGACCACCAAATTCTATGGTGTACCTGGAGAGGGTGAAAATGCTAACCACGTCATCTAATTACCATTTGCAGAATGATAATCGGTAAACAAGTTACCATGTAAAAGCATGCTAATTCAAAGCTGGCCCTTCCCCTCTTTTTCCTGCCCTTCCTCCTTCATTTTTGGCTGACACTTAAAAAGTGAGCAAATTTGAAAGCATCTAGGAAGGTGCAACAAAATTTCTAAGATTGGAAAAGTACAACTTATGAGGGCTTGTTTAGCTTATAAGAGAGAAAAACAGGAAAATATAAGTCTTAAAACATGTAAAACAGACTGAACTAAAACTTAGTTTGTTCTCAGATACAATCACAGTGTTTGAGATCAAGCAGCGCAGCTGCCTCCAGCCATGTGCCTCGCTGTGCACACCCAGCCCTACTTACCTCCTCTTTAAATTCAAGGTTTCGTTTTTGCTACTGAGAGCAACACAGCATGCAAAGGAGGAAGAATCTCTCTCAGGAAACCATTTCCCACGAGGGAATTCCCCACTAAAAATTTTGCCATTGCTGCCCCCCCCCTTTTTTTTTTTTCCTCCTTGCCCTGGTTTTCTCTGCTGTATACTCAAAGGAAAAAGCATTTTCTCTGCAGGCTGTAAAATACAGTCTATTAACTCTCAAACCTATGTCAGGTCAGCCCTCAGAAGATCATTCTGACTGTCTACAAACAGAGGCAGGCCCACTGGAGATGCTCCACAGTACTTTGAATCCTTTAAAAGGATCCCAGCAGAAAGTCCTGAGTCTCCTGCCTATTCCAAGCAAGGATTCAGTTCAGGAAGTGGGCACTAGAAGCTCCTGGAACAGAGTCAATTGCCATCATCTGTTAGAGCAAATGAGAGCACATGACCACCACAGAGCCCTGGATGACCGCAGGGCAAAGGCCTTGAAGTTAATGTACAAGAAGGGGAAGAAAAAAAAATAGTTCCGCTTGATCTAAAAAAAAAAAAAAGCCATTCCCCTACTATGAAAAGCCAAAATATACTGAGGGAGGTGGACCTGTAGCCTCAGGACTTCACTCTCACACACTCTCCCTGCCGCTACATGTTCTTCATTCTGTAATTTGTTTCTCCAGCAAAGGTCGCTTGGTTATGTTCCCATCAAACAAAAGGAGTGCAGATGACTGAGGAGGCTGCGGTTCCTGGTGGAAAGATCTCTCCTGAGCTCTCCTAGAGGCCAAACGACACTCAGGATTGCAAAGGAAAGACACCAGCTCTAGCCACAAGGACGTGCTTGCTGAGGAAACAAGCACGGAGATTTTTTCTTTAGTGTATCCTAGCAAATGTTGTGGGAAGTGGTTAGTTTAGTTTTGCTCCTTAATAAACCTCATTCTCGTGAGAGGAAAGCCTGGGTTGGAGACTACTGAGCTTAAACGATGGCTGCGATGATGCCCGTGTAACAAGGCCATTGCTGCTGCTTACTGTAGAGAAACCCAGGAAAGTCGTCAGCAAACCCTCCAAACCCAGAGGGAACAGAAGCAGCTTAGAATAAAAATAAACAACAAAGAATCATATTCTGTCTGATAAAAACACCAGCAGCTTCTGGCCCTGCTTGTGAACGTGGAGAAGTGATGCCACCCACACCTGTGGGCAGACTGCCACACGCTGCTCCCCCTACCTGGAAGGGTCCACCGCTTGCAAGATAACAGAGAACAACTCCTCCTTTAATGCAACACTTGAGCAAATCCACTTCAAAAAGGCTGGGGTTACACGAGACATCACCCTGGTGCACCAGCCTAGGGACTCTCTGTGTACGCCTTCCTTTAGCTGCAAGCATACCACTCAAACACGAGGAAAAAATTTCACCAATATTTGTGCAGTAACTGCCCCATTATCCCCACCTTGTAACAAACCACCTGGGTCTGTTCCGTGCTCCTGCCTCATTCACTGCAAACAGTAGAGATACGTGCCAAAAACACTTAGAATATACAGATGCTCACCTGCCACGGCTGGGAAGCCGGAGCTCAAAAGTAAAGCCCAAATAGAGGTCAGGACACTTTCATCCACGCGCTGACCATCCATATCATGCACATGCCATTTAACTCAGCATTTTCTGGACTTGCCCTCTGTGCTGGTCCCAAAAGCAGATGACAGGGCCAAAAGGAAGAAACACATTTTACAAACTAACGACAGAGTTCAGCAATTGGTAAGTCACAATGTACTCCAGAATACCAGAAGCCTGCTCGTGCTCCTATGTTACAGATTTTAGTATGCTTGGTGACCTAGCTACACAAACAGCCATGTCATCAGCACTTCCCTGAACACTTGGCATAGATGTGTTTCCACACGGATCAATTAAATGCAAGTTTTGTACCCACAATGCACAAAACACCTGCTAAAAACACCTGTGACACCTGTTATCGCAACTGGGGAAATACACACACATTCAGAGAGATGCTGACCACATTCTCCACAGCTGCTGAAGATGAGACGTAATTCATGTATTTTCAGTGAGGATGTTTCTATCCAAGAGGAAGAAGCACTGACTGGTACAGGTGAGCAGGGGGAAGTACATTAGTACAGTCTCTAAATCAATACACAAAGAACAGCTTAAACAACTACCACTCAGTCCAAGTATATGCACGTTGCCTCGGAGTGCGTGCAGGGCAAATGAGGTAAAGGCCTCTCGAGATCCTCTCTTGCATTTTATTTTTATGACTTGTTCATTTCTTCAGATGAGAAGTCTTACTATAGCAAAACAGATAAAATACTGGAACGTAGGGCTGTCTTTTAAATTCATCATGATATGGGTGGGCTTCCTGGGATTCTCTATATTATGTTATTAAAATAAAACACTTCAAGATTGTTAAATACCCACAACCAAATCACCACCACCGCCAAATACCCACCACCACCATCAGTTCAGACTGCTGGATGGGAAATACCTCTGTCAAGAAAGATAGGGCTTGTTTTAGACCTTTACTATCACCAGTCTTGGTTGAGCATGAGACCAGGAAAGCAAAGAATGAAAAAGCTTTAAAGAGCAGCTCTGGTGGAAGCACTGAGGGTACACCTGTTATCATAACAGCCTGCCCATTTCCCATAAATCTGAGGGGATATTACTGCAACTTTTGAAAGCCTCCTTGAAGACGTACTTATACATACTGCTGGGTCAAGTCTCTAGAGAGATCATCCAACTTCATTTTCAAAGCCTCAACCAACTGTGCAGTCCTGATGACCATCTGAACCCTTTTAAGTCCTAGGCAGAAACACAGGATCCTCTGAATACCCTTTTAACCATGGCACAACACAAAAACAAGTCAAAAAAAACCCACTAGGTCATAAAAAGCTCTAAGCCCACCCCAAAAGGAAGAGTATGTCCCCAAATTCCTTGTTGTCTCCTTCTCTGTACTCTCCATTTCACACCATTACAAGGAATATCTAGGCTGAGAAAATACAAAGGAACAATGCAAACACAACAAAATGACTAAGAAAAAGCATCGAAAGAGCTCAAAGCATTCCAAAAAAATGAGTCCTAAGATTTGAAGACTGATTATTTTATGAACCCGCTCTTCAACTAACATCTGGTGATTAATTTTCTAGTAACAATGACTTCATTTTAGTCTTCAAACAGTTTCTCTGAAGAATTTCACTTTCTGTGCAACTTTTTTCTCCCTCCATTGACAACTCCAGTGATCAGTTGCTACCAAGAAGCTTCCTATTCAGGAGAAAGAGTTTAACTATTTTTTCCACAGAAGCAATAATGCACAAAAACACACTTGATGCTCTATATTGAACACCTCATAACAGAGGAATGCAGAGGTCCAACAAAAATTTTGCACTGCTATTTCTGTTATAGTCATTCCAACCTGCAGCTTTCTTGCCTGTTTCCATGAATGTTGCAAACTTTAACCACAAAATTTATAAATATATAAATGTCCAAGCGCAAACACTAAATACTTCTTATATGTTTTATAGTATGAAGGGACAAATGTAAGCCTTTGCATACTATAACAAAAACCAGCTTCTAAAAAATTGGATTCAAGAGAACAACATTGGAAACACTTCAGCAAGGCATTAAAGGTAGTTTAAGTTGTAGCTTAGCATGTCTTAGGGCATAACGTATTTTAAAGTGTTGACTTCCTTAGTATGTTGTGAAAACTCCAGAGCAAACAGGGCTTCACAAGCATGACACACATTGCTGTTTGTTATATCGTCTCGCTGAGACACTTTGGAATGGATTTAGTTATTCTGCTCAACTGCAGCAGCCACAGAAACGATAGGCAGGGAAGGCCCAGGATTTACAGTTATCTCTGGTAACTGTACCTCTAGGTTTACAGTTACCTCTTTGGTAACTCTACAGTCACCTCTTGGGGTTTCCACACAAATCCATATGGGCCCAAGACATTTGGTGGCTGGTTATTCTTCCAAACTACTTGGGTCCCATCTTGGGACCCAGCAATGAAAAATACAGCCCTGGGCAGGCCAGGAGGAGCTACAATACCATTGTCCTGAGGAAACAGCAAAGATGCAACTCGCAAAGATTTACCATGCACGAGGCGAGCTGTTTACAGCAATTGCTTCGGATGACTTAGTTCCTACCGAATAAACGCAACCATTAGTCACTTAACAGACACATTTTATAAAACACTAAATGCTGGTCGAGCTTCCCCTGCGCACCCCTCACAGCCTGGTAACTCCGAGGATGGTGCGCACAATGCTGTAACTCCACCGGGGAGGGCCGGTGCTGTGCAAGTACCTCAGGAGGAAATCTTCTTCCCCAACCTCCCCGAGAAGCAAGGAGGGCAGGCACCACACAGCAACACGGCACAAAACGCGTTTCAGGACAGCATGACTAAACCCTGGCGGCTCAGCACCAGCAGAAGCCCTCCCAACATAGCACGCACCACGCACTCGAGGGACACCTACATACGTGTCACTCAGGCAGCAACCAAAGTAGTAAGACAGCAAAGTCCTTAATAAAAAATTAAATAAACAACAACAACAAAGAAACGCGCTTCCCACCTCGTTTGAGCTGGCATTTGAGGGCAAAACTGACCAGAGGCCGGGGAAGGGAAACGCCAGAGACCCGCTCCCGCTGCACACCCACTCTCCGGGCACCTTCCTCGGCGAGGAGGCAGCGGCGCCCCCCGGCAGGGACCCCGGAGGCCCGGCCGCCGCCACAGCGGGCCGGCAGCCCTGGGCGAACAACCGCCGCCTCCCCCCGGCTTCGTTGTGGTAACCGCGCAGGAGCCGGGGCGGATACTCACACGGACGGGCGGAGAGAGAGGAGGGGAAGAAAGGAACGGCGCAGCACTGCTGCGGCCGCCGTCTCGATGAGCGCCTCGTACGCCGCCCGGGCCGGCCCCCTCGCGTCGCCGGGCGGGGAGAGGCGGTGCTTGAGGGGGCCGGGAAGGGAGACGAGTGCTGGGAGGGGTCTCGGTTCCCTTCCCTCCTTCCTCAGCCCTTCGGGAGCTGGGGAGACAGTTGGGGTGCTCGATGAGGGGATGGTGCCCGTACTGAGGTGATGGCGCCCGTGCCGAGGGGATAACGCCCACACCGAGGGGGCGGCACCCGAACTTAAGGTGATGGCGCCACAAGTTAGGGCGATGGTAACCCAGCTTGAGGAAATGGGGCCTCAGGTTGAGGTGAGGGGGCCCCGTGGTGAGGTAACAGGGTCCCAGCTTCAGGTGATGCTGCCTCGGGTTGAGGTGATGGGGCTCCACGTGGAGGCGATGCCGCCACATGCTGAGGTGGTGGTGGCTCGGGTTGAGGTGACGGACCCCATGCTCAGGTGATGGTGCTCCTGATTGAGGTGATGAGGCCTCACATTAAGGTGATGGTCTTCCATGTTAAAGGAGACAGATTTGAGGAGCAGATGGAAGTACCTGTTTCTACCAGAACACGTCCCTCCCTCAAGATTCACCCTGATCTCCACATCCTTGAATCTCACAGTAATTACTGAAGATAAATGGATGAAGCCTTCAGGCAGAGTTTCATTACTTCTGGCACTGATTAGGTGGGTGGCAACTACCACTAATGATCTGCCACTGTAAGTGGTAGTGACCTGTATAAGGGTGGGAAAGATTCCAGCTCTTTTGAGGGGGGGCAGTTGAAATAGCAGACCTTGGCATGCCTTTAATAACAGCAATATGACTTTTTAAGAAAGTAGGAAAGAACTGTGAGAAGAAAGATTCAAAACAAACAAACAAAAAATGGTCCCATTATTCATTATGAAAGAGATTTAATGACATGATCATTTTTTTTGCTGAGCATATTGAATTTTGAGTTGAATCAGGCTGTGCAGCCAAGACAATTGTTGTGTATACGGCCCTATTTAATTTGGCACATGAATATAGACACACACAGAGTATGTGTATGTATGTGCGCATATATACAAACACATTTTAAAATACATATAGGGAACGTGGCAGAATACTACAAGTAAAGAAAGAAAATCTCCGGATAACGTAACTGAATTCCTCTGTGTTAACCAGATTCTATTACTACTGCTACAGTGTTTAATGGAGGTTCTTCAACTCACTTGAATTAACTTTTCATATTTCATGATGTATTTCATTCTCATTTTCAGGAACCTTGCTCAACTCACTGTTGAAATGTTGAATAATCACAACTGCGGTTGAAATCAATGGGAACTGTATTTGGAAAATACCAAGTGCTACAAAACACTAAGCATTCCAAAAATTCTCTCTCTGTTATCTCACATTGCACGTTAAGTAGGTACTTTTGCCCTTTGTTTTTCCTGTGCATCAGGTTCCTATTTGCAAAATACACCACTCGTAAAAAAGTATAATGAGAATAAATCAGTTAATATTTGTAAAGTACTCAGCCTAACTTACATATTCTGCAGAAATTCAGGCAACAAAATAAAAAGTGCTCTTCATATGAGAGCAATTCAACTAATTTTCAGTAAGGGAGGAATGGAGCTTATAAGAAAAATAGTACGTGATAGTAGTAAATTGCCAACCTCTACAGCAACATGATTTGAACCAGAAAGGCCCACAAAAGACTAAGCAAATGAAAGAAAGCCTTTGCTATAGCATTAAGCTTGTCTAAACATTTTGAAGGTGCAAATTTATAAAAGTTACAAGTTTGCAGTACTGTGAAGGCAAAAGTTGCAAGACTGTCACTTTAAGGACAGATACAAAACTGAATTCAGAACGCTGGGGCTTGGTGTAGGATATGTTATAAACAAGCTAATTATACTCTTTGCTCAAAGGAGAAAAGCGAAGATGCTGATTCTTCACCCAAATCAGACATAATTTCTGTTTTAAAATGAGATAAAGTCTTCTCTTTGTAGGAAATGTATTTGCTGTAATGCTTGAAAAAGGTAGAGTTTGAATAGCTTATCTCACAAACTAATTCCATGACGGATGAAATAGTTATAGAAAGATAATAACATAATCCCCAGTCCAAAAAAATCACTTCTGAAGTCCTTTTTGTATTGTACAGAAATGTATTTTATAAAGTACAAAAGGGGGAATTCAAGTAACACTGAACTGAACTTGAAAATTGCCACCGATTTGCGTGGAGCTAGGACATCATCTAAAATATTAGGAATTGTATGTCAGGTTGGAAAATCATAGAATCTTATTAAAGACTAAAAGAAAAACAATCAAAGCTCCCTCTAGCTCTATGGATATACACTTGAACTGATTTAGATATATCTAATTCAGGGTATGATGTGTAAATCCTAACTAAAATTGGTAGGATTACTCATTCAGACAAGAACTGGTTTTGTGCGTAAGCACTGCAGGACTAAACCTTCACTGTAGTTAGGTTTATTTTTTATCTTCCTCTCCACTTCTGAGAATTAATACTCTAATGAGAAAATAACCTCTGTTTACACAGAACTAACAGCATTACAAGCTCTGCTTCAGGTTAATTTAAAAATTTAATTCCCCTAAGTAGTTTTGACAGAGGCCCGGGCAGTTTCCTGAATGCATTTGCTGCAGAAGGCCTCTCCACACTCTGTCTTGTTTCTTGTGTGGCTCTTTCTTGAGATCCCAGAATAGATGTTGAACTCAGTCCAGAGCCTCATATTTTCTGAACTCTGAGGAATTAAGTGTGTGCTGGGAGTTGGATCTCTGCTTTTTGTTTTCTACCTGATGAGAGTAAAATAACATTACAGGAAACCTTCTGGCATGTTGGGCCTTCTCCAAAAGCTCTTGGACTCTGCAAGAATCTCTCTGTTGGTCATAATGACCAGAGATATTGAAAGAACCTTGTACCTCAAGCCCTTTGGTGCAGCATCAGGATGCTTTGGCACTGTCATTGCAGTAGTGTTTTCACTTTCTGTATATGACGATTTTCACCTTTAATCACATTAGACACATTACTCAAGTAATCCCTTTTGGACACCCTGGATGGTCTGAGCTAGTCCTTAAATGAGCTTTGTGCAATTTAATATCCACTAAATAGAATAAACTGTACAATAAAACTATATTTAAGCTATCGTAAAGGATCAGCTTAAGGAGCAGAGTCTCTTCTGGTCAGTGACTGAAACGGGAGCTGAAATTGCTACAAAACTACTTCACTATTTTGAGAGGAAATAGATTTCTGTGCAAAACTCTAAAAGGAAAAGGCATGTATATATGGAGACAAACAATCTGATCCACAAGTCAGGCTGTTCTGTGGGTTAGGTTAGAACTAGCTTAGAAAATACTGTGTATTGTCCATGTTTCCGTTACAGTTCTGTGCCATAAACTGAGCCCTAAACCATCTCTGGAGTGCAATGTTAAGGCCATAACTAAATATTCCAGCTCCTGGCCTTGACTTGCTCAATATCTCAGAAGCACTGGAAAGTTCAGAGCTTAGTTTTAAAACGGTTGCTTGTGCTCTTGAGATTATACAGAAATCTAAGCATTCACAAGATCAGGGCTTTGGCGTTCACCCCTTTTTTCATACGAATTTTATCATTAATCTTATAGAAGTAACTACTGAATGTGAATAAATAAGCGTCTCCAACCTCAGCACCAATACCAGTTGTTTAAAAGACAATTCAGGGCTCTTTGACACACCAAGCCCATCGGAATAGTGACAGTCTGAAACCAAAAGCATTTCGTAGGAGTCTCAATACTTCTAAACACTTCTACAGCGCTTAAATTTAGCGAGATGTCTCCCCTCAAAACAAAGCCCATGAGTACGTGCTTGTGTTCACTCTTGTGGAGTTGGCTTCCTGAAGGCCTTGCAGTTTGCTCCTGCTGTAAAGAGCCCCAGGCCTCGTGCTCTGGCTGTGGCTGGTGGCCGCTACGAGTCAGCGGGAGCTGTAAGCGCACCCTACCTATGGCAAAGTAAATCTGTACGCGCAGCACGGCAGCAATATGGCAAGGCTTTCGCCGCGCGAGGAGTTTTTTGGACCAGGTGCTGTGCTACGAGCAGTCACGGATCACCAGAAGGAGTGTGGCGGTGGGCCTCCCTTGGGGCAGAGGGGCCGTTCAGCGGGACCGCCAACTTCCCATTTCACTGTTCCACCAACGTTTTACGTCCGAAACTCAGCTATTTAGGGGCAGGGGCCGACGCGAGGACGGCTGAAGAGCGGCTCCGGGTGTCGTACATCTCCCCCCGGCCTGTGTGGGGCCTCCCCGCCGGCCTCCCTCCCGGCCCCGCCTCCGCCTCCTCCCCCTGCCGGCCGCCGGGAGGCGCGGCGGGGGCTCCCGCCAGGAAGCGGCCGAGCCGTGCCGAGAGCCGAGCCGAGCCGCGCCGTGCCGCGCCGCCGCCGGGCATGAGCTCCGGCTCCCCCGGCGGCCGCAGCGGTGCCAGTGGCGGCGGGCGGCGGAGGCCGAAGGGGAGGCGGAGGAGGAGGAGGAGGAGGAGGAGGAGAGGGGCCCCGGCAGCGGCCGCCTTGGCGGGGGGCTGCGGCGGCTAGCGGGAGATGCGCTGCGTGCCCGCGGCGCCCCGAGCAGCATGTTCCCCGCTGCCGACAGCGCTAGCGGCACGGCCGGGCAGCCCGAGGCGCCGGGGGTCGCCGCCGCCGCCGCCCCCCCTCCGTGCTCGCACGGCGGCCGCAGCGGCGAGGAGGAGGAGGAGGCGGCCGAAGACGAAGAGGACGGGGACCCCGGCGCGTCCCGCTTCGTGCTGGCGGCGGGGCTGGCGCTGCTGGCCGTGTCCGTCGCCTACCTGGGCCGGCAGGAGGCGGGGGGCTGCGGGCCGCTCTGCCTGGCCCTGCCGCTGCTCCGCCTCGCCCTCTACGCGGGCTGCGCCGCCGCCGCCGCCGCGCTGGGCGCCCTGCTCGGCCTGCTCTGCCGCCGCCGCCTGCCCCCGCCGGGCTTCCCCGCCGCTCCCCGCCCGCGCCTGCCGGCGGTAAGTGGCGCCCCGGGACCCCCCCGCGCCTCGGGGAGAAGTTGGGCGCGGAGCCGGGGCGGGACCCGGCCCCGAGGGGGCTCCGCTCCTCGGGGGCTCCGCTCCTCGCCGCTCCCGCTGGCGGAGTGCCGTCAGCGGGGGGTGCGCGAGGGGGGACCCCGAAGCCTGGTGGCGTTGGGCAGCGCTGTGGGAATGCCCTTGGGGCAGTGCCAGCGCGCTCTCGGAGCGGCTCGGACCGCTGTGCAAAGATAAACCAGTTTTCCGTACTCCTAAGCGGTACCGATTCGTTCTCACGACCCCTTCGTAGCTGACTGTTAGCGGTGTTCTTCAGTCTCTTCTGAGCGGCGCTGATGGCACAAGGGTTTGGGAGTCCAGGTAGAAGAGCTAGCCAAAATAACTTCGTTCCCATCCACTACAAGCTCTCCGGAGCTACTCCTAAGCCAGGCTTGGAAAACTGCTGCCGGAAACGAGGATCTGCTCGCCTTGGGCTCCGCGCACCGGTAGCAGGGATGTGGTGTTTGCCATCGCAGCGGGGGCTCCAGTACGGTGCCCCCCGTCTGCTCACCAGTGAGCCGTGGACCTCAGCGGGGTGTTAGCAGGTGAAGTGCTCGGCAGCAGACAGCACCACCCAAGTGCCGTTTCGCTTTGACGGTGTCACACGAGATATCTGAGAGCACTTTGGGAAGAAAAACGGGGCATGGTTTGTGCCACCTCGCCGTACAGCCTAGCTACGTCTCGTTATGCCTGGTACATGCCTTGTTCTTGTCAGCAGCAGGTAAATAACTTGTGCTGTCGCTTGCGTACGGCTGCAGCTGGTGCAGCCAAACTTGCAGAAAGCACAGGGTGCTGACAGGGCAGAGAACCTGTTAGACATCACTCGCTGGTGTAGTTGGCCATCCTTCCATCTTGCCAATCAGCTCAGCTAACGAACTGCAGCCGTGCTTTATTTCTTCATCCTTTGACCGGTGGAGGGAAGGAGACTGTGTTTGTGAGTACGTTTTTCCAGGCCTGTGTTTAAGGGAAGCTGGCAGAACGTTGCCATCAGTAGACAGGATGGTTTGGCTGGGGGTTGGTGACTTCAGCGAAAAATACAGCTTGCAGGGGGGTGTTTACAATCCAGTTGTGGCAGTGGGTGCATGTTATACTGGTTTTGGCCTCGGGGTAGGAGATTAGGAGGCAAATGAATGGGAGAAGAAGAAAATTAGAAGATGTTGTGCAGAAAGTCAGCAAATGATAGGCAGAAGGTACCTGTCCTGTATGTAGTGTTAAGTGAGCACAGCAAAGGATGGTTCTGCTGGTTTTTGTTGTAGCAATGTGCATTAGGTTCCTAAGGAGTCCTGGTTAGTAAGGGACTGTTTGTTTTTGCATTTTACCATTCAGCTGCCTTAAAACAGAAGAGAAAAATGCATCATTAATAAATCTCTTCAGATTTGTAGATTTGCATATTTAAGCAGTAGTGTTATAGTTCCAGTGACATTTATGTGCTGGCATCCTTAGCTGAACATCTGTGCGTGTATTAAGTCACTTTTAAGAGAACAAATTGTATATGTACTGCAAAGAACCTTTCCATAAACTTAATAACTGAAATCTCCCCACTGCTGCAATGAGGAGCAGCCTTGCAGATTTGTGAAATGGACAAACAGTGAAAAATCAGTTTAATTTGGGAAGCCCAGCATTAAAGGAAAAAAAAAATAAATTGAATTTATAGCTCTTCTCCCCGCCCCCCTTCCTTTGTGAAAAACACAGTGCATGAGCCCACCGAACAGGAGTGAAAGTAGAAACGTCCAGAGACAAATGCAGTCGTTTCACTTACTGTGCCCTCTGTGAACGTTGTTTTTTGTGGTCTGCTACCGCCTGTTTCTCTTTGTGTTTCTCTGCCTGTGTCCATCCATTGGATTCGTCTGTATAGGTAGTGCACGCCTGCTCTTGTTTTGCATGGTCTAGTACGTGGTGTTTGGATTTGTTGGAGCTCTACGGTGTGTGCTGGTTATTTCAGAAAAGAATTGAAATCTTGTGTTTGAAAGTCTCTGCCAAAGCAGCAGTACCAACTCCAGCCTTCCTTCTGGGGTTGTTTATTTACTCTCCCCCTGATCCAGTTAAAAACTTTTCTTTCTTCCCTCCCTGCACTGTTATCAAAATTTAATCTGGCTGTATGAAAGAAAGGGATTGTCTAAAAAGGAGTGAAGTATTTTACCCTTTCTTTTCAGAAGCTATAGTTCCAGGTGTCTTGCTTGGGTTTCTCATGCCTTCAGTGTACAGTTCTGTTTTTATATATACATACATACATATTTTTTTGACACACAATGGCTTAAAGTCTCCCAGGCTCCTTGAAGTACTACTTCTGAACATCATTTTGTGTATGTTTAGCAATTTTCCTGATTGGTGCTTCAGCAACATGTAGGTGGAGAAAATAATAATGTCTGGATAAACAGCATATAGAAATGTAGGCCATCCACTAAGATTTTTATTTGCAAGTGTCTGTTGTACATTTACTTTAAAAAAAAAAAAGGTTAATCTTTTTATTATACATCCTATTCTTCTTCTGCCTTCTTATTATCATTCAGTTGTTACTTTCCCATTCTCATGGAGCCTTATGATGCTGTATTGTCTCTTCTGGGAGCTGGTAGCAGGGAGACAGTGAAGTTAGAATTCCTTCAACCTTATCACATCCTTCGTCCTTCAAGAGTAGGAAAGAACCCTATGTTGGTGTAATGCTTTTTTTTTTTTTGGGTGGGAGGGTGTCTTACAGATGGAATCTTCTTTTGCATTTGTTCTATGTGTGTGAGCTCAAGGCAGATATGCCCATTTATCATTCTTTGAATGATTTTCATACTGGGGTTAACATGAGGGAAAAAAAGCATACGGTGATAAATATTTACTCTAGTGGGAGTCAGGCTCAGCTCTTGGAAAGTGAGTGGGAGTACTCAATCAACTTCAAAGGGACTTGGATCGAGCTCTTTATGCTGTGCTGAAAAATCAGAGTTTTTTTTGTTAAGTTCTCTATTCTACAGGTACTTACAGTGCGAGTTTAATGCTGCTGAATTTCATGAATCTGTTCATGCCAGGGGATAATGCAGGTGAGGAAGGGCAATACCGCAAGTCTGGACTTAGCAATGTGAAGTGTATTCCTTTTTTCGTCGTGCTTGAATTTGCTTCTAGTGAAACCTATCCTTCCAAATACGAAGCTTTGCTTTGTCCTAAATGGTGTTTTTCCCCGTTGAGACTTGAAAGATGAAGACTTCTGTTAAAATTGGGTATCTCAGTAAGGGCGTCTGAAACCTGCTGAGAACTGCAAAGAAAGGTATGCAATTTATATTCTCACGATGAAGTGCATTTTAAACGTAGTCTTTTTCTATGTGAGAGCTCTGATCCCAAGGTATAGCTGGGCAGTGTTCTAGATTCCCCGCAAAGCTTGTTTTTTCCCTGTATCCTTTTAATACTTTTACTTGAAAGAGAACGGAAGAGAGATGTATAGTCAAATCATAATTTTAATTATTCGTTCGCATACCTGCAGGAATTAATAATATTGGCAAATAGTTCCTATTCATACTTAAACAGTAAAAATCAAATGACACTGTGAAATTGTACGCTACGTTATCAGGTATCTTTCAGCACTGTTCAGGAGCCGTTCTAGGACCAGATGATTTGTGGCAGAGGAGGACAGCAAGATGCAAGACAGCAAAAAGGCATGGCAAACCAACAGCACTTTAGTTAAAATGTGGAAGTCCCAAAGGAGATTTTCACCTCTGAGGTGTGAGCAGATGTGCTAACACCAAAGATTGCCCTGGAAGGGACTTGTTACATGCCGCCTTTTTTAATTCAAGCTTGTTCCTGCTCTCAGTTTGTGTGGTTGTAGGGGGGAGATGGCTTTGACTTCCATGAAGAGTCACATTAACTGTGGCAGTGGGAAGGAGAACACGTTTTCCCACGTTTCCAGTGTGAGTCGTGACTTCACCAAAAAAACTGGCAGGACAGTTTTCTTTGCAGTATTTTGACTCTGATTCAAAGTAAAGTCTCTAAGTAACGTGGTTGGTTTATCAACTGCATTTAAGTAATGCAAACAACAAGGAGTTCTTTATTAGATTCAGGTGCTGCATTATAAATGCAGATTAAATGAATGATACTCTCTATAGAGAATGAGCCAACTGGTTTGCCACGCAGCAATAACAGAAAATAAACAAACGGTGCTGGCTTTTGTTTTGTTTTCAGCAAAAAGTGCAGTGATTCTGATGTCCTGCTTTTAGTTTCCTGTGATTGCCAGCGGTTCTGAGTGTTTCTCTAAAATTCAGCTCCTGACGTATTCGATTACTCTTCTTTGATTCTGTTTAGTAGCTCTCCATTTTTAGAAATGTTTTGCTCTTAAGTTTTGGCCGCTTAGGGGGACTTTTGTGACAATGTTTTATGTTCCTAAAGGCTTGTTCCATCACTGAATGTGGATTTTTCCTGAATCTGGCATTAAAATGAAGGTGCAGGTAAACCATTCCTCTTTGGGTTAGGTAATCACCGAAACCTCTGCATTCTGGAAAATAGGACTGTTTTCATTTATACCACAGAAAAATGAATAGTGAGATGATGGGAAATGGTCTGTGTATGATCTGCTCTTTTCCAGGAACATAAGGGAGGCAGAGTGTTGCATCGTGACTGTAGTAGTGTTTACTACTGTAAGGAAACATCTGTCAGGCTCACTTAAAGCTGAATTAAGTAAAGTATTATCTGAAGCTGTAACTCTTTATCATAGAAGTCCAGTCTGATGTTGATGTATGTTATACAAAGAGAAGAAGAAAGTTGTTAGGGTAGCAGGGGATGGAGCAAGCAGTGATGAGTAAGTAATTGGAGAGTTCTTGTCTGCTGCACTAGATGTAGTCCTTGCCTCGTAGAGCACAGATCAAACATGTGCAGCGTGCGTTTATATTGTGTGGCCTGTCCTGAGCGCTGTTTTAGTTTTGTTGTAATTGATTTAATGTAATAGAAATAATTGTTAATTTTTCTCTGCTTCTGGCTTTAATTCCATGGCAGAGTAAGGAAGTGTGTGGCTTGCCTGTGCCGTGTATATGTCTGTTGTGGTTTAAGGATTGCATTTGATGACTGAGTGTTGCAGGTTGATATATCGATAGCGCAAGGTGTTTGTCTTCTCTCAGAATAACCATTTATATAGTGTACTTGTTAAAATACCTTCTTAATTATTATTTTTCCTTTTGAAGCTAATTTTAAGTTACTTAAATTGTTTTAAACCTATAAATGACATTAACTTTATTTTTGCTTCTGTAGGAGATTGAGCCTGAAAATTTGTCTTAAGTTCAATGCCAGTCTTTTTTTTTTTTTTTTTCTTTTCCTGGGCCTTTCAAACTTTTGTTGTCTGCATCTTAAATCATTCTCAAAAGTATCGGACAATGAGTATTATTCAGAAGTCTCCAGGAAATACACACATCTTTTTTTTTTCTTTCTCCAGGCCATAAACAAAGGCAAGTTCAGGGAAAACTTAAACTGTTCCAGGAAGCAGACGTCCCTACTTGTTAGCAACTTCATTCTTTGTGCGTTCTTTCCAAATGTGTTCCCCCCCACTTGTAAGTCATTTTGTCAAATCTTAACTAAATTTCAGGCTGGCTTCTCTCATTCCTCTTTGTCAGTAACCTCAGTAACCAAAACTGGGCTCCACTCTTACAGGTCAGGAGTAGTGGGAACATACTGGGTTTTAAGGAACAGCTAAGCTAGAGCTTTGGACTAAGTTAAATCCATTTATGAACATGTTTGGCTCAGTAAGGGTTATGCCAACTGTTTCATGAAATGTAGCACTGTTTTCTGTAGATAAGTGGCATGAAGAAAAATGTGAAAACATCCAAGTTGAGGCTTTCTAGCTGAACCTGTTCTCTGTGAGATGAGACATCTGCATGCATTTTCCCATCTGACTTGAGGTGGGTGGGAAGAAAACCTTCCAGTGAAATCTGGATTTTTCATTCTCTCAGTTGATAAAGCTGAGTTTGGAATGTGAATTTTCTGAAATCCTTCTGTTATCACAGGTGCTGTACGCCCGTGTTAGCAGGCTGTCACTGTTGTTTTTAAGGTGGCTGTTGCCATATGTTGTCCAACTCAGGGTGCCTGTTTATTTAGCTGATTCATCTTTATTCTCACAGACACAGAATTTTTCAAAAACAGTGCTAAGCTATTAAGTTTTAATAGATTTTGCTAAATGCAAGTTGATATGACTGAAAGAAAAAACAGGTTTGATTGGCTGTTTTAGAGAAGGCAACTTAAGATCTGGTCCATTCTCAGGCATGAAATTAAGTTCACAGATCTGACGGATCATCCTGAATCATAGAATAATTCAGGTTGGAAGGAACCTCAGGATGTCACCTAATCCAACCTCCTCCTCGAAGTGGGTCCAACTAGAAAAGGTTGCTCAGTGCCTTGTCCTTTTCAGTTTTGAATATCTCTGAGGATGGAGGCTCCACGGTCTTCCAGGCCTGCTGTTCTGGTATTTGACCAGCCTTGTGATTAAAGTAATTTTACCTGATATTTGATTGGAATTTCCCGTGTCACAGCCTCTGTCCTTTGCCCCTTGTCCTATACAGCTGCAAAAAAGCGTGGCTCCTTCTCTTTACCCTCATCTGGTGGTTGAAGACAGCAGTAGGTCTCCCTTTAACTATTTCTTCTTAAGCCTGAACAAACCCAACCAACCTCGCTTCAGTGCGTTTAAATGCTTGAGTTTATTGATATGTTAGATTCTTACCTGTCCTTGAAAATTTGCTTTTAAACAAAGTTGAAGATAGGTTTCTTTCTTGCTCTGTAATTTTCTCTGACTGTTCGTGTCATTGTATGCAATGCCTGGAATGGTATGGAAAATTTCTCAGAAAAGCCAATATGCTGTGCATCTTTTTTTTTTCTCTTCAGTAGCTACGTTTGTGTAACTGCAAAATCACCACTGCTAATGGTCATGTTTGTTTCTTACCTTTAAAATTCTTTTTAATCATTCATCTTGAACTTTCTCATTTTAAACAATGCTGTTAGCAGCTGCTCATTGAAAATAAATAGTGCCTTTTAGAAACCAAATGTACCAACTTCAGAGAGCACTGCCAATGAAATATTCTAGCAAACTGAAACCTGAGTTTGTATCTTGGTGAAGTGCTGCCTGCTAAATACTGAGGCAATGGTCGTGTTTTGTTCTCGACCTGAGTGTTCCAGACTGAAATGTTAAAAAAAAAAAAAAAAAAATAAATCAAGTGATGTAGGAAGCCTGCCTTGTGGAATTGTGTATATTGCTTCGTGCTGTTGCGTTGTGGAATGAGCTAGTTACAATTGTGGAGCCCCTCTTAAAACGTTTGTTTTGTGTTCTTTCTCTGCTGTAGAGAAGTCCTGAATTGAGAGGCTGGTAAGGAGGCAAAAGTAGAGTTCAGCATTTATAATTTTCTTATCTCAGCTGGAGTTTTGAAACTAGTTTTGAAGTGAGTAATCTGCCCAGTGCCTCAAGAGTGTACTTACTGATGCTGCAGGCTGGAAAAAACACTTACTGCAAGCTGTGCACAGATGGGGAGCGTTGATGTCTAAGTTGGGGGTTTGAGGTTGCTGACCTCTGTGCAGTTAGGGCTCAGGTGAGCAGAAAGGTTAATCCTGTAGCGTACCCAAAGCTAGCATAAGTATTAGAGAAGATTGAGTATGCTCAACATTTAGCTTCAGTCTGGCTTGTGGCCTCATGCTTAGGAGCTAGCTTTACGGAAAGACCTGAGCAACTTTGCTCAGCAGAGCTCTCTGAATCCCTTTTTCTTTTCCTTTTTCTTTCCTTTACCCCCCAGAATGTATTAGGGATGTTTAATGTATCTGCGAGTCCCTCCCTTCTCTTTTAAATTTGTGTGGTTATGAATCATCTTACATCGTGCTGCAAATAAAGGAGAAAAATCCTGAAGCACTTGTATGACTAGCAGTAAATCAGCTTGGCTTGGAGGAAGCATGATAAAATAAGCAGTCAGATGTGGTGTGCTGGAGTCTTACAAACACTACTCTTGATTGTTCTTTCCAAACATCAAAATACTTTTGGGGACCATTTAGGTGGGTACGGCTTAAGCTTTTACTACCGGCATCATGTTCAGGTAAAAGGGGGCCATGGAAATCTGGTGGTTCATTAATTGGATAGTCCTCTCTTCGTTTTAAACAGTGCTTAGCATTGAAACGGTAGTTAAGGAGGGGTAGGAAGGGCTGCGAGTGGAGGCATGCTGAAGTCTTGCGGTTCTTGCCATTGGTACTCTTGTCAAGGGGAGAAAAATGGCCATGAGACAGCAGCAATGACTGGAAGAAGCCTAGAGGGTGTGTTTTGGCTCAACCAGATGCTGGAAGAAATTAACTGGGGGTGGAAGGAGGACTCTGGCAGCCTGGAAAGTGTCTGTGGAAATGGTGTGTGTTAGGTGCGAGAGTCTCTGAACAGATTCATTTTGTTGTGCTGAGACCCCCTCCCCTATGCCTCATTAGATGTGTTTTATACTGGACTTGTGTGCATCCATCTGCTGTAGAAGGAGAACATTACACCAAAATAGACTGAGTAGTAAACTGCAAATCAGCTGAAATAATGGCATCATACCTTTAAAAACAGTAAAGGGTGTTTTTACTTAACCCCCCCCTTGAAGTTGATACTGCTTCCTTATTCTCTGCTTGGTGTATGTTGGAGTCGTTGGTCACTTTGGAAGTGCCATCTCCTCACAGTGGAGCTGTGCTCTTTTTTTCTATGTAAGAAGTGAATTGGTATAGCCGGACAGCTGCCTCTTAACGCCCCTTCCCCAATTGTCTGCCACCACCAATTTTAGTTAGTTACATCTCTGAGTTTGAATTCCCATCAAGAGGAGTGAAATAAGCTGAGTGGTGGCAGGGACAAATTTCTATTTCTGACGTTAATTATACCCCTTTCTATATAGGGACAGCATGAATCACAGAATTCTATCTACACCCTGAGAAATGTTTCTTCGTCCACCCACCTGTTTGGACACTAATGCTTCAAAACAGACAAATGTTTGTATGGTACATCAGCTTAAAATGCAGTGGCCAGACATGTTTTTGAAGGAAGAAGCCCAAAAGAATGTGAATTAAAATTATTCTAAGAGAGCTAATGGCTTCAATTTTATTTTAAAAGTGGTTTATGAGGCTAAATGAAAGCCCATGATGGCAGTAGGCTGTAAACATTTTTTATCTGCTATTGACGTCTCTCTCTGACATCTTCCAAAGGTGTGAAAGTACTGAGTGTAGGATTTTCAGTTGTTCTGTTAAATGCATGTCCTGTGCTCAATTGCATTGAGTTTCAAATGGGTGCAGTTCCCTTGTACAAACAAAGCAACCTTAAGATAATTTGGCAAGTTGTAGAACATGCAATACCCAACAATGGGCATCCATGTGTGCTTAGTGTACAATGTATGGTGTATGTATAGAAAACTGACACTCACGTGTTTTAATCATTTGGAGTGCCAATATCTATATTAAAAATAACAATAATACACTCTTACCACCTTGAATTCCAGTTCTGTTTTTGTCGTTCTTGATTTATTCCTTCTTCTTATGAATGTTCTCTTTGAATTTCAGAGTAATTGGCCTGGGAGCTGCCACGATTCAGTTCCGTCAAGGAGAGTAGTCATTTCTCACAACATGGATAAAGCACTGAAAGAAGGTGAGTCCTAACTTTCACAAAGGAGCATTAGATCCTGCATATCTCTTGTGTTCTTACCAAACTATGGCTGTAGAATATGCCAGGATTTTAGAATGTGACCCTGGATTCTTATTCCTTGATTTAAAAAAAAATAAAAAATAAAAAAAAATAAAATCAAGTCTTGGTCTTGCCAAGAGATCCGATGCAGTAAGTAACATGGTGTTGTTTTTGCAGTTTAGCTGACATCTTGTTATTTTAGTTTCTGGTTTTCACAGAAATATGTGGAAATTGAGTCCTTTGTACACAAAACAAAAAACCTAACATTTCAAAGATTCGATCAGGTGTCTCTGAACTGATAAAATCTAGACACTTGTAATCAGTCTTCCCATTTAGTCAAATTCTTGTCATGAAAACTCAATCTGAAATGATCATCTGTGCTTCTGGCTGCTATGGTATATGAAATCTGTGGATCACCAGTGCAATCCTTGGCTTTAGGTTGTGAAATGTGAACTATGGATTGTATAAATTAAAAAAAATATAAACAAACTATTTTGAAGAAAGAACTGCTACTTCCACACGTTTTTCAACTGACTCCTGACTAAAATATTGTAGAACCTGAAGTTCTACAATAAAGTTGAAGTTGAGTTTGAAGCAAGATTTTTTTTTTAATTTGTTACTGTAAATATTTTGCTAGGTTGGAACTTAGGATTTGTGGGGGAAAAGCTTGTATATTAAGAGAAGAACATGCATATCCATTTGCATACTGTAGTTTTAAAAATATATTTCTAAAATTTTGTGCAACTTGGGTCTTTTGTAAATATTTCATCTGTCTTTTTTTTTTGAGATTTCTTTGCAGGGAAGTTTTTTTTGTTACAAGCTTAGGATGCAGAAAAGGTATTTTACAGTTACTCTGTTATAAACAAGCTGGTTTGGTTGTCTTAGAAAACTTCTTAGGATGTGTGATGTTACTAAAGTTATTTTTACGAACAACTGTTATCAGGATATGTAGCTAAAACATAAAATTGGAACAGGTTACTTACTATTTCATGTTTTGGTGAAAGTGAACTGTTATAAAATATCATTTGTTAGCAACAACATTTCCACCTGGAATCTGTCAGATTATTGGATTCCCAATGACGTGAAATGGATGTACGGTCTAAATGTTGCATTAAGAAAGAAGCACAGATAAGTTATTTGCTGTATTGGCCTATGCTTAATGTACATTTGGATAACCCACAGTGGAATTTGGAAAGAAGCCTTCAAATTATCAGCGCAGAATCAGAGGTAGAGGGGCTATTTGGAGGTAAACCAGAGGCACTGTGGGTCACTGAGGGGGGAAAGCATTTTGTTACACTTTCCTCCTGCTGCTTGCATAGAAGAGAAACAGCTTCTGCATTTTTGACAACATGGCAGCTGCTGTCATCTGAGGTTATTTATTCATTAGGTTGTTCAATTGGATTCATAAGTCCATCCTTACTCAGTCAGGCTGCAAGTAAGTTAACAATATACTCGTGATTCATTTTTCAGAGTTGAGGCGCTACTGTTGTGACAACTTACTTAACTGCTATTTCTTTTCAGAACAGCTTTTACCTTCCATTCACGCTCTGAATTTTGGAGAGCAAACTTGTCAGATTGGTTGTACTTCTTCCAGGCCTGGTTAAATGACTAATAAAACCAGCTTGTTCTCTGTTATGCAGTTTAACAAGGATGAGACTTCTCACTCTACCACAAGTAGATTCAAGCAAGCTTTTTTCCCCCAAAGTGTTTGTCAGCTCACGTTTGAGATATTAAATATATTCAAAAAAGAAACATTTTACTTTTTTATTAAACCAAAACAGTCAGTCTCTCTGAAAATGGACAGGATACATTCCTTGCCCTGTGACAGTTCTGAAATATGTAATTATTTTAATACTATTGACACCCTTTTTTATAAGCTTTTAGTGAAAAAACAAAAAAACCCACAACAACTAGTGATATAAAAATAAAAAAAACATCCTATGTGTATTTCTGTTTCATTAGTGCCATATGCTAATGCCAATCAGTCTTACAGTGATGAGTATTAAAGTATTTGTGAACCCTAGGAATTTTTGCCAACTTCTTGCTCTCCAGGTCTAATGTTCAATTCAATAAAATGTTTTAAAAAGTCTGATCCATCGAGTAGACTTTTCAGTTCTGTATTTTCAAGCTTGGAACAGTTCAGATTCCTACTGCCACATGAGGTTTTGAGATGTTGTTGTCAGAGTGAATGGGGTTTTGCAATGTATTTTTAAATCGGATTTTACTTTTATTTACATTACCTTAGAGATGCAAGGATAACGTTTTCAGAGGAGCCAGTATCACTTGATTTCAGACTTGCTGTTGCTAGTTACGAAGAGACAGCCTTTTGATTAATTCTGACTTCTTCAGCTATTTTAAACAGTTGGTTTACTGTTAGTTGTTACCTGTCTTGCATCCCTCCAGAGTTACCTGTTGACTTCTGCTCTCCTGCCACATTTTTGCTGATGTTACAGCCAATCTGCATGCACTTTTCTCTCTGGTTAGAGTGACACCACATTATTGCACAGTTTTCCAAGGTTCTGTGACAGCCTCTCTCTTGACAAGCTGTCTTGTGCTATATTGCATTTTCTTTGTTCTCATGGGCTGTTAAGTTAGTTGGGAGGATAGACATCATTGGTTATCCTGAGTTTTAATTGAAGGAGTTGTTATTGTTTCCATTTCAGTCATTGGTGTTATTTTAATAAACTTTTTGTAGTGCTTAGATAGTTTTCCTGTGATACTAACCAGCAGACAATAGTCGCCTTCATCCTGAATAGCTTCTCTTGCTGAAGCCAGTGTAACAGTGTCTGGAATTGTCATTCAACGATGGCAGTCACTTACTCCACCAAAAAGGAACTTGTGTTTACATCTGTTTACAGCTCGGTTCTCAACTTCTCTCCTATCTCCTATAGACAGGCAAGTAATGTAAAAGGACAGTGCTTCAGAGTGCTTCTTTACTTAGTTGTAGCATCCTTGCATAAGCTGCAGATAAAAGGTGAGGGAAAGCTGTCTACTATCCCTGCTACCGTGTGATGTTTCATGAAATCTAAGCATGCAAAATTGGAACAAGTGTAATGCTATACAAAGATTTTCTTTCTGCTGTATTCAACAAGGAAAACAAACGTTCAGTTTTAAAATGGTGAGTCCTTTTTTTCAGCCAGCAGTGCTCAGGTGATTAACATCAAAATATGTTTTTCCACGATTTTTCATGCTTTTTATTGACAGGTGAATTTGATTCTTGTTCACCCTTCATTTCTTACACAAAGAAAAGATAACCCAGTTTTAGAAATACTCTTAGCCTTTTCTTTTAACACTTACTGTTCCTACCTGGTAACATCATGTTTTCATCCCGTGTCATTTGGCAGCTCAGGAATGCCTCTCTCAGCAGCAGGCGTGCTCAGTCAGACCCAGCTCCTCTTGTGCAGCACGCTGTCGAGGCTGAGGGCCATAGCCATCAGTAGGTTTCTATGCCCTGAGTGTAGCTGGACTCCCAGGAACTAAATTTTATCTTCCATTTTTAGTTGTTTGATATTTTGTGGTCTTTTAATGTTCTTCACAGACAATATTAGTCTTCATTACCTTAATAGTATCTGGAAAATTGGTCTTCGTATTATTTACCTGCTTTTCAGGATCATTTATGAGTAAGTAAAACAGTATGGATCATAGAACAAATTCCAGCAGAACTCCACTTCTGAAATTCTTCTACTATGAAAACTGCTTATTTATTCATTCCCTTTGTTTCATACCCCTGAAAATATTTCTGTGCCAGGGAACCGTCTCTTACTCTATAGCTGCTTAGCTTCCTTAACCCCTGTGTTGAGGCTGCCTCGTTTAAAAATATTTTGGAAATTTCGTAAGTTTATACCCGTGGATCAGAACTGGCCCGTCTGCATTCTTGTTGACCCTTTAGAAGAATATCAGAATAAGGTTTCCATTTACAAAAGGGAAAACGTTCCAGTTTAAGACCCACACATTGACATTTAAGGAAAAAAAATGCAATACCTTTTGTGGCGCTAGTTGAAAAGCTGTGTTTTTTTCCACAGCTCTCAAAAATCGGTTGTTTGGGTCCAAAATCTAACCAAGGCCTAATTTGAATTCATGTTCTCTCTGCTACTGGGATTCAAACACTTGGATCTAAGAACTCTCTTGGCAGAGAGTACATGGGCAAAATCATTTGAACAGAAATTAGTCTGATACTTTTTTAATGTGTCTCCTGGATATTTATAACACATTTGTTTTTTCTCTATTGTTTGTATATTTGGAAATTTCCTTTTTTTTTTTTCCTACACATTCATAGTAATTATTAAGCAAATGTCAAGAAAAAGTTGATAAAAATAACACAATGTGAAATGGGAAACTGTAAAGGCATGGTCTTTTTTGCATAGGAGCAATAATAACATCTAGGCTATAAAAAAAAAAATGTGAGTTTTATCGAGGCTGAATAATGTCATAAAATGTGACTGAACTCCCAGAAACACCAATATTTTTCCAAGCACAAAATTGACCAACAGAACTCAGATGTCAGCGTCATTATTGCCAGTGACTGGGGCAGGTTCACACAGCTTTTTGCCAGCCCTTAGCAGCCAGGTCTAAATAAAGGTTTAGTGAGCATGGGAAACTTCAATAAATCAAGATAACGTTAAGTATGAAACTTCATCATCTTGATTTGTGTTGTATAGCTAAAACATAATCAAGTCTAAAATACATCAGGTGAATAATGGCCTTTATACCTTTAGATTTAAAAATCACTATCTTGGAAATGACGGAGTTGCACATATTCAGATTATTTATTAGTGATTTTTCAGGGATTTCAGTAGAGTGGCTATAATATTTTATCTTCTTCTTCGAGGGTGAAGATGGGGCTTTTTTTGGACTGAACTGGATTTGGGCAGTGGACAAAAGTAGTAGCTGTAACAAGTTGTACAGAACAGCTCTTTGCCAGGTAGTTATGAGAGCATATTGTCTGTCATCTTCTGCTAAATTTTTATTTAATGTATTTTTCTTCAGGTCTAGCTTATGATAACCACATTGTGTATCTTAAATCTGGCGCGGTAGCAACACAGCATTATAGCTGGCTGTTTGGTGGTGGTTTGCTGATGCAGGATCCTAACAGAATTCGTCTTAATATTGTACTTCCATTTTAGTGCCAGTGATACTTGCCGTTGTAAGCAAGTGCTCAGGCAAGTGTTGTAGCAGTACCTTCCTTTCTGTCGCTAATACAGTCACAGAAGAGTTTTGAAATTGATGTAGTGTAATAATTCTATCCAGTGCTTTCAGGAAAGGATACTTATTTTTTCTTTGCAACGTTGTCTCTATGTTTTTGCATAAGGACAAAGTTTCAGGACTGCCTTTTGAGAAAATGGGTAGGTGTTTAGGCCTTCTTATTCAAATTCCCGCGTGTATCTGTATGTGTCTTTTTTTCTTTTTTCTTTTTTTTCCTCTCCCATAAAGCTGTGTAGTGAATCTTAGCAGTGTAAGAGCTGCCTAGTGTGGAGCTCTGCAGATTGCAGATTTGAAGCTAGTCTGGTTCACTGCTTCTTGTGGTGCCACTGAAGACTAAATGAATGCAGAAGAAGGGTTAGCAGTTCACACCTGTGTGGAGTAGAGATGGAAGGAAGAGTCTGGAGGGGTGTCCTCACTAACCCGTCCACAAAGCTTCTGGCTGCATGTCCCAGCACTCCTGACAGTCTTTAAGAGAGCCATGGAGGAGGCCCATGTTCACACTGATGCAGGATTGTTTTTTAATCAGATTATAACAATTTATCAGATTATAACAACTAATAACTAATTTAGAAAACTCTGTAGAAATTTCTGCAGTTTTGCACCAGACTCATTGCTGTCACCACATCTGAAGAAATTTGTCTATAGCAGCTGAGTTAGCTGGGGTAAGAGACTGCCCTAAAGTGTGTTATTCTTCTCTTGTCAGTCCTTTCTTGTCTTCTGACCGGTTGTTTTTCAAAGCTTCAGTGCATGATGTAGAAACAACGACAACAGGCTGATGGGCAGGTTTTTCCTTTTGAAGAAAGCAAGCTGCGCTCGTGGATTTTTCTGTGTTTCTGCAGAGAGCTGGAAGAGACATCAGCTGCATCGCTAGGCAGGCATCTGAGGCAGCCACAGCACATCATGGCCAGGATGAGAGACGTGGATGAGGCAGGGTCTTACGCCAGGACAGGGTGCTGTTAGTGGCTGTGGCTGGTTGTTTTAATACTTTGCCTTGTTGGTATCTGGTTTTAAAATAAATAAAAGAAATGCTAAAAGCTGTCTCAGTGCTCGTTTGGACATATATTCTAAGCTTTAAAGTACCCCAGGTTTTATAGAAAGCAAGACACTTAAACGGTAGTGATTCAGGAAGGGCAACAAAGCTCACGGATGGCGAGCAAACCACAGAAAAGGTGTAGAGGAAGAGAGTTATCAAAGGTAGGGTGCAGAAAATAGGGTTTAGAATGGGGAAACCCATTTAAAGTGTTCAAAGTGGGTAACTGACAGAAACCCAAGTGAAGTATTTCATACTTGCACAGCTTATTTTTTGGTAATAATCGGAGATGTTTTGCCTTTAGCTTAATATCAGTACTAGATCTCATGGATCTTTAATGTTCATGCACCTAAAGAGCCAGACCATCACCTTGCTTTGCCTGAGCAGGAGTCTTCCAATTGTGATAGCTCTGGCTTCAGGTATTTCAACAGGGAGCATAACGAATTTGCAAGAGTTGGGCTCTTGTAATTCCTTACTAATTAGCATTGTTGCATGTTCTGATGTGCTGTCCCAGAGCAGAGAGACTTAAAGTTGTACGTAATGGTGATTATGGAGAGAATGAGCAACAGAGTTTGTTTTGGAGAGGAGCTGTCTGAAAGTACGGTTATAAACTAAGGCTCAGATGGAATAGGTGTGTGTTCTGGAAAGAGAATACAGCCTGAGGGATAGAGATACAAGTTTTCTCTTGTTCTGTAGTGGTCTGCCCAATACAGGTAAGGAGCCACCACTCCTCTATACCATGACTCCTTGTCTTAGGCAAGGGATGCTGAAAAAGTATGCTGCTTCACTCTAAAGTGAATGCAAGGGTGTCTGTAAGAGAATCTGAAAAACTAAGTCACTGTCAACCAGGGGTGATAATCACAAGTACCGAAAGGCAGTGTCTTTTAATTGCCTTCAAGAAACACAGGTCTTTTTCAGGATAGGTGAGAAGAGAATCTGTACTGTGATAGCTTTCCATCGCTCTTCAGATGCTGCAACTGAGGCAAAGCTGTCAGAAAAAGGTGGTTGCAGAAGGACAGGGGGACAGCTGTGGGAAAACAGATGCTTAAAATGTGTGTTGTCATGGGACGCTTGAGATAAAGAATAACCCTCAGTTTTCAAAATACTGTTCCTAATTGCTCTTAGATATATTGAGGGGTTATTCCTCAGCTTATCAGAAGCTTATCAGATCAGCAGAAGACCACTGCCTTTTATAACTGTTATAATCACTTCGTGGTATTTGTTGATGGCAGGTTTCAATGAAATATAACTTCTGTTTTAGAAAAGTAAAGAAGTTGGGTCTGTTTTAAAGTTTGCAATTATCGTCTTGCAGTATGACTCTGTATTTTTTCTCACGTCTATCAAAAAGAAAACTTCAGAACTTCTATTCACTTATTTATGTGTTTATTTAGTGAAATGTTTTTCTGAATAATTCATTTGAAAGCCTTGAATTGACTTAGTAAATGACTTAACGTATTCCATCTTAGTGAAGTGAGTCAGTCGCTTAAAAAACCTGCAGAATTGATTGATCAGGGTTTCTAGTCAAATGCTTCAGAAAATTTAATCTTTTCTTTTGAAATGTTTTTGATGAAGTGATGTAGGATGAAGCCTCCTAGTATTTCAGGGAGGCAGAAGTATTCAGCATAAGTTGTTATGCTATTACTATGTTACTAATTCATTGTCATAGTGCCAGGGAGCTTTTTATAGTTTACTAGGCTGCCAAAAAATAATTTCCATCAAAGTGAAAGCTAAAAAATAGTGGAATCACATGATTGTTTTAAACCATAGGCTTACAGTGACAAACTAGGTGTACTTTTGACGTTTAAAAAAACCAAAAAACTCTGAAATCAGGATGTCTGGTAAGGAACCACCTGCTTAGATTATCGGGCATGCGACTTTTTATTCTTTCTTTTCCCCCCTTCCTTCCTGTTCAGTTACCCCTCTGTTAATTCCAAGTTGATTTGCATCCCATTCACTGCCCCCTCCTCCCCAACTTCATTCCCACCTTGCTGGCTATGCTAAATGTGGCTTGTGCGTGCTTCCTGAAGGCTTCCTGCTCCCTCCCAGAACTCCAGGAACATCTGCTAGTAATGCATCAGTAAAACTGGAGACACACAAGTGTTGTCAAAAAGAAAAACTAGTAGAAGAAGGTGTTGTCATGGAACGCGCCATTACAGCAATCCTCTTGCTTGTAGCTACGGTTTGGAATATCACCTCAGCTTTGAAATTCATGTTGTCTTTCCAATCTACTTCTCTTCCATCTCTAGCTCTACCAATCCTATAACGTACTTCCTATAGTGTTAGGTATGTCTATTGAGATACAAAATCTTACCACCTCCTCTCTTAACAGTGACTTTGGAGTGGAGACTGAGTTTGTGTCTGAAGAAGGTTGGTTTCAGTCTGCAGCAGCCTAGATACAGCCAGATTATGTGACAGTTCGTATAACCAAATCCGCTACTGAGACGCAGAGGCTAGTTTGGGGTTAGTGTGTAGCCTGTAACCTGGCTGACCGAGCAAATCCACTTACAGGCTTTGCTTTGCAAAGTGACCTCCAGTAACCTGGGAGGTGCCAATTTCTGTAGCTTTGCCAGCCTGGCACTGGGGAGAATTTAAAGCCTAAAGGAGAAGATATGAAACCTATTACCCATCTTATTACTGAGGAGATGGGTGGAGGGCTCAGTGTCTATCCCGGTATGTCTTCCCATTTCACGGTTCTTGCTCTTGATTTGTTTTGTTTCTCCTTTCAGTGTTTGACTACAGCTACAGAGATTACATCCTGTCCTGGTATGGGCCACTCAGCAGAGATGAAGGGCAGCTGTACCAGCTGCTATCTGAAGACTTCTGGGAGGTTGCCAAGCAGCTGCGACAGAGGCTGAGTCACATTGATGTAGTTAAAGTCGTCTGCAATGATGTAGTGAAAGCTTTACTCACACACTTCCGTGACCTTAAAGGAGCCAATGCCAGGTAAAAGCAGAACTGTGTTTCATTGGAATTTTCTGCTCGTCTCTTTGCTTTTAGATGTGTGATATCAAAGCAACGAAGAATTTAACATTTTTGTAGGCAACTGATAAAACAGTTCATGTTTATTAACAGTTTTAGAGAGCTAGCGGGCTTCAAGGCACCTATAAGACCTGTGGAAGGAAATGTTTGTCCTTCTTTTTTAATGGTTGAGATTCACTGCTATTTCCATTTCATCTTTGAATTCGTTGCTCGCAGTAGGAGGCGGGCTGTCTGAGCAGTTCCCGCAAGTAGTGCGAACCTGCAAGGGAAAGGAGAGGCACTGTCAGAGCAGTCAACAAACGAGAATGTAGTTATTTGCACCTTTCCCAAAATAGCATGAGGGTTAATTCCATTCAGTTTTCCATTTCTGCTAGCCCCAGGAGGGAAAGCTTCATGGTTTCTGTAAGCAGTCTGTCCTGCAGTAACTAGATTTTTTTTCTGGTGAAAAATTGTTGGCTGGATTTTCTTTTTCTTTTTAGGTTACCTTGTTAATTCCGTGAATTTCCTCTTTGCCCACTTAAAAAGGTCAGCTGTCTCCTAAATACTGTCGCACCCAAATTGTAATTGCATGTGGGAGCTCTTACGCCTATGCAGTTCACTGATCCAAATGAGTGGCGCATGGAATTTGAGCTTATATCTGCACTTAACTGCAGTTATCCTAACAGAAGTGTGCTCTGGTTGTTTGGTTTTATACTGTACATTTTATACTATGACACTGTTTTGCATACAGTCAGATTCACATATTTTTAACAACCCAGAGAGAAAAGATCAACTGGTTTTAGTCAGCGACCAGTCTCTGCGGTGCCATTTGCACATCCTTCTGTTCTGGAGCAGAAGACAGGGTCAGTGTATTTGTGGTAGCTGCCATCTTTATGTAATCTAATCTGTAGGAAATAAAGCAATGGAAACTAAAGAATGGCTGCCTTCAAGAAAAGAAGAAATTAATATGTAGGCACGTTACAGTAACATTGTGTCATCACAGTGTTGTCCCAATAACAACGCATTACCTGAATTCCAGATACTATTTTGTTTTAGATCTAGTACATGGTAGAAATCTCGTGGTCTGGTAAAGCTCTTGATGGTGCTCTCTGATTTTAAGCACTGTGCTTGCACTTTACCTTTGTCACAGTAAAATACTTGCTTTGGGGAAAGGTATGATTAGAAAATTTAAAGGGTGAGGACAGTTGGTTTGTTGTTGGTTTGAAGTGTGAATGCTCACCTGTTTGGAGCTGGGGACACAGAATACACAATTGCAGAATTACTAGATATTGTTAATGCTCATTCTTGATGAGATTCTTGGTCCGCTGAGAATAATGACCACCTCCACTAGATCTTGCTGGATTGTTATTTCCACTGCATAGAGCTACAATGAAGAAAATCTCCTGGGTATTTTCCAATTAACTTTTTCTCTTTGGAAGGGTAAATGCACCTTAGTCATTGCCGGATAAGTCAGACTGCATTAACATGGTAATGAGAATTAAATAGTATGATAGTGGGTCAAAAAAATGCCCCACAGCCATAACTTCAGATTCGTCTAGGTTGAAATTGGACTCATTGTTTTTCTCGTTGTGCAAGGTTGAGAATTCCCAAGGAGGAAAAATCTGGTTTTAAGGTGCCTAACAGCAGACCAGCAGTCCTACCAGCTGCATGATGCAAAGTCTGAAGTGCTAGCACATCCTCGTGCTGCTCGTCCAAGGTTGTTCAAAAAGTTCAAGAAGCTTTATAGGAGTTGTCCAGCTGAAATGCTGGCCCATGTCCTGTGGCGAAGTCAGCAGAAATGTGGCTGTGTGCTCACACCTGGTACAGGTTGAATTGGTACTTCCAGGTGATCTGAGCATGTGTTTCATACCGAAGGCGTGCCAGAGACTCTGATACGGTTTTCTTTTTTGCCTTCAAGAGAATGTGGTACTCAGAATAATTTGAGTTTGGTACTAAATTAATTGTGTTTGCCGTGCTAGAACCTGCTGGCAGCTTAAGTCATAGGCTGAGAACTACCAAGTGTCGCTTTTGGCTTGGAAACTCCAAGCTAGAGTCTCTTGGAAAACCTTTGCTTATATATTATGACAGCTCAAACAGAAAATTCTCCTTTCTAAGGTAGGGAGCACAAGAGATGTCATTAGCCTCGCTTATCTTCTGATTTCTGTCAACGTTTTAAAAACAGCAGCAGATTTAAATTGGAATTCCTGTTTCCCTCTCAGTGACTGTAATAATGAATCTAGTTAGTTTGGGATGATGAATATAGTGGCACCGAGACTGTAATTAGAGCCGGGTATCTGTCCTGTTGTAATGCCTGACAGAACACTGTCTTTTTTCCTCTGCCAAATTTATAGTGCAGTGTGGCAGCAAAGGGCGTTTTGCCCGTTCTCGGGTGGCTTACAAAGTTCTAAATACCTGTTCCAGCCCTGGAGAAGGTGCTGCCTAAAGCACTTTGTTTTCCGCCTATATGACAACAGATGACCACAATAAAGTCAGGGAAAGAAACCGTCTGTCCCCAGGAGGACAGAGGTGTCAGTTTCTTCATTGCAAAGCTCACGTGTTTTGTCACTTGGTTTGCTTCAGCCGTAGAAATCCCTTCTCTGCTTCCTCTGAGTGAAGCCTGTGATATCTGGCAGATCAGGATGTCTGACGGGATGAAATAGGCTGCAACCCTTCAGAATAGGAGGCTACTGTCCTCACCTCGCTCCTGCTTTCCCTCTGGCTTATCTCAGCTATTGCAAGGCTCCATTTGATAACAAATAGCTCAAAGTAAATGGCCAGCAGAGGCTAACAGATAAGGAAGAACGTGTACCTGAATGAGGGAGAGCATGAGGAGAAGAGGCTGCTCCATGCTGGCTGGTGGGAGGCGGGGAATCAGGAGGGAGAAGCCTGGCAGCGTTAGCTCTGTTTCACTTTTCTTTCATTCTGTCCCTTCACTTTCTTTAAAGGAAACTCTTTCCTGCTAGACACAAAGTGAATTCAGGGCAGTGATGCTCCTCTGGCTGTGGGCAAGACTGCCTGGGATGACACAGAACCATGAAAATGGTAGACAAGATAGCTCCAGCTTTTTCATCCTGCATGCATGATTGGGGGTTATCATGAGGTCCAGCTGGGGCTGCAAAGGATCCCGTCATTATTCAGTTACAAAATTTGTGGCAATTCAGAATTTTTTAGATAGGAAACAATTTGATTCCTGACATTAGCTGAGTGTAGAAATGAAAATTGATACTTTCCCATGTCCATTGTTAAGTAGTTCCTGACTTGAGATAGGAGAGGAAAAAAATCAGCCTTGGATTTGCTGGGAGAAATGATAGTTCTTTGTTGTGCTGAATCAGGAGTGAGGTTATAACAGGATTAGCCTAGTTCATCCTGCAGGATATGGTCCTGTCGTTGCAGAGAGGTTTGTATTTGGCGATTCTTGCTTTATAGCAGCTTTTGGCCCTCTGTTCCTTAATGTCTTGTGCAAGTGTATTTCCTTGGCCACTTCACGCAAAGCGTAAGTTGAATATATGTGAATATTTAGTCAGTGATGGACTGTGAGCTGAGTAGGGTGGTGTATAATGCTGCAGGTTTCTGCACTGTTAGGTGGTGCAGCATTGTCTGTGGTGCCAGTGTCCTTTCCGTGGGGTTAGAATTACCTGATCCTGGCAATGTATTCTTGCTCTGGTAACTTGAAATGTTTGTCAAAAGCAAGAGGCAGCAGCTCCTCCTGGTGAGCCACACATTCAGTAGCTTAGGGACCTAGCAAAGAAAATAACCAACAAATAGTGTCTTTGAATCTGTCCACATGGAAGGAAGAGGAAGTTCCCTCACACCTGTTGTGGGCTAAGAATTACCCACATCAGATGGTGCTACAGAACTATTAACGTTTGCTAAATAACACCCTGGGCTGGTGGTCTCTAAACTGCAGTGTAGGCAAATTGAGATCTGCCTGCTCTAGATTTGTAGGCAAATGAAATGCAGAAGCTGTTAATGCGGGCCTGTTGTTGAACCCACTGACAAGCAGTGCTTTTTGAGCAGAGCTCAGTGGGAGGCGGTCACAGTGACACTGATTTTCCTACGTTGTTTGGCTGGGAGTGTTGTTTGTTTGTCTTTAACCTACAGCTGGGGCACCTTGATCCCGAAGGCTGAGGAGGAATTGGTTTCTGCAGATACGGGTACGCAGTGTGGCAGGCTGCTCCTGGCAAGTTGGCTGCGCCGTGCCATCTGAGGGATGCTCAGCAGTGTGTGTTCGTGTGCCTGGAGTCACAGCCTAAGTCGTGACTTGGCAAAATGGATTCCCTGGGAGCTGCAGGCTACTCCTGCTGCACATTCAGAACCATGTTGGAGGGCTCTAAGCTCTTGGGAAGGGTGAGAGGGAAAATGTTGTGGAGAAATTGCTGTCTGAGTGGTCAGTATTGACAAGTAATTTTGAGGCTTTAAGTTCACGTTGTGCCCATCTTGACAATATTCCTGTCATCTGCTCTGTCTCTTCTCACCCTGTCGGTAACATAACTTCATTGGGCCACATAAATGCCTTTGCACTATAGGATATAAATTGTTGTATCCTTGTGCTTGTTGCATTGATTACATATAGCATGAGTTGGTATTTAGTAAAAGGAAAAAAGGTGCTGCCACAACAAAAAGATCAAGAGCAGGTGGGTGCAAAGGGAGTTTAAGCACTCGAGATATAACTTGGTTAATCCTATACGTGCGTCTGAATTGTCACGATGCATCCAAGCTACTAAACACCTCCTCCAGTTCTAGTTTCTCTTTTATAATTTCATTTTCCACCCACAGACTAGGAATACGAAGAACTGCTTATCACAGCCTCTGAAAATGAGTGCCGAGAGGATTACTATGAACGCATAGAGGCTGGTTGCAGCGAGAGCAGCAGTTTGAGGTGCTGAGAACAAAACAGTCAGAAAAAGCCGGGCTCTGGGCACACTGTTCAAGTTAGATCCTGGGTAGCACTAGGTCTAAAGCTCGCCATTGCCTTCCAGCTCCAGTGTGGGAAGTTTGGATTTCCTGTTTACAGCTGAGTATCACCAAGGCACCACACCAAGCATGAGGGCCTCCTGCTGCTGGTACAGTCAGACCGCAGTTTGCAAGACGTTTGTGTGATCTCTGGGCCTGTCACCAACATTACATGTCAAGTGCTTTTCTGTGGAGGAAGGTAGCTGTGACACGTATAAATGCTATCGTTATTGAGACAGTAAATGCTAGATGAAGGGTTTTATAAAACGTACTGATCTGGATAAAAATGGCTGTGGAAATTAGGAGTTTGGCTTTGATGGATTTTTGCTATGCTTTTTGGGTTTGGTGTAGTTTGGTTTTGGAGGTGTGTTTTTTTTTTTTTTTTAAGCAGGTAGTTTTTTCAGGTGCGTTAATGATACTGGCTTGTGAAGGTTTGAGTTGGTTCCTTTTATTCCTGAGAAAGTTCAAGCAGATCAAGCAACTGTAATTGTGCTGCAGTGTCAAGAAGGTTAGAGATCTGAGGGTGACACAGGTGAAGAGGTGCAGGCTACATGTGCTTCTGGTAGTTCTCAGAATCGTTTTGATGAACGTGAGTGATGAGTGTTGATGTGCTGATGAGAGTCAGAGCCAGTTGCATGTACGCTTCAGCTCACAATTGCACCGACTGAGACTTAAATGTAACTGCAAGGCTCTCTCTTGAAAGCCTAATTAAAGCAATAGCAAGGCCAAAGGGAACATTTTGTGATTTTTTTTAATATATTTTTTTTATGAGAAAGGACCCTTACATAATTTCCTGTAGATTTGTTGCTAATGTTTTAGGGACTCTTTGTCCTGGATGCTATTTATTCGCTTGCTTGCTTGCTTCCTGTTTCCAAAGCAGACAGATTTGTCTTGCTTGTCATTAAGTTCTTGGTCATGCCCGTCTTTGAATCCAGTGGACTTCTTGAGTAGTTTCATGTCCATGGAGCAGTAGTACTCCCATGAGTTGCATGGGCATTGTAAATGCTATGCTACCTTTGGGGTTGGTTTTTAATTTTTTAAATCTCTTTGACGAATCATTTTTAAGCTCTTCCATGCAGTCATGTAGTGACTATGTAAAAGTAAAGACAGTGCTTTGCATCACGAGCTTGTGACCCGACCACAAATACCAGAGGTCTTTGAATGCTCCCAGCTGTGATCAGTTTTTATCACTCAGTTACCAGATGGTTCTGACTAAAAACATGGGTATCTAGAGTAGACCCTAGAAATTTTTTAGAAAAGAAATTTCCATGAGATCCCTGTGTTGATAAAACTGCAAGCACGGAAAGGAAGTTATGACAGATTTCTATAACGTTGGTAATGTCGTAACTGCTCGTCTTCAGGAATACCTGCTTTTCTGCTTTCTTTTTTGAAGTGCTGGATAAACTTAGAGGTTTGCAACAACAAGGGGCAAAGTCTTGGTGCTGAGGGCATTCAGGTGGGTATGCGTTCGGTAACTGCATGAAGCAATTGCAGAGCAGGGGAGAGTTGCTCCAAGTGTCGGTTTGGGACCAAAGGAGCGCGCTGCGTGGAACAGACCCAATACAAAGGTGTTCACTTTGGCAGGCCCTGCCTGTGGCCCTGTCTTCACAAATGGTTTCCTGATCTTCCACTGGTTTGGGGGCAGCTGAAGGAAATACATTTGCTTTCTGAAGCTGTGAAATAGCCTTGGATAGTGTTAAAAATTTGGAGCATGCTTGAAGAGTTGGTAAAATGAAAATCACTGGCAAGAAATTTGTGAGGTTAACGCTGGCTTTGTAGCTCATGGGGGAGTGAAGAGGGGTGATCTGTAAGCGTGCTGTGCAAAGCCTGAGTTCTGTCTGTTTTAAAATCACTGAAGTCCCCTGCATCTCAGTGCTCCGAAATATATCCCCATGACTTCAGTCTCGATCGTTCGGGAGGACACGAGTGCAGTTGCCACTTGGCTTTCTTTTTCTATTGCCTAAAGCAGATGAAATAGGCCTGGTTTACAAACCTGGTATCAGGCTGCTTCTGAAACTGTTTGCTCCAGTGCCTCATTTGTATTAGTTCACTGCACGCAGCTGTACTCGGAATTTGTGGATAATTGGCTGGGCTTTCAAAGCTCTCTCCGTAAATAGCCGTGCTCGTTTTTGGTTGAGGGTTTTCTGCGATTGCCAAGAGTCTCTTTGTTTGGAAAGTCCAAGCACGTAATCCTAATAACGCGTGTTCAAAACTGGACAGGATGAGAAATAATACCTGTATTTCTGCTTGAGTTATTTAATAGTGCTTGATAACTTTATCGGTGCTGGAGAGATGTAGGGCACTGCTTTGTGTTAGCTTCTGCTGTTCCTGCTGGTTACTGCAAAAATGAACACTACCTTCCTGCGTTCTTGGTAACATTCCCCCAGAGCTGAAGATGCAGGTTTTATATCAAGCATTAAGAGCGTGTGGTCAGGACGTCCTAGCTGCTGCTCGGGGACAGACGGCAGCAGTGCCAGTAATACTTGCTTCCATGGTTGCTCACCGCCCTGTTACCTTGTAGGTAGGTGTGAGAGGGAAGCCCAAGTTCTGAGGGATGCTGCTTTCTGGGCAGACCCTCTGTTGATGCACAGCATGTTTTCCCTACAAGCTGATCAAAGTTTATATGGAAGCAAATAGAAGTATAATACTTTCTGTATAAATAAAAAGGAGGATCTAAGCCTGACTGTCTGTTTTACCACTGGTGTTTTAATTTATTTTGTAGCTGTTTTGCCTCCCCCCAAACTTTCCCTCACGCTTTCAGTCTTCCAGTCCCCTTTATTTCTTTTGCCCCAACAGCAACATTAGGATTTATTGCTACAACTGTTTGCCACTGATATGCAAGGCTTATTTAGAGTTGAGTTCTGTGAAGACTTTGTTTCTCTCTTCTTTTATCAAAAATCACAGCGTGGTTTGGGTTGGAAGGGACCTTAAAGCCCACCCAGTCCCACCCCCCTGCCATGGGCAGGGACACCTCCCACCAGCCCAGGCTGCCCAAAGCCCCATCCAGCCTGGCCTTGAGCACCTCCAGGGATGGGGCACCCACAGCTCCTCTGGGCAGCCTGTGCCAGGGCCTCACCGCCCTCTGAGCAAAGAATTTCCTCCTAACATCTAATCTAAATCTCCCCTCTTTCAGTTTAAAGCCATTCCCCCTTGTCTTGTCACTATACCCCCTGACCAAGAGTCCCTCCGCATCATTCCTGTAGCCCCCTTGTAGGCACTGGAAGGCCACCGTAAGGTGTCCCCGGAGCCTTCTCTTCTCCAGGCTGAACAACCCCAGCTCCCTCAGGTGAGGTGCTCCAGCCCCCTGATCATCCTCGTGCCCCTCCTCTGGACTTGCTCCAACAGGTCCATGTCCTTGTGTTGGGCGCCCAGAGCTGAACGCAGGGCTCCAGGTGGGTTCTCATGAGAGCGGAGCAGAGGGGCAGAATCACTTCCCTCGCCCTGCTGACCACACTGCTTTTCATGCAGCCCAGGATGTGGTTGACTTTCTGGGCTGCAAACGCACATTGCTGGTTCTTGTTGATCTTCTCATCAATCAGCACCCCCAGGTCCTTCTCCTCAGGGTTGCTTTCAATCCTTTCTCCACCCAGCCTGTGTTTGTGCTTGGGATTGCCCCGACCCAGGTGCAGGACCTTGCACTTGGCCTTGCTGAACTTCATAAGGTTTGCACAGGCCCACCTCTCAAGGTCCCTCTGGCTGGCATCCTTTAAAAATCTGATGGGATTCTGTTTATCCCCTTTTGCTTTTTAAATGATATTTTAATTACAGTTTGGCTAGGAGAACAGCTGAAAGAGCCCCTCTTCCAGAGATTTATGTCCTGTTAGGTGATGGAGATAACTGCAGGAAAAAAAAAAAGGGAAATATTCTTACAGCTGCAGTGTGTGCAACTCCCCTTCCCCCCCTTATTCCCTTAGGCAGGAATGCATTAAACAAATTAGAAGGACAAGAACCAAATATTTGCCATTCTGCTTGTTTATTCTGTTCAATTTTCTGTTTTTGTTCTGTTGACTGTACCAGAAGAGTGCTGGCTTAGGTCCAACTCAGCCAAGCCGTATGTATTGCTTGCGGACTGGGAATAAACGTGTACAACAGGGAGGCAGAGTATGAGGAAGCCCTTCTCTTGCATGCCTGATAGCACAGGTGCAGTCAGTGCCCCAGGGTGTCTGCAGTCCCAAACAGACCGTCATTCCTCAGGAGATTTGTGCTGTGTGTGGATGGGTTTAGAGAGATACTGAAGTAAATCTTGATCTAATAACTGTGCACCATGTCCCACAAATCAGGTAAAGCTGTCCAGAAAGGAAAGTCTGTGTGCGTTTCTAGGAAAAAAAAAAAAGCAGTCACCATTTGCTTTCGGTTCTGACTCTGTATCATTGCTGTTACTAGCCAGGAATGGGTTGTTGAAAGTTAGTCTGCTGCCAGCCAGCTGATGCTCTGTGTACGAAACCTGTTCTCTGGCATTTAGTTTGAGCTTCTGGTGGAGTTTCGAAGTGGCTGACTCTAGGTGGACTGACCTGTCCAGAAGATGAAGCCTTCGCTTCCCAGTAAGAGGTGGCTGTACGTAAATGGCCCAGACTTTCTGTCTGCCAGTCTGCCTGGGACGTGTCTGATTTTGGATAATGAATGCCTTTAGGGAGAGCATGTGAGGCGGGGTGTTTGATGCAGTGGAGAGAAGGCTGGAGGATGTATCTGGAGGATGCGAGAGGAATGGAAATGCACTGAGGAAGATAGCCAGGTATTCAGCTGCTAGAGGGAAAAGATCCTACCAGAACAAGATAAACAGCTTGTGGAGCTAAATCAGCCCTACCACCTGTGCTGGATAATAATGAAAACTACATATCATCTTCATACGGTGCTCCTCAGAAGAGCAAACAAAGTATGTACATCCAAGCTGCTCCCAGGGACTTGTTTTTGAAATTTGTCTTTCTTGTAACAATTGAAGCGCTCTCCATTATCCACCTTTGAAAATAAAACAGTTGATTTAGGATTCAATAAAAGGTTTCAGTGAAGTCAAATCCAAATGTCATTTTAACATTCGTGTTCTCCTGAAAATGAGTTTAAAAACTGATGTGGTTGTCTTGAAACAAATGGCTTGCATTATTGGAGCAGAATTACAAGTATTATTATAATACTGATATTCTTCCACCATATTTGCTCCCTCCTTTGCCAACTAGCGAAAACCATTGTGCAGTGCTGCCTCTCGCCACTGGCCATGTAGTGGTGTCTAACTGGAAATTTCTCCTTTGAGCCCATGCAATTTTTGGTCACTTTTCCACACACAGAGGCAATCAGCTCTGAGGAGCTCTGTGGGTAACAGTCAGGACGGCAACCTGCAGCAGTGGGAAGGAAGCAGACATCACAGATGATGGGAAGAAGTGCTGGGGTGAGACATGAAAAGCCTGAGCTTTCATAATACCTCAGGGCCTTCTGCTGAAGACCAGTCCTGGCTGTCTTTGGGAACTGCCCTGGCACCTCTCAGGTGACAACGTGTCTGTCATCCTGTACCCCCTGGCATGGTCACCTTGCTGCTAAACCACAAGTCTGGGGTTGGAGTATGTCAGGCATGTGGCAGTGAAGGAACTGCTAGAGCACCAGCTCTGCTTCTAGAGCCTTTCTTAAGTAAAAGAAAAGGTACTGAGTGACCTCCAGTAAGGAATTCCCATGGCACATCCAGGCCGCCATGCTCTGAAAAGTCCAGAAAACCATTGGCAGCTGGGAGGAGATGGACTGGTTGGTACTGAGTCAAAATCAAGGCAGAAGAGGTTTGCTCCCTGCTTCTTCCAGAGCTGTGATCAGAAGGGCTGCTCGTGAGGAGCCTGTGAGCAGCGCACACTGTGCTGTCGTGCTTCACGCTGTAGACATGGTGTGGCCACCCCCGGCTGTTAGCGCTGGAAGGCTTCGTGCCATCTTCCCGAAACGCACCTACCGTGATGTGCTGGTGTGTGTGTGTGTGTGTTTGTTTGCCCCTCGAGTGGCAGAAAGAGGAGTATATCAGTATGATACGTTACAATACTGTAGCACACTATACTGACTCCAGGCCTGATGTGCTTTACATAAAAGTTAGGAGCCTGCTTCTTTCACCATGTACAAAGTGAAAGCAACGAGGAATTTTGGTTTTCCTCCATCCACTTAGTATCCACTATCCAGCTTGCTTGTTGGTGAGCAAGTGCGTGCTCATGAATGCCTTCCCCAGCAGGCTAAGGGTTCTGGCTGAGAGTTATCTCCAGCCCCTTCTTGAAGCTGACGCGTTAATTAGCCAAAAAGGTCAGGATCTGCCTCCACTAAAGGCTGGCAAGATGGACTCTGACTTTGAGGCACTCAAGATGATGGAGGAAAACCGATTCTGATTCCCAGGCTTGTTCCCTGCTTATTATTATTATTATTTTTTAAATCCACGGTGGTTATTAGTATAAGAGGTGCATATATATTCCAGCCTGAAGCTGCTGATCAAAGGACTCAACTTGAGACAAGTTCTCCTGTCCTTTCTCTTAACGGCTCTGTAATCTCTGTGTGCCTGTTCAAACAAGTGGGAAATCTGTGATTTGGCAGGGGCGACTGCTGGGACTTGGGAGATGCAGGTTTAGTCCCATCTCAGTGAGCAGTGCGTAAAATCTCTTTAGGGCTTCTCACCCCTTTCAGGTGAGCGTGCTGCCCACAAGGGTATTGCCCCAAAAGTTGGGCTGCACACACCCACTGATCCCCTGCAGCTTCATGCTTTCGATTTACACACTTTATACACTCCACTGACACTGTTAATAATGTGCTCAGTTCTCATTTGCAGACCTACTGAGGTGACTTGTTTGGCTCTGTCTTTGCTCTTTGGGAGTCACTTCTTCCTTTATTTGCCAACCTGATAGCACAGTCTTTCTAAATCTGTGTGGTGTGGTTTTTTTTTGTTAATCTTCTTACTTAGTTTCTCACTTACACTGTAGATGGATGATAATCCCAAGTCTGTTACTATCAAGGTATCTTGCACAGAGCAATTTGATGCAGTCTGCAGGTGCCAGGTTGAAAATTGGTGTTTTAGGAAAGCCAAGTCAAACATGCCAGGTATTTACTTTTTGTCAGTAACAAAGGAAAGATTGTACTTTCATTGTCTAGCAGCTAGACCTGTTTCTCAAACTAGAAGTGATCCCAAATACTCTGTTCAAATCTATAATTAGTTTGCTGTACAAGAATGTATTTGCTTTTTGAGATTGTCCAGTCATTTTTTTTGAGAAACTAAACAAGATTTCATTGTAAGATCAATGAGGGAACAAATTATTTTTCTTTTTTAATTCAGAGAAACTTTCATTTCTCTCCAATTGTTGTTTTTTTTTTTTTTTTTTTCTATTTGATACAGTTTTAAAATTCTGTATTTCTATTTTGGTGGGTGAAAACACAGACAGGACAAAAGAATTTGGAAATGTGTCTATATATATATATTTAAATCGAATTTGAAAAAATGCACGTGGTGTAAAGTGCTTCTTTACTGTTTTTTTTTTAAGTGGATGATGGATTTTGCATATTTTGTATGTTTTCAGAAATACTGACTGGTCATAACACAAGTGCTATGTAAGTTCTCTCTCTCTCTCCCTCTCTCTCTTTGCTTTTCTATTTTTCATTTTCATTTTCTTAGGCAGGAAGATCCACCAAGACCTTTTTTGCTGCACCCGTGCTTGAGGAGCTCTGATGAAGAAGTAAGATTCCTGCAAAAATGTTCTCAAATTCTGGTGTATTGTCTCCTACCCTCAAAGGATATCCAGTCTGTCAGCTTGCGCATAGTCCTTGCAGAAATCCTTGCAACAAAAGGTAGAGCAAAGATCAGAGATGATTAACCATTTGCACCTGTACAGTATTAGTAATTATAGACATCTTTATGTATGTCTTGATACTATGTTTATAAATCCTGAAATTTAATTTATTATGGTGACCAGTAAGACGTTTTGTTTTCAAAAGTAAGCATATACTTACTTGTTTGTCTTGACTTGATGTCAGGCTGCTTAGCACCTTTCAGGATAAAACCCAATTTTGTCCATTCATTTCTTTTATTTTTGTCACAGGAGAACCCTTTTGCTGTCTTCAGTGGCACTATTTTTATTGATTGTATGAATAATTCTGACCTGTTCGGCTTTATTCAGACACACAGAATCCATAGATTTAAGGATGTGATTATAATCGGATCATGATAACAGATTTTTTTTGTCATTGATTTATCCAGTGTTTTGTTTTTTTATTGAGGATTTTCTATTTTGCTTTCTTATCAGATGCTCTTTAATCAGATTATAAATACACAATTTTTTTTGTGTAATTGAAGTCAAATTCAGAAGTTATGAAGTCTCAAGTATATTATGCAGTTCAGTTCACTTTTAATTTTCATTTGTGAAGTCTGTAATGTCATAATGTCCAAGGCACAGAGCAGAAAGAATGAAAAGATTTGAAATTTCCCAAATAGAGCTCAGCTTTGTCAATGTACATCAATTTGTGTAATAGCAGGAACAGTTTTATCAAGAAGAAAGGTATGCGCAGTCTCAAATGTGCTATGTAGTCCAGAAGACTGGTTTGAGATTTTTTAAAATCATTTTTTGTATTTATTTTTGCCTTTTATCTGCGATATTCTCTCAAAGGACAGCAGTTATTCTTCAACATAAGGATTTTGTTTTAAAATATTTTTTCTCTCCAGTACTGAAACCAGTGGTGGAACTGCTGAGTGATCCAGATTATATCAACCAAATGCTACTAAGCCAGCTGGAGTACAGAGAACAGATGAATGAACATCAGAAGAAAGACTACACATATGCTCCTTCTTATGAGGAGTTCATCAAGCTCATTAACAGCAACTCCGATGTTGAGTTCCTGAAGCAACTGAGGTATTTGATGCTTCTCTGTAGCTTATTTAAAACTAAACATGCTTCTTTTGCCAGCCTGTTACTGAGAATGAACTGTTTTTTTTTCTTTTTAAATTCAAATTTAGTTTTCTTTTTCTTTTGGTGAAGTGGAGACAGTAAGGATGATAGGGCACAGTATTCATCAAATCTGTAATATAGTTGGCTTCTCAGTTTGGTGGTAGAAATTTTTATTTTTTTATTTTTTTTTAATTCCACTTAGTTGATGGTGGGTGGTATACCAGAGATCGCTGTATTGTTGAAAGGCATACCAGGCCTTTTATTGCAGCTTGCCTCAGTGAAGTTAGATGAAATAATATGTTGCATTTCCACTACTGTGTGGTATCTCTTCCATGAAGCATGGCTGGGGACTGTAGAGGTCTGTTGTCTGAACCGTAGTGACACTAGGGACACTGGTCATTCAGAGCTGTCTGCTGTGATTCTGTAATGTGGAAAGAAAGGTTTGAGTTCCAGCACACTTTGCCACTGACTTAGAGGTTTTCCTGGGCTGTTGCAGGGAGGTGTTTCCCAGTTGCACCATTTTTAAACATGTCAATGAAGTTTGAAGAATTGCTTAAAGACCTAAAGAAAACCTACTCCTACTTATCACAAACCTGTTTTATTTTGCTGTTTCCTAGAACAAACAGTACCTGCTCACTTTCCTGCTAGCTTTCCCTCCCCCTCACATAAGTCAACAGCTAATTTTCTTCCAACTTCCATCGTGACGTAGGATACCCACGTGTGTCTTGAGCCCGCTTGCCCAAGTACAAGATGATGTTTATGCTTGCCTTATCTTTATGGGTGAGCTGCTTCTCCTGTGATTTCTGATGCAAGAGGATAAAGAACAAGTGAGTGGAAAGAGGCAGCAGGGATGCTATACTGGCAGAATTTCTGTGTTGACTTGGTTCTGTTGAGCACATCAAAGCTTTAGAGGACTGCTGAACCCGTTTTTAGAGTGTTGGTTCTAATCTGTTGCCACTAACCAGAACTGATATTTTTCTTCTTCCCTGACTCCCTTCAATTGCTGCCACAACTCAGCTTTCCTCCTAAATGGCTGCAGCAGCATCTGAAAGACACAAGCACATCAATTCCATTTGGTGAGCTTTGGGCCATCTGTTGTGACCCAGACCTTTTATTAGACTCAGCTTGGTCAGGCCAAGTGACGGTGTACCAGGATGGACTATGTGGGCTGCATCAATAACTTCTTTCTCTTCTTTTCCTTGATTCTGAAACCACTTGGCATTTCTGAGACAGGAAAATGCACTTAGGTGATGGGGAAATTATTTTGTTGCTTGGCTACTTATTGCTTATCTGCTGTAAAATTTGCTCTTTACTCTGGGCCAGTGTGCCTTTACTGAGAGCAGAAATTAGTCTCTATTAGACTCTGTCTAAAACCTAATTGACATCATATTTATTAGCATAATCACACTAATGGATCTGCTTGTTTCAAAAGAAACCCAGCTCTTCTGTTGTTGTTGTTCAGGCACATTAATGTTCAATGTGCTCTCTTTTTAGCTGATAGGTCACCTTAAACTGTGCTCCCTAATATGAGGTACAAAATTTGCTTTATGAAATAGCGTGGTTTTGGCTGCACTTAGGCTTTTGCTTTCTAGTCCGTGGAGTCCAACTACTATCGTCTTAAGATGTGTTCTTCTACAACCAGTGTAATGTCGATCATTGGATTAATGTTGATTAAATGGAATATTTAAAAAAAAAAAAATTCTGTTCGTTTCAAAGGGAAAAAACAGTTTTTGATTTTTGGGGCTGTGCTCTTCCTCTGCTGTATAGAGCCAGTCCCTAGGGAATCAGTTAAGGAGTGTTCCTCTGCAAGGAGGAGGAGCTCCTGTTCTGTTTGCTCTCCAGCACTATGGGAGCACTTGGAGATGGGTCAACCTGCAGGCATCTCAAAGTTAGGTAGTGTATTTCACAAAGCTTTTGTGAAGTAACAGTGAAAGTTTGCAGATGGATGTCAAGGAAGCCAAACAGTGGTCTCTATATTGATGAACAAAATAAATGGTATTTTATATGAACAAATTAATATGTCGGCTTGTAATTCACAACAATGAAGCACAGGAAAAATCTATAAAGAAGGAATTAAAGAGAATCGCTTAATAACTGAATATTGAAAGGGACCCACAAAGGTCTCCAAGTCCAACTTCTGACTCCACACAGGGCAACTTAAGAATTAAATCATGCATTTAAGAGCAACTAAATAAGGTATAGTGCATTTAACACAGAGGAACGTGGTTAGATTCTGTTGGAGTAATGGGAATGGGAAGGATGCTTCCAGTTCTCTTCCTACAATAAATAAATTACTGGCACATTGTACTTAGTATCTAACTGGGAAACCTGTCTATTCTGGGTAATGATACTCTATTTATCAAATATTCTCTTTCCTGGTTTTATTTGAAAATCGTTTTTCAGCACCTGTTCTAAGCTGGTACATGGCATTTATGAATGTTCAGCCTCTTTCTATTACTCCTAATGTTGCCACGTAACATCTTGATAAAAAACAGATTTAGGTAGAAACAATTTTCTGTGTAGGCTTAGCCTTGAGGAAATTTATCCCAAGGCTCTACAGTTGCTGGGAAACTCAATATTTCTTTCAAACATCCCTGCCATGCTTTATCTTTAAAGATGGATTTAATTACTGCCTATTTAGTAAAATAAACATAAAATGTGTTGTTGAATCAAACAGTCTGTGAGCTCAAGTTCCTGGGTGCCCTCTAATATGTGCAGGTGACGTTACAGCACAGGAGTCCCACCAGGCATCTTTTCAGGCTGATTTCATGAGCAGAGTTTTGCTAATCTTCTTGTGATCAGAACCAGGTATTTGTTATTGGTATAGGGAAGAATTCCCGGCTGGATCACTAGAAACCTATGAGTGAAGGGTTTTGTGGCCAGGAGATCAGAAAGGAGTGGGAGGCTGTCTGTGGTGGATCTCCTTGTAAACACGTGTGCCAGCTTTCTGCCTTGCAAATGGCTTGCCCTAAACGGCTGGTAATGGTACCAGGATTTTCTGAATCTTATTTTCTCTCCTTGGTTAGAAGCATTGCTTTGAAGAAATACTGCGTTGATTTTCTGCATTGCTTGCGTGGATTTTATTTTTAGAACTTACTTAAGTGATACAATAACTATTTATCATTAATTTGGAGACCATTTTGAATTCACAGCTCTTTAATATCTTTACTGGGCCTCTAAATTTTGGTAATTTAAACCCTTATCAGAATTTTTCTCTATTTGTGGTAACATTCCTTCTATTCTTGTAAGGAACATTTGGAGAGCTGATGTTTGTTTTCATAAAAAGTCATTTGCTGAGTTTTTTGAGGAGCTGTTTTGTAATTTTTTTTCATTCATACCTTTGCTTTTTGAAAATTTGTATTCAGTTGGAAAATACAAAATCCAAAGACAAGGGAATGCTGTATGGTTGTCTATGAACTTCATTCAAATCCCCCCCTTCTAATGTTTAACTTCATCGTCATGAAGTGAGGCAGAGTTTAATTCCTTTTTTTATCAAGTTTCCACAAAACGTGTTGTCCCTATTTCTTTCAAGAGCAGAGAGTTGTACGGTGAAATTTCACCTTCATTTCCCCTCAGATTTAAGTTAGCATGGATAAATTGGAAGGCTGCTACAAATGAGGAAGAAAAGATGATTCTGCATGAGGGGTATGAAACAAATTCACTTAGTCTATCAGAAGAAGACTGGAGATGAGACTTGATGAGTTAACATCACAGAGTAAATAGCAACAAGGAAATAACTGGTAGATAGTTTTCATTCTGCTTTAAATTTCAGCATTATATATTTTTTCAGTTATGTATTAGTATAGCAGCCAAAGGTCACTATACCATTCATGGTAAGAGACCATTATCTCTGGTGTAGCGCGTCATCTTTTACTTAAGATATGAGGGAAAGAAATAAACAAGACAAAGAACAGAGGGAAGAGATCAGAGTGGGAAGTTAGCAGTAATGTGCACGTGGGCCTGTGGCTGGTCGAATTTGTCATATACTGCTCACTTTTTGAAAGTAAAATTAATACATGACATTTAAAAATTCCAAAGCTGTTTACTCACCCAGCACCATGGGGTAAGTAGCAGCTAGATATTCAGAGCAAACCTGCAGGGAGAGAGGGTGGCGGTCCGGCAGGCCCAAAGTCACATTTGCGCCATGTATTTATTGCATGCGTTAGGTGGAACCCTAACAGACAGCTCGTTGGTCTTGAATTGAACTCCCATCCTAGTTTCCTACAGGAAATTTATATTTACTTCTTGTGTTAAGGAGCATGACTTCACGTTGTGTTCACTGAATGGTATTAGCTATAGTGTGGCAGCAGTTAAGAGAAGGGGGCACTATTATTATTAGCTAGAAGTTTTCCTTTTGTTTCAAGACAAGCTTTTTCCCTGCTCTACTCTCTATGTGCACTGCTTCTCGGACCGCATATATACTGCGAAATGGCTCAGTTTCCAGATGAGGTGTTTTGTATTTTATGGATTCTGAAGTATGCTGTATGAAGAACACATTTTAAAAATAAATAAATAAATAAAATATTAACACCGTGTTTTTTTTTTCTTCTCTCCTCCTTCTGTGCCCTTATCCCCTACTGTTTTTAAAACTAGGTATCAGATTGTAGTGGAAATAGTTCAGGCAACCACAATCAGCAATTTTCCCCAAGTGAAGAGGCAGAAAGGTAAGAATCCATTTTGGTACTGGTCACATCTGTTGTTTTCATTTTCGAAATCTATTTGAACTCCAGAAATATATATGCAATCAGTTTGTGGGGGATTTTAAGACAGATTTGAAGAATGCTATGCTTTTAGTATTTCAATTCTGTTTCATTTGTCTGATTCTTCTCCACACTCCTGTGGTGTAAGTATTTTTCCTCCACCCCTCCCACCACTATCTTCAGCTAAGCTGATGGATTGAGTCGGAAGGTCATATCTGATGCTTTTATTTTCAGAACATGCTGTATCTTGGATTTCTGGCACTGCAGATTCTTATGCTAAGAATCTCGTTTCCTCTTTCTTTTTAATACAATCCATTTTCTGAAGTCTGTCTATTCTCCTTTCAAAACACAGGATAAGGAATGATGCAGCATAATTGTCAGTCAGACTTTATTTTGACTCTTCGTTGTATTATGTTTTTGTGATGTAACACAGAGTGCTCTTAAATCCTTCTGCAGTGTTTTGTCAACTGCTGCCTTTTGAAATACACATGCACTTGCATTTTACATTTGTACTTACATTTAGTTTATATACGCATTTTTGTGATATATTTCTCACAATGTATTGGAACTGTGGTATGTTTTCAACAGATTATATTGATGGCAAAAGTATCAAACCAAATTTTTGCTTGGACAGATACGTTTAAGGTATACAAAACCATTGTAAAAAGCAATGAGCAATATAAATTGATTTGCTTGTAAACAAATCTAAAAGGTCTTGCTTTTAGTTCTTTGTGTCGCACTTTTAAAAATGATTCAGGTGTAATAAAAAAATGCTGAAACAGAGAAAATAAGCACCCCTTATGGGGGATGGGCACACTAATTTTCAGTCTGAAGAGTTTGGTACTTTATTTTGGTGCTTAAATTTCTGAAAGTAAAGGGTTTGTCAATGCTGATACGCATTTCTTTTACATCCTAAAATAGAACTAGATGTACATTCCGTTAGGATATATTGGTTTGCCAAACTGAGGTAAAAGTAAACAGTTTTTGCTCAAGTGTACCTTACAGAAAGAGAAATACTAACGTTTTTTAGATGAAAGTTAATTTAATGGAAAGTTGGCTTCATAAAATAATAAAATGAAACACGGAAGTTAACTGAGTAGAGTTAACAAAAGCAATCAATCTTGCTAAGCCTATATTGCCATTTGTGCTATCATTAGTCTTTGTTGTGACAACAATTGATTTAGGGAATATTTTTATGCAGTTTAGGTTCCTACAATTAATTACTGATGCTCTTCTCTGTCTCACTGGAGTTTATCCACTCAACTATCCACTGTTCTGAACTGGGAACAGAAGAGGTTTTTCTGAAGCTACAAGTGCCTGACTCTTCAGAATGGATATGAAAAGGCTAGTGCTATTTATTCTGCCAAAGCAGATCTAGTTTCACTTATTCTGTGGTGAAGATGGTTCTGCATTTTTATGGCCTCTTGAATTTTCTTTTGGATTTTTTCTTTTTTAATACAGGTAAAATTTCACTAGCCGATGCACTGAAGTTTTGTGTTTGGGTATTGACTTTCATTATTAGTTTAGTCGTGTGGCAAACTTGTATGTGATTTAAGAGCTCAGCTGATGACAGATGACTGCCGCTGGCTGTTTTAGCTAGCGGGGCTATAGAGGTTAGTCATTTTATTTATTAAACACCTAATGATTATTCAACACTGGATATTAGACTATATTAGATATTAGGAAAAATTTCTTTACTGTGGGGGGGTGGTTAAACACTGGAACAAGCTTCCTAGTGAGGTGGTTGATGCTCCATGCCTTCTCAGTGTTCAAGAGGCATGTGGATAATGCCCTTAATAATATTCTTTAACTTTTGGTTAGCCCTGAAGTGGTCAGGCAGTTGGACTCAATGGTCTTTGAAGGTCCCTTCCAAAAGAACCTTTCTATAAATAGTGTGCCTGAAGAAAGTGGTGACGTGTTTTGTTTGACATTATGTTCAGCACTGCCCTACAATACAGTCCTATTATAATTCACACGCGTTTAAGGCAGATTTCTCATCTTTCAGTTTCTCCACTAGGGCTTTCACCTACCAAAATTTTTAGTCTCAGTTTGTGTACAGTAAACTTTAAGAGGAACCATCAAACTGTAGCAGGCTAAAATCTAATCCTGAAGAATTTTTGTGTCTTGTTTTTTCTTGAAGGAGGTAGGAACATTTTTCCTAATGTGATAATGAATCTGAATTTTAGGAAGAAAAGTTAAAGGAAAAAAAGCTGTGCTGCCTTCCTTGAAAATAAAAATACACACACACAGAGCTAGCACAGCTCTGTGCAGATTACAAAAGATGTTTGAACGCTTCTAGAACACACCACCACATGAATAATGTCACCATTTTATATTTGCCTTTCTTAATGCCACATCATACCACTACCCTGCAACAGCTAGATTTCATGGTGAATAACTAAACAGAAGCTTTATGCAAAATGTGTTTGCACAGTCCCATTTGTTCCTTTTTTTAAAATCTGTTCCCTCGATACCTGCTGATTATCTGTAAGTGTGTAAGTGTGGGTGGTCAGTGTATGAGCATCTCCCCTTTCCTACTAGTAAATCAGCTTTTTGTGTCATGGACATCTCTCGGCTTTGATTCCATCCTGGTGATAGATAGTCTTACTATCTATTCCCATTTGCTGATGGCAAAATTGTGTTGTGAGAGTGTAGCTTTGTTTTGAGTGCCTGTAAGAGTAGAGCAAGTATAGCATAATATGTACACAAACATTGTCTTGACTGCCATCAGTTTGAGGCATGGGACTTTCCTGGGGCAGTGCTTTTAATAGGAAAAGGTACAGCAACAACCATGTGAAGCAGGTAGCGTAGCATGAGCGGCCAATACTCTGCAGCAGTGAGTGCTTAGCTACTATCTAAATAAAGTCGATGCTGCGCAAGTGCATGACTAGCAAGTATGCCTGAGCAGTAGTGTGTACCCATGATGTTGAGTGAGGAGACATAGTTAAGTCTCTTGAAACTGACCAAAAATACTTTAGTTTATAAAAAAGTTCAGGTGTTTATTATTTAAGGGTGAGTAGCCTGAGGACTGGGTTACAGACTATGGTGACTTCTCATATGAGCTACAGTTGCCTGACTTTTTTATGGTTTTATCCAGTGATATCAAAGTATTCGTTTAGTATTAGTGCCCAGAGGTGTTTGAGAGGAATGTTTTTCCCTCAGCAGGGACAAGGTTCTTAATTTAACTAATGTTGGTGCCACCTATTGTCAAAATATCTAGCTGTTAAAGCCCTCTAATATGAGCAAAAAGTCCTTTAGAGTACTTCTGAACATCATTGTATTAAACCTTCTAGTGAAAAATGGCATGTTATAGGGTCTTTTTTCTTTTCAGATTTCTATCTCTTGAATCTTCTGGCATGTGAGCCTAGAAGAGCAAAGGAAAACATATAAAAGCATCTGATTCGTTTTAAGCAGTAAGTTTTGCATTTGACTCCCTGAGAGAGTCAAATGTCTTAAAAGGTTGAGACAAAATAATGTGAGAGGTTATGACTATGATGCCTGTTGTGGATGGATAATATAACTTCTGTGTCCATGAGAATTGCTTTTGGTCATTGCTAAAGCCGAATGATAAGAAACCACGTGTAGCATTAATGTTTGCAGAGGTGTTGACAGTTTATTTTTGGAGTTGTGCAGGCCACTGTAAATAGAAGCTGTTATCTTGCATGCTGGCACTACACTACCTCCCTCATTTACACTTGCCCAAAACTGCTGAATCTTTTAGCATACAGGCATCTGCTTTATTTCTCCTAAATGACCTTCTACATACCCTCTTTTAAAATTGTCAGGGTCATTCCAGCAGTGACTGGAGGAGGAGGCTTGCTTTTCACTCATCCTTGTTTCTTCCTATTGATATTTTTGGACTGTGCTCTTTTGTACAATCAGACTGTGCTCTGGTTGGAAGAATAATAGCTTTGCACATCTTTCTGAAAAACAAAAACTCAACCCTCTCTTCACCTTGTCTTTTGATAAGGATTGATCTCTTGGAAGTACCAAATCAAATTTGAGCTAAATTTTAGAATTTTTTTTAACAAAATCTGCATCTTTAATATTATGAAAGACTACAAATGCTTATCTGAAAATTCTTTTACCGTATTCTAGTAAAGCTGTTTTTTTAAGAGGATCAATCTGTAGGCAATTGTGGCGTGAGTAGGAGAGGGCTTGAGCTTCTGAAAGGTAGACTAGTTCTTAATTTTTCAAAAGAAAAAGCTTCAATAACAATCATGAATTAACCACAAAAATAAGTTCCTGCAATAGTTTGATGTTTGTTGTAATGTAATTACACTAGTTCTAATGTTCAGCAGACGGATCTTTGTTTCTTCTCTCACTGATGCTGTATTACAGGATCCTACAGGGACCCCTTTTTGCTAGATGCTCTTTAAAACAGTAACAATAACAAAACAAAAACAGAAAACAGACAAAACCTCTTAAAGGCATGTACTTGTCTTAGGGTAAAACCAAGCAAATGTCACACCAGACTGTTTCCAACACTGAATGGAGTTATTTGGCTGACCCTCTACTTTTCTTTGCCCTCCACCTTTTATGTAACAGCATGACCAGAAACCATCCTTGGATGATGGGATAGAACAGTTTTTTAGGCACCACACTGTAATTGACCACAGGACATTCCTGTTGAGAAAATTGTTCCTTTTCAAGCAGGGATTGTGAGACAGATTGAATAAGCGGCCATTTCTGTAGGAAGAAATTTGCTGTGTTACAGTAGATTTCTCCTGCTGAGCATTCCCACTATACATCTAGATATCTGCTGCTATAAGTGGAGCTCAAGACTTGTACAGAAACAGAACTGTCTGGGGGTAGACTTTTTGTGTACTGTAGCTCTGAAAGATGCTTCAATGTTCAGCTGTAGAAAGTTTCTTTTAGAAACTCGGATTCCAAACTGACTTCGTTGAGTGGGTTGTGATGTGTGGGTTTGTCAAGGTGATAATTTAGAATGAAGTAAAGTGGATACTTCTGCATTCCAGTTCATTACAGGTGCCATCCAACTTAATTATGACAAACCTAGATGACTTCCCACCACCCCATCCTCCACACAAGAATAAACATGCATACACAATTATTTTTACATAGCGTGTTGGCAGTGTTGAAAGAGCTGCGGTTGTGCTTGCATGTACATGTGGAGCAAATCCTCTACTCAGCACTGGTGAGGCTGCACCTAGAGTAACTTTGTCCAGTTCTGGGCCCCCACGAACAAGAGAGACCTAAACTTACTGGAAGGAGTCCGATGGAGGGCTACCAAGATGACTGAGGGACTGGAGCACCTCTGCTGTGAGGAGAGGCTCAGAGAGCTGGGACTGTTCAGCTTGGAGAAGAGATCACTCCGGAGGGATCTCATCAACGTGTATAAGAGGTGTAAATACTTGAAGGGACAACGCAGTGAAGGTGGAGACAGGCTTTGTTCAGTGGTGCCCAGTGACAGGACAAGAGGTAATGGGCACAAAGTGGAACACAAAAGGTTCTATCTAAATATCAGAAAGCACTTCTTTACTGTGCAGGTGACCGAGCCCTGGCACAGGTTGCCCAGAGAGGCTGTGGAGTCTCCCTCCTTGGAGATCTTCAACAGCCACCTGGACATGGTCCTGGGCAAGCAGCTCCAGGAGACCAGATGACCTCCAGAGGTCCTTTCGAACCTCTGCCATTCTTTGATTCTGTCACCCTTGTGGATGAAGGTGAAGGTTGCAGTGACTGATTGTTGGAGACTCATTTGATTTGTGGTTTTCAAGTCAGTTCCATAGAGGAGCTTCCTCTTTCACCTCCTGAGATCCTTCGTGTGAGCTAGTGATGGCAATGCCTCTTTTCCACAATTGATTTGGAGAGATGACCATCACTGAAAGAGGGAGGGAAGAAGGCTGACTAGTCAGACAGAAGTGACCAAGGGGAACACAGACAGAAGCTATTTGTGGGCAATGTTATTTTATTGTATAGTACCCATGCTTACACCCACACTCAAATTTGTCATACTGCCCCTTTGTTTTTTGTTTTGCTCAGCTGTGCAGCTGTGACTGATGGGGAAGGAGGTGTTGCACTGTGCCTTTCTAATGATCACTGCCTGAATTGTCTATAATCTCTCTTCAAGGATTTTCTCCTGGATCTGTTGCCTGAAACATTTGGGGTGTAGCACAACTTTCAGTAGCTGACTTAAACCATCTTTTATGATCATGGACGGCTTTAGTGTTGAAAGTCAAAACACTGTCATATTGAAGAGTAGGGATGGTGTACCAAAGGGAATGGGATTTGAATTGGGGTGATGCTTGATTAGTAACTCAAGCTACTTTTACCTGAAGATGAGTTCTTTCTTGGCCGCAGTTCTGTCCTGCGGCTGAGCTAATCACACGCTTCCGTAACCGAAGTGATATGACCAGTATTTGTTTGCACTGGTGAGCAGGGTTTACGTGACTTGATGTGATGGATTTGATAAAGAGCTCTGAATCTGTCTGCAGATATTTGTAGCACTTTTTTTTTTTTTTTTTCCCAAGGAGCTGTGGAACCTTTGGAGGAAAAACAAACAAACAAACCCACAACCGAACAAACAAACAAAAACAGTGCTAGCACTGAGAGCTTGAGATATTTGAGATGTCACAGGGATCTAGGATGTATGGGAATGGCACAAAGCTGTGCCAGGGGAGGTTCACACTGGATATGAATAGACTAGGAAGAATTTCTTTACCATTAGGGTGGTCAGACACTGGAACAGGCTTCATAGCAAGGTGGTTGATGCCCTGCGCATGTCATTGTTCAAGAGACTTTTGGACAATGCCCTTACAATGCTTTAACTTTTGGTTAGTCGTGAAGTGGTCAGGCAGTTGGACTTGGTAATCTTTGAAGGTCCCCTCCAACTGAACTTTGGACCATTTGTATTTTTGATATTTTCCAGTGTCAGCTGAATTATACAGGGAGGAAGAATGCAAACCTTGCTTCTTGTTCTCTGCAGGTTGTGCTTCTGAAAGCAAGGCCCTCAGTGAAATAGTGAAAAACGGCCTGGACCTGAGCTCCTTTGAGAGTTGTAGCTAGGACATGACTGGATGTAACTTCTTGCAGGACCCAACAGAAGAATGCTGATCTGAACTGTGGTGTCTCATATGTTGCAGAAGTGATTGCCAGACCGAAAGGGACAATGGCTGCGATCAGCAAATTGGCTGGGTAGCTGTGGATAAGCGGAGTTTGGCGTTGTGCTCTTGGTAGTAACTGCGTTTTGATGCCCTTGGGAGGGCTGCACATTAGCCTTCAGGGTTTTGAAGGCCCTACTTGGCACCGCATATCTTGTCAGTTTCCCCTGATAAGGGGAATTATTTTGGAGGACGTTATTGAAAGAGCCTTTAGCTCCTTTGGGGATCAAGTCCCCCATTAGCTGTTGCTGGAAAAAGCGTATGTAACTTGTGGAGGGAGTGCCAAAGAAGCCTCTGTCTTGTTTTGCTGCTGATGAGTGCGTTTTTTGTTTGTTTGTTTTTAAGGGAAAAAAATATCCAAAAGCTGTAAAGTGTGGTTAAAAAAAATGCGTTCAAAGGATGCATTTCCTATCTTTGCAGAGTGATGGAACAGTGTCTGTCTTAGTAGCATGTAGCTGTTCCTCTTTTTCCTTTGTTGGTGCTTACTGAAGGGTATGCAAGTAAATGCAAGCCTCTTCTGTAACATTCTGGTTTTATTTGGCTTATGCAATGGTACATGAACGTAGAGAACAGCTTATATACTGCTTCTCAGAAATGGCAAAAAGGTTTGTATTCGTATTTCAGTACTTTGGTGATGGGATCAGGAAAGAATACATAAAAAATAAAGTTGGCTTTATAGCTTAAAATGCCTTTTGGTAGGGCTTAATATGAAAAATAAAATGAACAAAAAAAAAACAACACAAAAACAAAAACCACAACAGTTCAGATATGAAAATCAGAGAATTTTCAAAAACCTCAAAAGACAAGCAAAAATGTTCCTGGCCTTCCCCAGCTTACATGAAAATGCTCCTCCTGATTTCTGCTAGCTTATTTTCCTACTGTGGAACAGGGAAGTCATGTTCAATGTTCATTGTGCATCCAGCCCGTCTCTCTTGTTCTGCAGCACGTTAGTACAGTATTTGCAGGAATGCCACTCATGAGCCTCCTGGTTTTTATTTGTGAAGGGCCAGGCTTTTGTGGTGACCAGGCAGTCCCCTTTGTTCCTGGTGCAGGAACAGGTTGGCAGAGCGATCTTCATCTCTCTGCCCCAAGTGTTTCTGACGTGGAGTGGCTCTTTATGGGTGTAAAGATGTTTTTGAAGGATCTTTGCTAAGAAAGTAATTAATCACAGGAAGCAACTGGGACATAGGGCTCATTAATCTTTCCTGGACACCTTCTGCAATCACAGGATGATAAGACTTAAAGTGAAGTAGACATGATGACTTTTGCATGTTTTATTATTTATTTATTTATTTATTTATTTACAACTCCAAACCTTTGGAAAGTGTGGGTTTTCAAGCCCCAAGAATCGGTCAGCTCTGTGGAGTAATAGCTACAGCTGCAGAGGAATAAGGGAGCAAGATGTATTAGCCCAGCTAAGACAGAGGAGACGAGAGTGTGTGGGTGTACCCTATGGGCATCATAGCTGAAAGGAGAGGTGAGACAGATCTGGGCAAAGTGTTTTGGTGTCAGATCCACGCTTGTCTGTATGAATGTATTTTGAGCCCAAAGAATTTAACCTATTCTGAGAACTGTGAACTTATAGAAACCATCTTGGAGTCAGGTAAAGGAGGGGAAATGTTTGGTCTTAATCTTCCACTTTAAACTGCTGTTCACGTATTTGTATTAATCCTCAATATTTTAAATTGAGGGGGAGAGCTATTTTGTACTTACGGTCTTTCCCTGCCTTTTGTTGTTCTCCTTTCCTTTTCTCTCAGTAATACTGGTACCTCTGGTCAGGGAACTGAAACACTAAATTAAATGCTCTATTGACTTCCCTGTGGAGATAACATGCCAGGAAAACAGATGGCTTATTTTTTTCACGGTAAACTCATTTTATCTTTTGCTTCAGTGAATATTATCTCTGTAGTTCACTATTCCATGGCAGCTCAGATGCAAATGATACTTATCCAATAAAACACTAACAATCCTTGAATCAGGAAACTTCCATGCCAACATACATGAATACATGCAGCGAATAAAGTAAGATTAAAAATACGGTAAAAGATTTTGGGAGAATATCTCTGTTCATATTACATTCAGGAAGCTCCGTATACCTTGAGTTGCCCTTCAGTATATGAGTGAAAAAAATTCAAGTCACATGCAGTATTTATATATGGCTTCGAGGGGAAAATAAAAGGTTGAAAAGAATCTTGAAAGATACCTCAGTGTATTAGAAATGTATTTCAAATACCTGTTTAAAGCCATACCAAAGAGATTTTCTTTTGCTATGTATGCATTCACAAACCTAGCTGCACGGTTGTTCCTTTCCAGCAAGCGTTCTGGAAATGGAATGCTGTTTTCATCCCCATTGTTTTACTAGTATTTGGTGTTTTAAAACATAGAATAGATCTCTATCATCTATCTCTGAGCAGTCAATTAATCCCGAACTGAGTACAAGCCAGGTACTTTGCTACAGAGCTCTAGTTGCAGTCTGCAAAAGTGGGATTTTTTTTTATCGAACAAAAGTATAATAAAATTAGTGTAGAAACAAGAATCAATTTCACCCTGCAGGTATAAAACAGGCATGATTTCAACACAGTAGGATTTTATCTGCTTTATCTACTCCTTTATTTTTTTTTAAGGCCCTACTGATTAACTAAAGAAGCTGGAATGTAGAATATGCAATCATCATACCTTTTATTACCAAGTCTTATTCAGCTGTCTCTCTTTCTCATGTACTTTACTACTTAACATTATCGTTCAGTCTTGCTGTGGCATGATAAGATTTTTCTTAGCCATCTCACTATTTTGATTGGGCTTCAGTAAATGCTACCTGAGGGAGAGACTTGTACTGTTCGCACAAAGCTCAAGAAATTCGGATTTACAAATGAGGTGCATGGGAACATGAAGCGCTGGGCTGGAGCGGATTGAGTCCAGTCTCTCATGACTCTAGGTAGTCAGTGTTATGTTCAGTAAGGTATGTGAACTATCAGCTCCATGAGTAGTTATACGCTATGGCTGCAGGTAACATCCTAATGCAGTTATGACCTGTAGTAAATTTTAGATCCGTGTCTTGTAACAAGCTATGGCGAGAGAGCTGGAGGGGGATCAGCATTCAATGGACATTTGAATACGGATTTTTTCCTGAACTGTTTTGTATAAGCACTTGAGGTATCATAGGAGAATATTTCAAAATAATCATTGTTTCAAACACAAATTTTACAGCATCTGTACTCACGCGCACAGTTGATTCCTGAATGACAAATGCTGTGATCAGGCAGGTCACAGAGGCATTGGTAAGAAGATGTTTTTGTGTTACAAAAGATGGTCTTTGGTTTGCTGTATTCTCAGATTCAAAAGGAAAAGAAACTGCAGCAATGAAGGCTGACCTACTGAGAGCTCGCAACGTGAAAAGGTATATTAATCAGCTGACAGTGGCAAAGAAGCAATGTGAGAAGAGAATAAGGCTCCTGGGAGGGCCTGCTTATGATCAACAGGAAGATGGCGTTTCTGATGAAGGTGGTGCCCCTCAGAGTCAGAAGGTATGAACTGAATAACACTTATGTTGTCTGAAGGTCATTGTAAACATGTTAGTTCATATTAACCCCACTGTCATTAATCCTCCTTTCCCCCAGGAGTCAAGTGTAAATTAATTGCCGCATATTTTATTTATCTTGGGAAATAAACACTGTAGTGCCTGGGAAGACTACTGATGGTTCAGGATGCTAAATGTGGAACTTCACAAAGGATCGGGTGGCTTATAAGTGTTTGTAATTTTGCAGGCATATTGCATACAGGGATTTGATAAGGTCAGGGTAGCAACTTTCTTTCTAAAAAGATTACCAACATATGTGCAATGTTTCTTTGCCTCGTTATATTTACTGTAGGAAATACCTGTAGGTTTTGTAATACTGAGTTACTCAAAAGCAAACACTTACTTCTGGAAGGCAACTGGCAAAATTAAGGGCAGTTGCTGCAGAACAGCTCTGTTAGAGCTGTTGACTGAATGCTGATTTTCCACATCACTCTACTCTGGGATTGAAAAAAACGTAACTGCTGTTGTATTAGTCAGCAGCTACAAAAATAAAATCATGGCTAATTGTCCTTGCTAAACTTTGTTTAGTTGCTTCCTTGTGTAATTTACTCTGTCCCCTTTGGGCAAAGCACAGCAATTTGTGTATTCCAATTAGAAGATTTTATCTTTTTCGTATAGGTAGAACAAAAGAAATTATTTCTTCATGTAGGGATCTTTTAGTTTTGTTATGTCCTTATAATAATTGTAACTTAGTGGCACACATCTCTGTACTTTTTCTTGTATTTCTCAATATTTATGTTCTTTTCATTGTATGACCTGAAAGAGAGCCGTTTCCCTGCTCCCTGCCCCTTTCATTTGTCCTTAAAGCATGACCACAGATGGCATGTCATAGATTGTGCCGAGGCAGCCTGGATCTGTTTCCTGAAGCTGGATGTAGCCAGTAGTGCCAATGAGAAAAGGACAGAGAGAAGCGCATGGCAGAACTGCATGGGACACTTATGCTACTGTGTAGACACCTTTCAGTGCCTGCTGAGACATTACGTACTTTCCAGGGTAGATATATGGTGACAAACGATTGTTCAAGGTCAGGTAATAAAGCTGCATTGGGTAGGGGCATTTACTGTACTGGTGGTGGAAATGATGGGATCTAGTGCTGCTCTGCTTCTAAGGTTTGGATGTGTTTCTATAAAGAAACCCTAGAACCTCCCAAAGTAGTAAATAGGGAATTTGCTTCTTTGTTCTGTTATTCCCAACTCTGTGGGACGAGGAAAGAGGCTCAAGGTGGCTGGATTAGAGACAGAGGCCACAATGGTCTTCTCTGAGCACAGAGGAAAGCCCAGGGCTTGGCTGTGGAATGGAAGCTTTCTCCATTGTCATTTCTTCCCATCCACTGCCTGTTTTCCAGCAGCTGCTGTCTGAGCTCTTCAAGGCTGCCAGTGCTACTTTGGATACCGGCCCCTTCTACGTGGACAGTATTGATCAAATACTTGGGCTTTTCACAGCAAAAGGGGAAAGGCTTTAGTAGATAAGCTAATGTGGGTATGCTGCTGCTGGAGGCCCATCACCGCTCCTTAGAGTCTGGGTGTGCCAGCTTGCTGTTAGGCCAGTGCTTAACCCGCAGAATAGCCAGCTTGTGCAGCAGAAACTGGAAGTTTGCCTTTCTGTAACATGTATGAAATAGGTCAGAAACAGGCATTTACTGATAGTGGTTTTGGATTTTTATTTTATGTAAGTGTAGTACAGAAGCTTGAATGCATTAGTAACTTTGGGGAATTTTTGGTACTAACTGAGCAAAGGACAAACGGACTAGTGGCCTTAGCCGTGTGTTTTGGTTGCATTTCTGCATCCTACAGAAAGCTTCCCCTTGTGGTTGCAGGGCAGTAATAGCATTGCCGGTAAGTCTTTAATGCATGTTCTCATTATGGTCTTAAATTTGGAGATGGATTATTTGGAGCTGTCAGTGTTCTCCTGTTACAGATTAATGAAACAAAAAGATGTGATCTGAAATATTTTTTTATTCCTTTTACGGCACAAGGTAATTGAAAAACAGTGTTGGTTTTCTCTTCGATAAATATGTAAAAGTCTTGGGATTGTATAGATTTTGCATGTTTCAATTACCTCATTATCCTTAATGTGTAAATTATAACCAAATGTTTAAAACCCCAAAAAAAACCAAACCAAACCAAAACCAGCTACCATCTGAATCTGATTTCTGTCATTAGCTCTGATACTGATTTATACTCTGCCCCGGGTGTCAGATTTGCTTCCAGAAAAAATGCAGTTTTAATTAGTGTAAAATATAAATCATCTCTTCTAATCTGCTCCTGGTCAGTGCAGTTTTAGTTCTTTTTCTTGGAAACTGTACTTGCACAGTACTGCAGTAACTTAATTGAGTTCTTCTTGTCTGCGTTCATTTAGCAAATGATTTGTTTGGTCTGTTGTGTTCTGTACAACATCCAAATAACAGCATCTGTGATGCTCGATGTGTGGAGCTGCAGTATCTCCTTAGTGTAGCCATTCTATGAACCATCAGTGGTAAAAGGAGCTCTGAGCGATCTGATCCTTGACTAGCTGTGAAATAGCGAGGAAAATTCCACCCAGAAATCATCTGAAAGCTTTTTGAGGCAGAGGCAGTCTGTGTTCTTAACTCTGCTGTCAAGGACTAGGCTGAAACTCCTGCAGAAGAGCCTGCTTCCACCACAGTCCTTGGATAGATGCCGACTTAACTGGTGACTGATCAGATTTTCACTGTGATGTGAAGCAGAATTCCTCTGATCTGACTCTGTGGAGCAGTTATCAGCTGTTAGAGTTACTCATATGCAAATGTGGTTGTAGTGAATGGGAACTTGGTCTGTTGCACAGGAATACGGTACACTGCATCTGTGCCATAACTGGTGCATAAACAAGCCCTTCCAAATTAAATAGTTGTTCTATGTTTGTCTCCAGAGAGGTGTTGTGACTGTCCAGCCGGTGAAAGACTTTAGGGAGTTGCCAAGACCAGGTCTCTGTACTTCAGAGGTCCAGGAACAAAATCGTTCTGTTTGCTTTGTTGGGGATGCTGGTCAAAACACCTGCTGGAAAATACATTTCTAACCCCTTCCAAGTACTCGGCAAAGCCTTTCACCAGCTGTGGCATGTTAGTTACTGTGCTGTCGGAGCAGGGAATGGATGTGGCTGCTGTAAAGCTGCTGTTTTTCCACCAACGCAGAAGCTGCTCTTGACTTAAAAGGACTCAAAGGGTTGCTGTTGAGGCTGATAATTCTAAGATTGTATCTGCTAACTGGCTATTAGATTTGAGGGTGCACACATGCCCTAATGCACGTGCGTGTGCCAACATAGCTTAATGCTTTGTACTCCATGATGATACTGAGTCATAAAATCACTCACTGAGGATAACAGAGTAGCACAGAATCTTGGTCTTTAAATCAGAGAAGGAAGACTATCCCACAGAATCCTTCCTGGATTGTATGCACCTTATGACATCTTACAGCTTCAAACCTGAACAAGTCTTTTGTCTTTGTTATCACTGACGTCTTAATAAGGTTTATAGTCCAACGTTTGTAACCTTTTTGGCAATTACAGAGTAGTCTAGCCTTAAATCAAACAAGAGCCTAAAAAGAGTTTGTGAGGTTTCATTTCTGCAGGAAAAAGATGTATAAATGCTCTTCTGTGTATTTTTTATGTTTTGTTAAAATAGTTTGCAAGGTAACTATGCAGAAGATTCAGTAAGAGCACTGTTAGGTGCCAGCACTTTCAATACCATGGGGTGCCTGCGCAGTGAGCCCTGGGGTAGGGGAGGGATGGCTGCACTTGCCTTGCTCCCTGCCCAGCACTTACCCACAGTTACCTTTGAGAGGGGTTGTTTGTTAACTGTCCTCCTTGCTGGCAGCCTCTGTGGGGATTGATGATGTAGGTATCGAGACCACGGTGACCTCTCACTCAAAAAGCGATGGCGTGCGCCATCACTTTAAGCCTCCTTTAAGGTAGTTGTAGAGCGAAGTATAGAGTATGATGATGTACAGCAAAAGCAGCTAAACCACAGACTAGTCTTTGAATTGCCATCTCTATATTCCTCTTTTTCACAGACTGACATTCTCTGTTATGACAGTAAGCCTAGTTTCAGCAAAGCTGTCTCTGTGTTGTTCAGGGAGGATGTTCAAGGAGTGAACTCTGACGGACAGATGTTTGTTTTATTCATGTACCTGAATAGCTCTTAAGCTCAGAGCAAGCCAAGTCCAGATGGTACTCATATGGTGAAGGATGCAGAGGAGGAATGGCACGTGACTACCACTGAGGAACTTTGAAGATGAAAATGAGCTTTTCAACTGAGACAAACAGAATTTATTTAAACGCTGCTCAAAATTTGGAGGAGCTGTTTCAGCCAAAAATAGCTGGCTACAGTTTTTAAAGAGCCTTCTTTAGCTTGGCTTATTAAAAAATGACTTGTGTCAGTAATTGGGCACGTGAATGTGTATGTGATTCCCTCCTGTGCAGCTTGACTTCAGCAAACAATTTTTCTTAAATTTGAATCAGTGATTTGGGTCTCAGATGTTAAGCTTAGGAAAATGCATGGCTTTTCCAGAGAGTTATGTTGATACGTGGCCTGAATTGCATTATTAGCTATTGGAAGACCCACGTTAGAGAAATTATTTATATCTTAATCTCTCTTGGAATTTATCTTGTTCAGGACCAAAACTGTCTTAGTTGTAAAATGGCAAGTCACAAGAAGCTAAGATTCATTAGCCCCAGAGTTTAAGGACCTGCTTTTCTTTACAAAGAAAGAGATGTCGGTTGGTTGGTGGCAATGAGATGTGAAAAATATTCATTTTGTTCAACATGTTAAGGATCTGTTCACTTTGCTGGCGAAATGCTTTGTTTTCCGGAGTTTCCATCAAAGAAAGAAAAGGCCTGGATTCACAAGAATAGTAGAGGAGGAGAAAGGGATAATGGTTTCTTAATCTAAGGTTTTATTGGCTACAGCATCTGTTTGGGCGTGGGAAATCTGGGTTTCATTTCCTTTTCTGCTCGACTTAAACCCTCATCGTTTTCATCTGAGGAAGAGGAGTCCTATGCAGCATATCAGAGCCTGTTCTTTTTCCTGTCTGTATCTCTGATATATGCTTCTCGATTTCTGTCGTCACTCTGTTGAATGGAGCTGGCCACCTAATACCCTAGCTGCCAGGGTAACAAACTGTAATTGAGATACACCTCAAAGCTGTATGGCCTGTGGCATGGAAACTGCTGGTGCTGCTGTTCGTTTGAATCAAGCGAAAAATAGATTGGCCCTCTTTCAGCTTGGCTCCTCTGCCTCATGGGAATGTTGGATGTTACATTTTTGGCAATTTCATTTCATGAATGACTTTAAATGTCGCCTTAGACCTTTGCAATGTAGTCATACCTTTTGGAAAGAAAATGTTGAACCATATCTGGTAGCAGGGTAGATGCATTTATCTTGTAAATTCTTAAAACTCACTTTTTTTTTTTAATTTTTTTTTTTTAAGAAACAACACTTCTCTAACTGTAGAGAGTCTGTGCAGTTGAATTTAGTCCATTAGTTTCTGGGATGCATGGTGCTCTGTGGGCACATCAGGTGAAGAGATTTTCCCCGTAAGAGATGGGAAGAAGCTAGAGAGGTGAAGGCAAGGAGTTAGACCTTGCTTTATGTTTGGAGACAAGGGGATTAAAATAATTCCTGACTGTAGTAGGCAAAGCAATTGCAAGAACTCCTTTACTGTCCTCTGAATGGATGTGTTATGTCAAGGAGTAATGCTGTGCTTTAACACAAGTTCTCAACAGAAGTTGAGAGAAGACATTATCATCTCATTTATTAGACTGGATCAGATGCTGAGTCTCAGTGCACCAGGATGCTGTGTTGAAATAATGAGCATAACTTTCAAGTTGACACTTTTTTTTTTTTTTTTTTTTTAACCCTGGAAGCAAAATACTTTAAATGTACATTCTGGTTGATCTAAAGCATTACTTTATGCAATGTGACCATTCAGGTAGATTAAAAATGTTGTCCTGACAACATAGGAAAAAAATGAATTAGACATAGATAGACATTTGACCAGTCTGGTTTTTATTTTAGAATAAAATGTTAAATAATTGCTGGTAAAAAGTACAGATGGCATGTACGTAGGGGATGGTAAGTACTGGTAAGAGTAATATGAAGGAATTACTCTGAGTGGTTTGAATCTGTTGGAAACATCAATTATTTGCTTTATAAATATAAACTTGTATGAATTCTAATGCAAGATTGAACAAGGCCTTTGGTCTTGGAAAAAAGAACATAGTTTTATCTGAAAAAGGTTCATGTTGCAGGGGATGTGTGGTGCAGAAGCTGACCAGTCTAATGTGATGCTTTAGCCAAGAAATCAGATGAGCTGCTTGGGCTGCGCTGTGTCTGTTACATATTTTATGTTATATATTTTAATGTGACTTCGAAATACTGTTGATGAATATAGATGTTTTACACATACAGTGAGAAACTGGGGTCTGTGGTCAATACATCTGCGCATTTGAAAGGAGTTTTCAAAATTCAAAAGAACATCCTGGAAGAAATGTTTTTCTGATGCTTATGATATGTCCACGTGAGATTCCATGTCAAATAGCAAATACAGAGAAGCCAAGTGAGTTGAAAATGAAGCACAGAGTTTCAAAATTAATTTCAGATTGAGTGGCTATGAGTAATTGAAGTATTGTTCATAAAATGATGTGAGGAAAAGGCATTTTGGGATTATTCTGGGCCTCCTGAAGAAGACAGACTTGCCTAAGAATTTCACTTTGAAACTGGAAAGACCGAATTGTTGCATGTACAGACCTCCCATTGGATTGAGACAGGTGTTGCTTTTAGGCATGAAAACTGGAGAGTTGACTCTTTACTTCTGGAAGAAAGCTCATTGTTCTTCCTTAAAATTAAAGGGTGGTGGCTTACATTTGCCTGTCTCCAAATCCACAGAACTGATATTGTGAATTGTAAGTAGCAAAGAAAGAATGTAAATCTTTCAGAGCACAAGATGATTGAACCACATCAGTTGTCTTTTTCTGGGTTGTTTTCTGTGTGTGTACAGCCGAAACCTGTGGGCAGCTAGGGGGAAGACTTCAAGTTCTTGGGAAGTTCACCTGGGAGACTTAGTTTCATTGCCTTAGTTACCCTAATGTGCACCAATGGTGAAGAGTTGCTGTTCAGTGCCAGTTGGGTATTTTCCCGGGTTTTACACTTGTTTTTCTTTTCTTCAGATTCTTCAGTTTGAAGAAATTTTGGCCAACCCTTCATACCGAGAGCACTTTCGAATCTATATGGAAAGGATGGACAAGATGGCTTTGATTGGTCTTTGGGAGTCTGTGGAGTGCCTAAAGAGTGCTAACAAGGTGGGAAAATTTGCAAGTCCACGTGGCTTGGACATTAAGTGCTTGTTTGTAAAATAGCAATACCATGGGATGGGTACTGAGCAATTTAGGTGGCTTTGATTTGTTAGTTTTTTTAAAGCTTCTTAGTGTTCAGGGATAATATGGGAATTAAAAATTCTCCCAGCTCAATTTTGGTACAAATAGCTAAGTTACTCTGCTGCTAAAGGGAAGAAAAAATACTGCCTTGTAATTTGTGCTCAAATAAAGTAGGAATGAGAACCCTGAAACAGGGATAGGAAATATCATTGCAAGAGTTATCCAGGAGCAATGGTGCAGAGCAAGTATGTAGAGGACTTGCTATTTGTTAGCACTGGGAACGGTTTTTTTTGGAAAACTCCAGGATTCACACTAAAGTGAAATGTGAATTTCAGTATTAAGTGTGTTATTTTGTTAATTCACTGTCATTTCATTACTCTCCTATTAAAAAAGATTCTAGTCAGCTGGAAAACACAAATAACGTCCTGTAACCAAAGCAGCAAATTGTAGAGCATGAGTAGTGAACCGTTATTAGGATCTGTGGAAATGACTAACAACCAACTCAGAAAGCGTTCATAAAATGGGTTTGGCAGGCACCGTGAAGAGAGTTGTATAAATTAGTTTTGATTTGCAAACTGCTCATGATTAGAAAAGATGCTATAAAGCATTTTATGACCTTTCAGCTATGAATCCTCTGCTCATTTTCAGAAGAATATTTATAATGCCTTTATTCAAGATTTCCCATTGCTTTAGAAAGTCTCCAACATACCTTAATTACGTTGCACTGTGGAACTTAAGGGTTGTCCTCTGCTGCAGAAGCAGCTTTGATTTTAAAATAAATAAATAAAAGGCGAGCAAGCACATTCTGCTATACTAAGGGAGTAGCTAAAACTTCTTTAATTTGGGTCAGTTTAGAGATGATAATTTAGAGAGATGATCATGGGCTGTGCTGCATTACTTCCTCTCTTTCCTGTTTGGTAATGAAAAGTTCAACCTTGTGTGCTGTTCTGTGCTCAGTGGAAATACCTGGCCTCCTGTTCTGGTAAATGTCTCTCTGGTGTACTTTCCTCTCTTCCTTTTTTTTTTTGTTGCCTTCCCTCTCCAAAACTAATTAGTCACATATAAATTGGGAGAGTTGATTCTATCCAGCAGAAGACAGGAGAGCTGATGCAGCTGAACTCTACAATCTGAACTTAAAACAGTGACCAGAGTCTCACTTCAGCACTTTTTTTTTTTTTTTTTTAAATACATGCATTTGGAACATAATTCTAAAATCAATGGGTGTGGAAGCTTTGATAATTTTAGACCACAGCTGTTTCTTTACTTGACAAATATCAGTGTTGTGAAATTGACTGCTTTGCATAGGTGCACAGGCAGAGCGCTTGATCTCAGCGAGAGGTTCACAGATGTGTGCTTATACATCTAGGCATGAAATTAACTTGATCATCCTTCAAATTATGCACCTGCATCCTGAGCCATCCTAGTATTTTTAACATTATTTCTTACTCTCTTCTCCCTCCTCTCTCTCCTTGCTTTGTAGGCTGAAATACCTCAACTGGTGAGTGAAATTTATCAGAATTTTTTTGTGGAAAGCAGAGAAATACCTGTGGAAAAATCACTTTATAAAGAAATACAGCAAAGTCTTGTGGGTAATAAAGGCATTGAAGTATTCTACAGAATTCAGGCAGATGTTTACGAAACTCTAAAGGACAGATACTACCCCTCATTCATTGTCAGCGATTTATATGAGAGATTGATCAAGAAGGAAGAAGAAAGAAGTTCTTTGCAACTGACTCCTGAGGACAAAGATGAAGCGGTGAGTCACGTGGACAGTTTCTTTCACTGCTTCTTATGATGTGAAGATGTTCCTGCATAAAGTGTGTAGAAGCATATCCTGTCCTTGAGCTTTGGGATTCTTTTATTTTTTTTCTAATGTATTTATAAATACCATCACTTCTGTAGTTTTGTCAGGTAAACCTGGTATGTTCACAGTCCATTTGAAACAAAATGGTACAAAACGGCTGACTACTTAAACTTCAAATAAGTTAAAAATATAATCTCAGGTTTCTAAGCCTTTTGTCTTCCTTATGTTTCATTTTGTTTCTAAGTATCAGAGAATGCAACATACCTCATACAAACTCAATTACATTTCAATTGAAGGAAGTCTCACTGGTTAGGTAGATTTGTCTTGGACACTCTCTGTTCCTGTCCACCTTGCATGTCCTAGGTACTGAATAGGTAATAGAAGTTGCAAAAAAAAAAGGGAGAAAAAGTAATGCAAAAAATAGAATCTTAGTGCTTTTTATTAATTTATGAAATAAATTAATAGGCTATCTTGGAAGCTTAAACTGATTAAAATGACACTGGAACTTAAAATACTAAAACAGAGCATTCAAAATGTCGTAAGCAATAACCCAGTGGTCACTCCCTTGGGGCAAGTATTTTCAGTGGGTTCTCTAAATCAGTCAGGTTGGGGGAACTTGTTACTTTTATCCTAGAACACTTTGACAAGGGCATCTCTCAGACTAGCAAACATCTTTCAGTCAGGCTGCCACTTCAGATCAGCATTAATGTCTTCATTTTACACGTGGACTTGCTCAGAACACGGTGAAGTATATGAGTTTGTCTAAATCTGAATCTAAATGAAAAAAATGGGAGCAGAATCCAGAGGATTTCTGTCAACCTAAGCATTTACAAACAATTATTTCAAAACCTGAGGCTTTTCATACTTACTCTTTAAATACGACTTCAGTTTCTTTAGATGAGCTACTATAGTCTCGGTAGTTCTCATGTCAGCAAATCTTCAAAGATGAGCTGTTGTAAATAAATCACTTCCCATACAGATTTTCAGAGTTTCCTCGGTTTTTCATTGTTCATTTCTCCCTCTGTTCCTTTCCTTGATAAAAGATTTAAGACATGTTTTCTCTTCTTATTGCTGACCCAGCTATGTTTTGGGGGTGGTAGGTACTTCAAAAATTTCCCTTCCTTAGTTTCCAGTCACTGGGTCTTGCAGAAAAACACTGTTGCTCTTTTTGCCCAGAACTTTCTAAATACTGAGCTCTGTAGTTTTTATTCTTTTCTTGTATTTTGTTCAGCCTAACAGTAATAACCATTCTCCAAGAAAAACTGACACGATGCTTTAGGACTGCCTGACAGTCTTCTGTCAGATAACGTTTACTATAGCTGCTGAAAAATTAGATTTTTGACATCAGCATCGTCTGTGCTTCCTCTTGGTGTTAGGTTAAATGTGCATCAGATTTGAAGGCTGCATTTGTGGTGAAACCTTAAAGACTAAAATATTGCCATTTTGGCGTGTATGGTTAAGGTTCTTCTGCATTTTTTTAATCACAAATTAAGCAGGAAGTTGCATATGCTGTTAGAGCATCTCTCTCTACTAAGAGTAATCCTAATGGCTCTGGGCCAGGCTTCAGGGTCTTTGAGGTGAAAATAAATTATATCAAAGCCTTCCTTCTGAAGCTTCCAGTGGGCTTTTAAATGTGGCTCAAAGTATTCTGCTAGCTAATAGCCTCTTTTTTTTTTTTTTTTTTTTTTTTTGCCCATGTATGGGAAACCATAGCTGGGAAACATCGTGTGTCAGGAGGGAGTTGCATACGGTTAGTAAATACTGGTTGTTTTCATTTTGGTTTGGGTCTTGGTGGTCAAAGTCCGCACTTCCTGGGGCATTATGGGCATTGTGTGTGTTAAATTTCCATAAATTTCATTGTTATAGCAGTATAGGTAAAAAACAATTTAGTGCCCTCCTGGAGGGAGCCCTGATTAAAAGTGAGAAAATGAAATCAGAAGGTAGGGATCCAGGCAAGGGCAGGCTCTGCTGGTTCTGCCGCAGGTAGAACAAGCTCACTCTTCTTCCTTGTAATCTGTCATTGCTTTTTTGTGGCGTGGACAAAACCCCTTTAAAAGGTCGCATCTAGACACAAAAATACAGAGGCAAGTAGTACTTTGCAACCACCAGACTCGTTTCCTTCATTGGTGCTGTGTGCATCAGATGGCTAAAATAATAAATCCCAAGTCTGCGTTCTGGAGCCCTAATGGAAATGGGAGGTGTTACTGCTGGGGCAGGCAGGTGGAACTAACTCCATCCATTACGATCTCAGATTTGAGCATGGTGATCTTTTATTTGGTAAATTTGATAGTTTTAATAGCAGTAACTTGCTGTCCTGTAGTCCTGGCATTTCACGATAAACCTAGAGATTCAGCAGTGCTTTTGCTGAAACATTAATGACAGAAATCATGCAGCTTGCCCCTGGGAGCAGAGCCTTACTGCTTTGTAATTAAATGCAGCCCTTCAGTTATTAGAACCAAACTTGGTGTGACCAGGCTGTTAACTCTTCAGTGTCAAAACCAGCATCTCGGATTCTTTTTGACCCCTGTGCTTCCCAGCAAGTGTGTTTATATTATGCTTGCGTTCAGTGGAGTTATGAGTGACGTCCAGTGTTGCTAATATTTATTATTTGTATTATTGCAGTGCCAGGAGACAACAACAAGCTTTTGTGAGCTGAGCTAAGCTCTGTACACATGCTTGGAAAGCAGTCTCTGACCTAAGGAGTTTACAGTCCATGCGGAATAGACAGGAGGAAGGACAGGGCATGCAGCTAATACTTGCTCAGCCACACAGCAGGCAAACTCTGAGCTGGAAAAGGGCATGGATTCCTTAGCACAGAACTCCTGATTTCTGCATTATGTTACCCTCGGACTGAGGAGATACTCGGACAACTTGCAGAATGAGATTTCCTTCTGTTAGCTTTATGTTAACTAAAGATAAAACTTATTTAGTGGAAATATCATTAAACAACATAGAACTCTGTCCCTTGTTCATAAGATTAGATTCATCCCACTGATAAATTAAGATAGATTTGGTCACAAGCAAACCTCAAAGATCATGGAAGATGGCATTGCTGACAGTGGTTACATCACAGTGCTGTTTGATGGATCTCGAGTTCTTCGTTCCTCTTTGAGGAACTGCAGTAAGACAGGGGAGGTTAACACAGATGTCAAAAGGTGTTAAAGAGGAAGGCACAGAACTTCACACCTTTCTTTTTTTTTTTTTTTGGCATGTCTGCAGTACACAAGATAGAAAAAGCTGTTGGTTTCTGAGTGAATATGAGAAAATGATTTATGAGCTTAGAGTAAAGCATATGTGCTTTTGACACATTTTTTTATTAGCATTTCTAAAAACAGCAGTAAAATCTGTTTATGAAGGGAAAGGATGTGGTTTAGATTGTTCTGCAGCCTGATAAATCTGTTTTGTGAAGGTTTGTAGGAGGCAGTACTGTTTGTTAGAACTCTGGTTTTATTTTTTTTCCCCTTGTCTTGTTATCTTTCAGCTCAGAGCTGTTTGCTTTTCTATTTGGCTCTGAATATTGATTATGATTACTAAGCTGTTGTTGCTTTTAAGATAAACTTTGATTCGTACTCTCATTTATATTAAAGCCTTAGCTTGAAGGTCATTTTACACAGTTGGAAAGAATTATGTGGAACTGCAGTATAAATGATGAGACTTTTCTTTTTGTTTTTTTGTTTTTAACAACTCATATTTCATATAGGATCTGATGGCTGGAATATCTATTAGAATTTATTATAGTGATGTGCCATTACGCCTGTGTGTTTATCAGGAATAAATGTTTTTACACATGCATATGGAGATATGGAGCAAACAATAAATTTCTCCTTTTTCACATTAATGATGCAGTCACTCCCGTTCTCTATTCTTAGAGCCACGGTTGTGAAGAAACTACTGAAGAATGCAGCACGAGAATTAATGAACAGGCCAGTTATGCTGCAAATAAGCTTCGTCAGCTAAATGACAAGCTCGAGTATAAGAAACAGGCTCTAAATTCCATATGTAATTCACCAAAACCTGACAAAAAGGTAAGTACCTTTGGTGTCTTCAGTCTTTTTTTTTTTTTTTTAATATTGTCTGTTTATTTATGTAATATGCAATCATCTCAGGCTCTTCCTGGACAGGTCTGATGCACGTTTCAATCAGCCTGTTACCAAAAGTGAAATCAGAGCTTGGAGTTAACTAATTTTTTTCCATTTTTTTTTAAAGTTACTGTAAATAAAACTACAAATATGATTTATATTGTTTTGTTTGTCACAGCATAGCGACCTCTCTCCCGTAGTCTTGCTGCTCTGTCAGTACCAAATAGGATTTCTTCCTTACATCTCTACCCGCCTGTATCTGTATAATTCTTCATGGCAGCTGATTCTGTGTCCCTGCCGCATCTGCAGCACTGCAGTTTAGGGATGTGCTAGTTCTGCTCCCTCTGCTGGCTTTGAAGTAGCACAACACAGTATCATACTTCCAAATAGGTGATTGGCTCCCTTAAATAAAGGGGAAAAAATAAGACGTGTTACAGTGACTGATTTCCTTTTAAGGAGCCAGAAGAAAGCTGCAGGACATACTTTCTTTGGACTAAAAATTCTGGGGGATGTGAAACTCCGGTTCTTTGGGCTTGGAACATAAAAAAAATAAAAAAAAATTTCTTCTCCCTTTACAGAATGCAACAGTTAAACAATTTAAGAACACATTCAGGCAGAAGCAGGGGATTTACGTTTTGCTTAGGCCAACTTGTTACCCAGGATGATATTACAGGACCATTGTTCAGATGTTTTTCAAGTGTTGTGAGAACTGGGCCAAGCTTTGCAGGTGTTGTGAGCTCGTGGTTGTGGACAGTAGTGTGCAAGACCACCCTGGCCAGCTTCACTCCCTCTGTCCCTTCCACATTTTCCCTCTGCCAGAGGTTTCAGCAGACAACTGGAAATGTGTCCTCAGCTCTTCTGGGGTGTCCTGTTCACAGCTGCTCTGCTGGCTGTATGGCCTCAGCTGGATTTTTCTTCCCGAGTGGCAAGGGCACAGATGTGTCCCATTTTTTTTATGCCTGTTTTAACACAGTAGCATTTACCTGTAGAGCTTTCAGATGAGTTTTTGAGTCAACAGTGTGAGAATATGTTGTCACAGGGACTTTATTTTTCAATTCTGGACATGGCAGGTAAAAATTTGCTTCTTGGTCATATGAAGGTTAAAAAAGAAAAAAAAAGTCACAGTTGTAAGCCATATGAAGGGGAATGTCATGCCCATTTTGTATTACTTTAAAAAAAAATCTTAAGCTGTTCTTGGTTGTTCATTTTCTCTTTTTGAAATGCCTTTGCTGTGAGGCCCATGCAAAACATGCAGGTCTGTAAGGGGCTTGTAGCACCACATTCAGCTCAGATGCCAGCCAGTTGGGAAGAAAACTGCTCATTTGAGTTCCATGTGGGATACTGTTAGAGTTAAAAGAAAATGCTCTGTAGGGAGAAGTCTTCCTTTCAGCTCTTTCTGTGGAATATGAAGAGCAAGGAAGATGACATGGAAGATGACAGGCAGTCTCAGGCAGCATCTCTTCTGTACAGGGCCTGCTGCCATTCAAGATAACCTGATTTTTGGAGATGTGTGACTGAGGTGCCACTTCCTCTGTGTGTGTGTGTGTGTATCTCATGCCTGAAGCACAGGGGTTGTCCCCCTCTAGTCCATGAGTGCAGCCTCATCTCATCCACTGTAAATGTGCATGGGCTGTGTTTTTTCTAGGGTTCAATCTTATCCCCAGTAGCAAGGCAAAGCTTAACATTCCCCACCCAGAGTGCTTCCTACTGCTTGCAAAACCTTGTTTACAGAATAAACTGGATGACACAGTTAGTGAAATGAAACAGGACTGCTTTGAACTAAAATCCCTCCAATGTCCACAGAATTCCTGATAGAGGTAGAGGCATTTTTTTTGTTAACTTGGTAGATCTTTTCTATTTCCAGTGGTGAACATAAAACTCACTGTAAGAAACTGCAAGAGAAGCTGGTATAGCCAGCTAGACTTTAAGTTAAAATTTGTAACACAGGCAAAAAGAATTACTAAACTGTAAAGAATTACTAAGAATTACTAAGCCAGTAAGAACTACAGAATAAGTGCTAAACAAAAGCAGGTGTTACTGTGTATGCATGAGTTAGGCCATGCCATTTATTTCTGTATCATTACAGTTTTAAAATATTTTCTTTGATATAAGACATAGTATATAATTAAAACCTTATTTATTTTTTACATTTGCATTACATGCTCCCTTTCTGTTCTTGAGAAATAACTATATTCTTTCAGTACCCTTGGGGAGAAGGGATTGTACCTCTTTTAAAGTAGTATTTTCCTGCTTTCTTTTTGCTTCTAAAATATTTTTGTCTTTGAAAAAATATATATCTTTGAAACAGAATAATAAAATTGAGCCAGTAGTGCTATAAAGTTTTAGTATTTGTTTTATAAGGATAGCAGCTATTTACTTATGATGGGACCTTACAAGTTCTGTGTTTTTCAATTGTTCCTGGATGACGCTTATAGGAGATCTTTCAAGGTGACCATGAAGCAATCTGTATTCTGATAGTTTATTGTATCCTGAAGGTTAGCTATATGCTGGAAGGTTGTCATATAGCTGCTCTGTAGACAATCTTTCATCTTACAGGAGAAAAATTTTGAGAAAGTTACTATAGCTCTGTAAAATCTTCTGCCAGGATGTACCACTTGTGCTACAAGTTTTACAGCTAAGTCTCATAAAATTGGTGCGTGGTATTTTTTTTTTTTTTTTAAATTGTCAGCTTCTGCTGCTGCATCTCTAATGTCACATTTTATATGTATATTTCCGCCTTTTCTTGTTGTACTGTCTCCTGCTAGTAGGCATGGTTACTTATTTTTTGCTGATGTTTTAAGATGCATTATTTCTCCTTTGTGAGATTATGGCTGTGAGCCGTCTTGATTAGAACATCTCTTCTTCAATGTGTAATTTCCACAAGAATAAAGTCTCCACTTCCCAAACCGAAAATGCATTAAGAGGTAGCTTCTTGGGTAGTTGTTACCATAGCTAAGTTACTGGCAATGAAATCTATTCTCAGGTTCTTTCATCGCATCATGTATATCTGAAATGGCAAAATGGTAAGGAGGATGCCTCTGGTAGTTGGTGTTGCAATAATTGCAATTTCAAGTTTATATAAAATGTATAATATGTAAATTGTGTAATATGTAATCGTATCTGAAGTACCTCTTTGATCCTTATAGTGTGATAGAATCGTGTCTTTCTAACTTGCTTTCCATTTTAGTATTGGGGTTGACCTTTGAGATTAATGTATTTCCCAAGTCTATAGAAGATATCATAGATTTTCTCAGTTATGATTTTCTTTTCCATATGAATGTTTCTCTCTCCTGTCTTTTGTACTGTTTATTCTTTCTGAATAGTGTTCTCAAAGATATAACTAGACATGTTACACAAGCTTTTTCTTACCAATGGTAATTGATGAATTTTCCTCTGCAGATTGTTTCTAAGCTGAAGGATGAAATCACTCTGATGGAGAGAGAGCACAGTGACCTTCAGCTGCACATTGCAAGAACAGACTGGTGGTGTGAGAATCTTGGCATGTGGAAAGCCTTCATAATCTCAGGCGAGGTATGTTTTTTTTGTTTTGTTTTGTCTTCTGGGTCAGTTCAAACTTGCTCAAGAGAAGAATAAAAACCTGTATATACTTTCCTAATACCTTTGTGTATACTTCATATTTACTTGGGGGGGGAGAAATAACCTCTTCTGAGCTCCTCCTTTCTTTCCCAAGTGAGTACTATGATACATATACAAATGTTTCCAGTCCTCAGACTCTGTTGTAATGAAGTTGTAAAAATACCTGTACATACACGAGCAGGTTTTGGCATTGGGTAATTTGATATCTTAAGGGCATTATTTTTCATCAGAGCTGCCTCATGTTATATTACCATGCTGTCATACTTGAGCACAGTTGTCTCTTCAGTATGCCTCAAAACTCACTGACTGTAAATGAAGAAATTCAACAGGTTGAAAAGGCAATGTGCTATTTTAAGAACTACATTCTCATTGTGTGAGTTTCTGGGTTTGTTTTAATGCTGTTTAGAACAGTTGAAGCTCTTAATTTAAGTGTCCTATGCAACTTTTAAAGCTGTATTTTAAAAAACAGCAGCGTCATGTGCAGCAGAACTGTGGAACAGCAGCTTTCTGGTAAGGGTCCCAATCCAGAACTGTCCAGTATCTCCTTTATTGCTAAATGAATATGTGGTTCTGCTAAATGTGAGAGAAACTGGGAGAAAATTATAATGAGTTAGTGCCTTAACTGTATTTTACAAGAAGTACTGGATTAGATAATTAAATGTAGGCTTGTATTAATTGTGCTGTTTGCAGCTCTGTGCTTCAAAGGGTAGGCTGGAGAAAATATTAATGTCGTGCTTTTCCATGTTAATTAATTGCTTGGGAATGTTCTGGCCACAGTTGATGATTTCAGGAACATGAGTAGGTGACATTGTCCTCCTATCTGCAAAATACGCTTTTGCTAATCCCAACGTTTTGGTCTGTGATTTGAGAGAGAGAAATTTGGTGGCCCTGCGTTCTTTGCAGAGAAGCTTAGTAAAGGTAAATGTTGCTGTAGAATTGGAGCTGAAAAGTATAATAGCCTGTCATCAACCTTTTAAACTGATTTACTAATGCAGTTAATGGATAATGCACAAAAATCTAGAATTACTTATGGCTTGGAAAAATGTATGTGTCCCCCCTTAGCCTGTATTCTCTCTCAGGTGAATCTTGCAGTCTTTAAAGCTTTGAGTCATAAAAATGCACTATTTGAAAAAAAATAAATAAAAATGATATGAATAGTGTAACCCATAAGAGTTGTGTGGTAACTGATGTTTCTGATTAAAAAAACCCCACAAAAACAACAAACATATTTGGAGACTCGGTGTTTTGGCTGTTTGATAGAGGTTGAAAAAAAGACTACAGAAACATGCAGAATGAAGGGGACCTGTGATAAGGTCCCCATGAAAGGTCCCCTTCGTTCTGCATGTCCCCTGGAATTAGACTCTGTCTGAGTCACATCTCCCGTACCAGCAGGTATAAAACTCACAGCTATGTAAACTAATGTGCTTTACTTCCCTTTAGTGGTTTTGGACTTTCATATTGTTTCATATTTTAGCAGACGTTCTGTCTCCCCTGTCTGAAGAAGACTGTTTCAGAGAATAACTTTTATATTGTATTTTAAATCTATTGAGTTCTTAAAGAATGGAGTTAGTAGATTTGAACAAGGTGAAAAAATAGCTTGTCTTATTTATTTAAGTACATCAGAATTTTGGGTGTGTATGCTGAGTGGGAGTTAGGAAAGCTGGCTTCCTGTGAATTGAGGAAAACAACGGTGTGCTGGATACATCTTCTTTGAGGTCTGCGTGCTTAAAAGGGGCTGCAGGCATCAGTCTGGCAGCCTTTATTTTGCTGCTGCACAGCTTGGGGGGGCAATTTTGGAGAGCTGCTCAGACTGAGCACATTTGCACTGAGTCATGGGCTTGTTGACTGGTGTAGGGAGAGGCCTGATTTTTGTTCATGGTTAATCACTCCTGGCGGATGGCTGGACCAGCTTTAGTGCTTCTTACAGGTGATTCAACAGCTTTCCTTGCCAGCTCGTTACTCTGCTTGTTTTATACCTTTTGCTAATGTAAAGTTTAAATTTTCCCTACTGCAGCCAGTAGCTATAGCTTCTCCTGGAAAGATTTAATATTTGTTCTTTATTTTTGCAATATTTCTTTGAAAGTTCGTTGCTGTGAGCACACTCCACGTGGCCCTGGTAAGAGGAGTTGACCTCCTTGTGGAGGAGGCTGTGTGTTAACATCTTTGTTCCTGTCTATCTCTGTCCACCTCAGGACTTTGCGCCTTTGTGGGCGAGGCATCTATGGCACTCTGGTAGAGGGTAAATCCTGAAATACTGAATGTTTACGTTGTCTTGAGGCTCTGGAGTTGCTGTGAATGCAAAAAATAAATTAATGAAATAAAACTCAATAGCCTGAAGCCTCTTTGGGTACTCTTGAGGGCTGATTCTATCCATAGGTATCAGTGAGTAACCTGAAAGGGTTGCATGGAAGCTGAGAAAAGGGACTGAGAAAGGGCTGAGGATGAGACTTTCGGAAATTTTATCTTAAGATCTAATTCTGAGAGTCCTTACCAGTGCTGTGGGATGCTCAGGGCTGAGGCCATCAGAAAACCTTCAGAATTGCAAAGCCGAATTCAAAGAACTTTAAAGCAAACCCGAAAAGCACTAAATCTCATTTCCTTAGTATGCTTTTCTAGCTTCTACTTACAAACAACAGAAAAATAACTGGAGGGATGAAAAAGTCAAATATGTTACGGGATGTGCACAGAGCCCTCTAAAATACAGTGCACCATATTAGGGGCAGTCTTGAGACCTGTTGTCGTTCATTGCTTTCATCAGTGACCAGAGCACAAACAGTGAGTTCATGGTAATGTAATGAATGAGGAACTTCTATGAGATGTGAAAGTCCTTTCATTTGCTTAGCGTAGCAAGAAAGACTCAGGGGAATAGGACTACTTTTAAAAATGCATCAACAGGGTTGATGAAGGCTACTTGGGGGGGGCAAAGACTTGTTGGAACAAGCAGTAAAGCAGAGATTGGAGATTGGAAGGAAGCTTCCAGTGACCAAGGTGAGGGTGTCTTTAATATAGGGATGGAAAAGCAACTTGCTTCTTGACTTTGACTTCATTCATCGTAGCAGTTGTATGAAATGGTGCCTGTTGTAGCAAAAGACTAGATCTCTTCTTTAGAAGACCCCCATCACCTTATTTTTCTGTGTATTTTCCAGTCGACTCACTAATTCTGAAAAACAAGCACACAAGTACTCAAGTTGGTCACAAATTTTGCTTTCTTAAGGAGGTCATGAAAACTTCTAGATTTTTACATAACGACACTTGAGTGAACTTGTGTCTCCATCTAGTAATTAGAATGCAAATGGTTTTGTACACGGAAACTAATGTGGAAACAGAGTACTAATTCCCCCCATGCTGAGAATACAATTCCAGAAGGATGAATATACTTTGATGGTTACAATTCAGATTATCCTACACACGTGCAAGTCCCTGCCCTGTGGACAAATCTGTAACAGGGAATAATCTGCATGACTCAAACCAGCGTTTTCAGCACTGATCTCCCGGTTTTCAAAAACAGCTGCCAGGAGACGTTTGTTTTCACCTACGAACACAAGTCCAGTCTAGCTCAGGGGCAGAAAGGGTGATGGAGAGCCCAGGACAGCCCCGCCGCTCTGACCCACCTTTTGGAGACTTCTGTTGCAGCATCTCTTTTTGCACCAGTCTGACAGAGAAAGCAGAGAGAGGCAGTTCCCACATAGCTGTGCTTGGAACCAAGCACGGTTTGGGAAGTTCAGTCTGGTGCTTTGTGGTCCGTCTGGATGCTGCTGCAGTTTTTCTATAGAGAGATGTGAAAGCTAGGATGTTCAGATAGTACCCCAGTGGTCCTTGGCAGATGCAGGAAGAGAGCATTGCAGGAATATTCTCTTTGTACAGCTGAGCAGCTGTAAAAGATGCAGGTGTGTTTTAACTGCATGCCTTTTGCAGTGGTGATGGAGCACTCTTCAAAGTACCTGTCAGTAGCATTAAGCATTGTCAGACTTTCACAGGCTTCTCAGAAAATGTGTCATAATTCTGTGCATTTTAGAATTTATTCTTTTTTTGAATTGGATTAGCTGGATATTCTTAAAAAAAAAAAAAAAAAAAAGCCTGGAAAGCTTAAAAATTGATCGCTTTCCTCAAAGAGATGCGGTGAGAGTGGTATTCTGTAACTACCTTTCTGTTACTTGAATGTATATTAAGATAAACACTTGAAGTTTTGGTTTGGCATTCAGTTTGTGTTTTCTGTAGATTATTTGACGTCACCTTCACAAAAAGACTTAAATTTTGCCTTTTAAAAACAGCATGCAGATCTCTTTTTTTAAACCCTATTCCTCTGTATGACTGATATTGCAGGATACTTCTATGTGGGAGCTAGACAGAAACAAAACCTGTACAAAAAGCTATGTATTATGTGCATTTCTCAAATTTGACTAATCTATATAGCAGTCTCATTTAAATAAATAATCAGAAATCTGTTACCATTAGGACAAAAAGGTGAAGTTCTGGGTGGCATATGAAAACAAGAAACAATGGGGTAGCGCGTTTAACTTCTTTGCCGTAGTTTTCCCGTTTGCACAACGCAGTTAAGCACTCCTCCTTCCTCTGGCTGCTCTCTGGCTTGACTCAGTGAAGTTGCGAGTCCCTTGGAAGCAGACATGGCATGGGCACCACGTGTGCTGTACGTGCAGAATGGGCTCCAGGGGCTCGGTGAGAGCTCGGAGGCAGCCCCAGCTGCGGCAGCGCTGCTGGGCCTGCTGCGGGGGCGAGCTCAGCACGAGCACTGGGAACGAACAGAAGGAACAGGGGGCTGGGAGAGTGCACGGGAAGGGAGAGCTGAAGCACTGGTAAGCAATCAGAAACCTTGAAAGCTGAGATAATACCTACAGCTGCTGGAAGAAGACGTGTCACGGACATTTCATTGCTGATGGACAGCATTGCAAAGATGTGTGTAAGGCTTTGCCTAAAATAGTGGCTAGCAGAGGACTGATTCAGGACTAATGTAGCTTTCTGGCTAAAGTTTAGTCCACTAAGGGTACTGCTCGATGAAACAAGCATGGTATGGTGATGAGTGAATTTGCAAGCCAGTCATCTGGCAGCACAGATGTTCCACTCTTTTCTTTCCCTTCAGAGTAACATACCCTATCTGTATTTCCCTCCCCCCCCCCCCCCCCCCAAGGTTTTAGAGGAGAATGGAGAACAAGTGCCCTGTTACTCTGTCATGGTGAGCTTACAAGAAGTTGGCGGAGCTGAAACTAAGAACTGGACTGTTCCCAGGAAGCTCAGTGAGTTTCAGAACCTGCACCGGAAGCTCAGCGAGGTACGAATCCCAGCGGAGGGACAAGATGCAAATTGCTAAAAATTGTTGGTATGGTGGATGGAGGGGGATGAAAAAAGAACACTGGAAACCACATTAAAAATATTACAAGTTGTTTAGCCCAGTCTTTTGACTTTTACCCTTTTCAAGTTCATTTTCTATTCACGTATTCCTGGCCTCTGCCAAATGTTCATAAAATGTATTTACATTTTTTTCTTAAATAATGAATGTTTTACTGAACTGACCCAATATCCAAATAATACATGTACTGCACTATCATGTAGGAGCCTGCTTTAAAAAACAGATTTTATCTCTGTCTTCCAGGGAGGTATTAAAAATGACAGCTTTTTGGGACAGAGAATATTTACTCTTTAATCTTCTGTAACCTTTCTGTCTGATAAAAGGTAGATAATGGTGTTGGGAGTAGGGGAAAAGGTTCAGTTGTAAGCCCATAGTGGGTAAGGGAAGGTGTTTTTTAGCATACTGAGCAGGGTGTGGATGCCAGATGAGAATACAAAGTCTGATTTCCGTTTTGAACCAGAACCACTGTTTTGTTTTTCTGCACATGTGCATTAAGTGAGCTGCCCTTTCTCCTACAGTGCTTTCCATCATTAAAGAAAGTTCAGTTGCCTTCCCTCAGCAAGCTGCCCTTCAAGTCCATAGACCAGAAATTCATGGAGAAGTCCAAGAACCAGCTTAATAACTTTCTGCAGGTAAGAAGACAGACTGTGGAGTAATGACGGTACCAGAAGTTAAGACATCGCTGTAGGTTCACCTCTTTTATGCCAAAAGGATTTGATGACCACAGTTATATTCCTTACACCTCACTTCTACAGCCACTGTTTGGAGAATCCAAGCGCTCTGTTGTGCTCTTATTTACCCTCCCTTTTGTGATTGATTGATCCCTCTCTTACGTTTCCTGCAAGTCAGTGTTTGAGTAGCCACTCTGCCATTTCTCTCCCTGGGGGGTCTTGGTGGGCAATTTTTTGTTGTTGTTGATTGATTGTTTGTTTGTTTCTGTTTTTTAAACCCATCCTCACCTCTCTATTCTTTCTAATTAAGACTTCAGGTGGTTCATTTGAGAGAGAGCATGTCCCGTCCCATTCTGAGCTACAGCCTGCAGTGGCTCTAAGGAGGTCTTTGTGAAAGGTCTACGACAGCAGAGCGTTTTCTTGCTTAGTCCCACACAGTCTGGGTTCGCTGCATGGTCAGTCAGCTTGAGAGGCTTTAAGCAGAGAAGAGGTTTTAAGCAGAGAAGAGGTTTTGTGCCTCCAGCAGGGTGAAAGGAGAAGTGGCTCGGCTTTCTGCTTGGCCTTGGTGTCTGTGAACTAGGCTAATACTGCTGAGACATGCTTTAATTGAATTGAATGCATTGTATGATTACTGTTTTTAGGTCGCCTAGAGCCTCAGGTGGACAGCTTCATTATTTAGTTTAAAATCAAAAGATATTCTTAGGACTGAGTGTGATTTTGCTTATTGGGAGCAATTTGTCTTTAGACTCAGGTAACACCTACAAATTACACTTAGAGTGTTTGCTTTTTATTTTAGGTTAACCTGTATTCTGTATGGCTGCTTTTTAAAATGGACTACTTGAATTCACAATGCACATGTAATTCATGTGTTCAGTGGAGACATGGAGCCTGCAGACTAAAAAAAGCTGCAATTAAGAAAAAAGTAGTTGGATGATACCAATATGAAAGGCATCGTTTTAGACTTGAGTTACATTTCTATTTGCCAGGGACTATGGTATAACCAAACATTGCTGTAAAGAAGCCAGGAATGCTTCCCTTCAGGGTAACATAATTGGCCATCTGGATTCTTTCACAATGAGAATGGGGCTAAACTGGAATTGAGCGCCTGTAGTTTTCAGTATGAACTCTGGTTGTTCCTATACTGATAGGATTTCCAACTTTGTAAAAAAAATTGTGTTAAAATAAAGGTAAGTAATTGTGAATCTAATGGCTTTTTCTTAAGTGCACTTGTGATCTTTTAGCAAATACCTAAAATGCAGGGGGCAAGCTTTATGTCTTTCTCTCTTGTGTCTTCCTTCATGCTTTCGATGGTGCCATTATATTCCTTGCTCCCTGATGGCTGTACAGTAGTTGCCCGTGTTATGAATAGAAATGCTAGTACCAGCAGCAAAAGACTGCACAGGAATACTGTGAGCTTCTCCTCACTTGACCGGTGCTCCTTCTTCCCTTTTCTTGCATGCAGGAGCCTGGTGGCTACCAGAAGGGGAACTGTTTTTATTTTCTGATCCATGCATTGTCACCAGAAACATTCTTAGAGAGTGGCTTCTCCTGTCCTGTGGGCAAATAGAGATTGGCAGTAACCCCACTGAAATTACTGGTCTAGTGTGAGAGCTTGAGGCAGTCCGTGCGTGCACGATCGTTCTTTGCAGGGACACGTAACCTTAAAAGAACTTTTGTGAGACGGTTGAGGAATGGAATTCGTGGCATAAGACGTGGAGGGTGGAATTTCTCAAACCTTCTGTCCCTGTGTGCAGACAGATGGGTGCTCCTAGGGTGTGCCAGATGTCTGAACAGGAGAGTTGAATCATGCCTCAGGAGTCAATGTTATCTCTCTATTGACTAAAAAGAGAGCACAGAGCAGATGGCTCAGATGTAAGGGTTGATGCTATAAATGCCAGAGTTGTCTAACATGCATTAAGTTGAGATGAGTTTGGCTGAGAGTAATCAGTCCTCGAGTGCTAAGTTAATTTGATCTTTGACTAGCTAAGAAATAGTAAATAACAAATCCTGTAATTTTCACTTTAAAGTACAATACTTCACAACAAATGTCTTACAAATTGAAACTTTGTGTTTAAAAAAATGAAGTTGTAAGATTAAAAACCTGACTGACTTCTTAAAATACAGTTATCACACTGAAGTGTCTGTGAGGCATGAACTTTTTTTTTCTTGTTCTACTTCTGAGCCACATCTTTATTGGTTTTATTGGCTGGCCTGACACATTCTGTTCCTTAACAAGAAATATTTAATTGATGTGTTGTTTCTGTCATTGTTTTTCTTTAATAGAAATTGCTCTCTGATGAAAGACTCTGTCAAAGTGAAGCACTTTATGCCTTCTTGAGCCCTTCTCCAGAACACCTCAAAGTTATCGATGTGCAAGGAAAGAAGTCATCTTTTTCACTCTCATCATTTCTTGAACGCCTTCCTGGTGATCTGTTTTCTCATCAGGAGGTAAGTAGTAGAAAAGTAATCTTCCCAGATTTAATTACTTAGCCAAAGTAAGCAAGAAGAGGCATTGTTATAATACATCTGAATGGCAGGTAATATTGGAAGGCATTTTGAAAGGTCATTTTTAATTTACTGTAAGTGAACAAAGAGTCAGAAATGAGAGCTGTTTATGACTTCAGAAGGTATTTTTTAATGAAATGTTTCCTGCCCTTTGATAAATATATATAGGCAAGTGTGTAACCTATCACAAATTAATGAAATGCAGTCCATGTGGGTTTGCTTATTTGTTACAGCAGAATTTCCCACTTTTTATTCTCTGGGCATGCATATTGTTGAGAGTTTTAGACATGTAAAAATGATCATCTCTTAGGAAGCTTCTCTTGGCAGGGAGCAGCTGTGTGTCTTTAATAATTTCTGGATAACTTCCGAAGAAAAGCTGCTTTTGACAAAGAATGTCTGGAAATGGTATAGGCTTGCATATACAGGTGGTAGCCCGTGCGGCCAAACAGGTTGGTGCATTTGATACTAAGTCATAGAAACAAACAAACAAAACCCCCTTGTCTTTCAAGATTCAGGAAAGAATAGATTAGTGACTAAAACAGCTCATCGACTAAAAATCTATGGCGCTCTGTCATGTGTGGTTCGTGTTGCAGATACATGACCTTCAGGGAGCTGTTTCCATTACCAGTTATTTGTTATATGAAATAATTCTTTTGTTAAATGGTGTAGCTGTCTGTAGTGGCTGGGCCTTCTTCAGGATAAATGGAGTTTGGGAAACTTGTGCAGGTCTAGGCTGTTAATAGACAAAAAGTTGGCCTTGCATCTCTTAGGAGTAAGAATATCCTATATATTCTCATTTTTTTCAGAATTGCGCTGTATTTCCACCTAGATAATGAATGTATGCATGCTATTTCAGAGTAATAAATAAAGAGTATGAGGCACTCATTCTACTTTTTGACAGAAGTACTTCAGTTCTAAAGAGGGAAGAGTGTGTTCGCTAAAATAACTGTTAGGTAGAAGTAGCGTCAAGCAAAGAAGCATGAAGCTATTAGTGTTTCTCTGTTTCATGGCAAAACATCCGCAAGCAAAAAGCCAGACCACATGTGTATTGCATTACTTGAGTGCGTAGGAGGAGATAGGAAATATGGGAGACTTGTAATGAGGGAGGGAGAGAGGGAGAAGAAAGAAACAAAGAAGCAGAAATGAAACTGAAAAATGAAGGAAATGGAATAAAAAAGGCCCTGAGAATATGGAAGCAGGAGTCAGAACATACCTTCTAATCGGTTTTAATTTAATAGCGTTTCTTCTTACTTGTAGGATTAGCAGCTTAATATTGCTAGCCTTGTATTATACCAGTACTATGCAAATGCAGATGAAGTCCATCCCGTTTCACATCCATCCATCTTCCGTCTCCTCTCCCCTCCTTCCTAAACATAAACATGAGAGAAGAGAATACAGATAGAGGAGTATAGGAAACTGTTAGACCCTCCGAGTCTGTGCGGTACAAAGGCTTGTCCTAGTTTAAACACAGTGATAAAATTAAATGGCGGCAGGGGAATTGTGAGCAAGTCTGGGGCGAGCTCCAATTTTTCTCAGACATGCTGGTCTTTCAGTTGGGGGTTTTTAGATCAGCTCGGTCTTGCTCAGTGATCGCAATTTGGATTATTTACTACAGCATTTAAAGTAGGGTTATAAATCGTTTGGTCTGAAATCATTAACGCAGTTACTTGTTAAATCACGCATTACAGAGTTGTTACAGTTGGGTTTTCTCTGTAACAAAGAATTCCTGTTTTATTCCATATTGGACTCTATTGAAGAGCATGGTTTCTTATAGCTTTCTTTGTCTCTTACATCTTGTCTTACTTTCTTCAAATGTGTTAGAGCAACAGTATTACCTCTTGAGTGCTGTTTTCAGGATTATATATTGCAGCAACTTTAAATGGCATATAAACAACCCCTTGGATGGGGTTAACTTCAGAATGTGTTTCTTAACTTTCAAGACCAAAAACGAATTAGAGGAAAAATACAGCCTATGCTATCTAGAAGAGGGTTTTCAGGTTTATGAAGCGTTAATGAATAGAAAATTCACTGTGGTGTAAGAATTCACACTTCTCATTGCGTTTTCTAAATGAGAAGGGATTTACTGAAGGGCAGTAAAATAGAGCAGGAACCTCAGAGAGGTCATCGGATTCATCCTTCTGCTCCAAATAGGCTCAACTGTACCAGCAAAATTCTTGGCATGTCTGTAATGTTTTTAAACCTCCAGTGACTGATGTTCTGCGGCTGAGCAAGGCAGTGTGTCTCAGTTCTCAGCTCTCTTCATGGTTATAAAATTGTTCTTTCTAACTAACCTAAATCTCCCTTAGTCTGCTAGCTCTTGTCCTGTCTGCAGCAAACACAGAGCTGTCTATTCCCTTTCTTTACATTAAGCCTTTTTGTTTGGGTTAGGATCACCTCATGTATCAGGAGTCACTACTTTCCTTTGGTCTTCCATTCTTTTGTTTCTTAGATTGAGCAGCCTGTTTCTACTAGTTATTATGTTTTATGTAGTTCTTAAGGTTTTGCTCTGCACTTATCCAATAATACTTGTTTTTCTTGGAAATGTTTCAAAATTAGTCACCAGCTGTCGTTCCCACTAAGTTTTCCTATTCCTATGTATTAAACTCATTTATATATATATATATATATACACACACACACACACACACATACACGTCTGCCTGTCATATGGACAGTATTCCTGCTTACAGATCATGGTGGCATGCCTGCCTTTTTCATAGGCCCTCGGGTTTGTTTTTCTTTTCTGTACTATTACCAATTCCAATTATTTCATTTCCTGCATTATTGCTGCTTTGCATCTGTACTTACCAAATTGCACCTGGTGAGCTCACCTACAGATTCAGTAAACTCACCTGCAAATTCAGTAAGCTTATTTTCTGTTCTGTTGCCCAAAGGGTTAATGAAAATATGGAATGATGTCTATTATGGAAAATTAAATAAAACATAATTTCTTAAATATCTAAAATAATGAAGGGCCAAGAAGTCTGTTGGCCAGAGGAAGATGGTGAGCAGGGCTGGAGTTTGTTCTAGTCTCTGTCCCTGGCGAAAACTCTGTTCATTGTCAGTAAATCTGTGTGTTCGTGTGGCAGGACAGGCACTGATTTGTGGCTTCCTCATGTGGTGTTTCTTGTCAGTATGATGTGGTTTTTTGTTCCCTGCCCTAAATCACAGCTTAGCCTACAGAACACTTTAAAAGCTGGGTACTCATCAAGCTATGGAAGTCAGTAAAAGTGGGGTCTATGGGGAAGTTTATGGTGCACTTCAGTGTGGTAGGGGTTTTTTTCTTTCATTTTTTCTGGTTTTGAGAAGAGAAATAGCATAGAATAGAGAATGACAAATGTGACATAGGCAGTGAAGGGTACAGGATGTGAAAAGTGTTGAAATATACAACACCAGAGAGTTATTTTATCCATACAGTACAATGCAGTACCATGCCTGGAGAAAATTCTGGGACTGGAAGTGTACCCAGAGTTAATGCTGGGCTTTAGGTGGGATTTGAAGGATGTGAGGAAGAAGAAAGACAAACTGATGTACAGCTGAGACACTGTAGGCTAGTCTCTATATAGCAGGGTTCAGATGACAGGCAAGGGGTGATTGAAAGACTTTCAATGTAAGGCAAAGAAAGAAAAAATAATGCAAGAAGAATAAATCCACAAACGAGGTTTTCTGGACCAGAAGAGGAGAGGGAAAAATAAGTAATGTTAGATGATGACATATCAAGGAATAAAGAAGGGCAAAGGAAGGAGGGCAAATGAAAAGCAGAGCTGAAGAAATTAGCCTGCATGCCATTGCGACCATTCCTGAACCAAAGACTGGGAAATTGCTGATCCAGCCGAGTTTATGAAATGTCTCCCTCCTGCTGGAGATGCACAGCTTCCTGAGGTCTGCATCTGTGCAGTCAGACATGCACCTCGGGAGCACTTGTTGCTGAAAGCTGACCCTTCCCTGTGTGAGCTAGTACGAGCACCACCTGCACGCCCAGCTCCAAAGACTTTATTCAGTTGTCATCTGGTGCAAGTCGTTCTTGGCAATATCATCAGTTTACACATGGAGTGATAGATAATTTGCTTTCTCCTGGTGCAGGGCACAGCTCCCAGGCTGTCAGAGTCCAAAGACAGGTATCTGTGTGTTCCTCAAGCTCAGGTCACTAAGCATCACCATATTATTTTTCTGCCTGGGACTGGTGCTTGTTAAAGGTACTCCTCTTTGGAGCAGCCAGTTCCGCTGCTGGGGTTGGATCCTGTTGGATCCTACTGCAAGGACAGCCTGAGTGCCATCTCCTCTTCACAGCTGTCATGCTGCCTGGCAGCACGCGGCTCCCACTCTCCTTTCTTTCCCTTACCCAGCGTTGGCAGGGCAGACAGGCAGCAGGCCCTGCAAATCTGGGCAGATCCACCCAGCCTTGAGGTGCTTACTGGAACATGGCTGCAGGCAGGAGATCTGCCAGTGGTGGTAACTCCAACAGCGCAGTGTTCTCAATGCTCTTGTCTGGTGGGAAGTGCAATCCCCTTTAAAACTCCTTAAAGAGGTTCCTCTTTGCCAGGTCCTGCCAGTAGCAGAGTCGATGGCTCGTAAGCCCTTTCCCAAGAGGGCTGGCTGTGCTTCTTCCCGGTGGCGTGGCAGCACATAAATCCATGCTGGAAGAAGGGTTCATCCCATGCTGTGGTTCATCCCATGTTGTCTCTCTGTTCCTAGGAAGAAACGGAAGAGGACAGTGACCTGTCAGACTATGGAGAAGAGGTGGATGGGAAAAAGGACTCTCTTGCTGAGCCGTGTTTCATGCTGATCGGGGAGATCTTTGAGCTGCGAGGAAGTAAGCTGCAAACCTGCTTGTTTGTTAGTGGAATCTGTTGGCCAGGAAATCTGGCTCACTTTGTAGTTCATGGTTTTTCTGCTATTTCAGGAGTGTAATCTATATAGCAATTTAATTTGGAAAGGAGCTGTTTTGCAGTAGTTCCTAACTTTGGAGCTTTCATACTAAAGTTTAATTTCAATATGACATGGAACTAAAAATGCAAGTGGTAAGGAAGAGAATATGCATTCAATAATCTTAAGTTTTTCATTTAAGAAAATTATTTTGGAACAAAAAACACAGGGAAGTACAAAAACATGTTTTCTGTAAACTGGTCGCATATTAGAATGCATGAATTATAAGGAAGGAAAGATGGCTTTGTCACAGAACATGTCACTGACAAAGCAACAGTTTTAATGTCTGTTTCAGTGTATTATGGATGCATTTTAATTCTACAGTTTGTATAATGGAAAAGGTGCTGTAAATGTGGCACCTTTTGTTACCAGATTTTTTTCCTTCTTTATGTAACTGAGTGATGGTAATACAAGAAAAAAACAAACAAGCAAACAAGACAAACCAACCAACCAACATATTTTTCATTCTACTGAATATGTAGGCACACTTGACACTCTATAAAATTATGTACAGGCTAACTATTACAAAATGCAGCCCCTTCCAAAAGTGACAGATGTATATTCTAAATTTAGGCTTTTCTTCTGATGATGGTGAACAGCATGAAAGAAGGATTAACCACTAATTATAAGGAAGCACTCACATTTGTTTCTTTTATTGGTAATGGAAAGCTAATTGCTTGTACTATTTGAGTGAAAATGTTTTCAGAATTTCAATGCTGCTGCTGTGTGTGCAACATTGTAATAGTAGGTACAAAAAGGGTATGAATTTTCAGGGGTTTTCTTGTAGTACAGAAAGGGTTTGGGTAGTTATATTGTTCAATAAATTTAAAATATTTAACAGCACAGCTTACAGAGTAAACTGCAAATGCATAATGCAGATATGTTTATGTAATCTGCAACAAAACAAAACAAAAAACCCTATTGCAAATAATACAGGGAAAACAGTCATGAAAAAAGATCCATGTACAATTACTTAAATTTTAGGAAGGATGATAACAGATACATGTACTGTAGAGATTTTTTGTGATGTAATCATAGGTTCCATAATGTTACTAACTTCACGATCTTCATTTTCTGTCTTTTTTTCATTGTTCTAGTGTTTAAGTGGGTCAGAAAAACATTAATTGCACTAGTACAAGTCACTTTTGGAAGAACTATCAACAAGTAAGTGGCTGTTACTTTAACCAAACCTGCAACATTGTTCTACAAATAAAGGCTGAGCAGAATTGTTTGAAGTAATAATAATCTGGACACTCTGTATATGATAATCTGCATTTGTTTTCCACAGCTCAATTTATAAATAAGTTGATTAGAGAAGACACAGACATGCAGATTATCATTTTGCTTATTTACCCAATATTTTTTCCCCTAAGCAGGGTTTTGCTTTTGCAGAGGCAAGTCCTGTGACCTGCCTCTGAATAGCTTTCATTAGTTCATGCTTTATTTTACAGTCCCATGAAGTTTTTGTAAGAACTGAAACTAGGTTTCTGTATTAGTTAATTTCTTTCCAATCAAATGCAGATTTCTCTAAAGTGACTGAAATAATGTTTGCATGATGAGAACCATTAATTTGTAATGTGGAGCTTAACTCATCACTGTTATGCATGTTTTCATAAATGTATTTTTATGTATTGCATGAAGATGTATTTGCCAAGTGAGGTCTGGATGAGGCTATGAAGTAAGTGTGCGTCTGTACATACCTTTTATGTGGAAAACTCTTTCATTGGTCAGAAAAATTTTGGATATTACTTTCTTTGTCAGTTGCAAAGGCCTACGGTAAAACTTGATTCAGTAGAGCTGGTGATTCATACAAACACACTTCCCACAATCCTTTGATCAGTACTGACATTTTGATTCATGATGATGGTGATTTTCTTATGAAAGTCTGTGAACCTGTGATTTCCGTAGCACAGAAATCACAAACAGGCGAAGGACCACTGAGAATCTGATGAAATGCACTGTTTTGCTGTGGTGTAGCATTGGGACTGTTACTCAGGTAGGTGTCACAGCCCAGAAGATAACAGCAGAACAGGCTGTTCCTTCATCCATTCAGTGGCTAATTTTGTACATGCCAGCATTACTTATAAAACCTTTCATGTATGTTATACAGTGGTAAATTGGACAAGAGGTGATGTAAAATCGTGCACTTGACTCTCAGTGGTGGTCTCTGACAGTACACATTTGCTGAGCTTTAAATTGATCAGTTCATTTGTTCACAAACTGCAAATAACTGGCATGCAAGACACCTGAGAGAGGACAGAGTCCGGGTACATGAGTTGCTGTGTAGCTTTTACATGTTGGTTAAATTGTTACCTTTATTAAGGCTTTCAGCTGTACTGTGGCACAGCTAGACAGTACTGCCTGGAGCTCGCTCTGTACCTCAGGCTCCTTACACCAAGGACTGCAGTTGGCTTCATGTAGCCACTGGAGAAGGCTGCTACCTCCATTTGTAATCCCACTTCTAATGTGCTTATGAAGTACAGCACTTCTATCAATACTTTGTGCTTTTATCCCACCGGGAACTTCTGTGCACACATCTAGTTTGGAGTTCATCAGTTAGGTTTGTGTTTTTCCCTAGTGGAGCCTTTGCACTGCCCATCCTTGAAATGCTTGTGCATCCTTGTATGCGCATATGTATTTGCAGACTACTTTAAAATGTAGCCTTCTTTGCATCTCAGTCAGCTGTCTGGAGAGATCTAGATCCTAGAGCACCTGGAGCTGATTACGACTTGCCACGATGCTGGTGAAAGCACCTCCGGTAAATTGGGATAATGAAGATAAGCATTGCTTCCACTGCTTCTAGTAGGGAAAAAAAAAATCATGAATCTGGATAAAATGTGAGACCGGTTCTGATGTGCTTCCTTCCACACTTTTTTATAGGCAAATCCGAGACACTGTACACTGGATGTTCAGTGAACCAATGCTTGTTTATTATATTGGTGTGTTTCGAGATGCATTTTGGCCAAATGGAAAGCTAGCACCACCACAAAGAGCCAAGAGCGATGAACAAAAGCAAGAAACAAAACAGAGAGCACAGCAAAAACTACTTGAAAACATTCCAGGTGAGAACACTTTCATTCCACTTCATCACAGATTTAATACCAGTAAGGAAACTGGTTAACGACATACTGTTCTACTACATTTTGGATTTTTCCTGTAGCATTGTAAACTGTAGTTATTTGCATAAACATAATTCTGGCCTTACCCTTTGCCTCTCCAGTCTCTGTCTCATAAAAGGTGTGGGCTTGGTTAACACTGGTGGATGTAAGATCGTGTGTCACTGTCCTCTGTATGCAATACTCAAAGAACCCAAGTTAAGGCTCTCTCTGCTGCCTCTCCGTCAGCAAGCAGTAGGTGGTTCTGCTGCCTGGAACTACTTGACCTACAGGGAGAGCGGCACCACCACGATTACCTCTTGCTCTAATGTTTTAAAATGGAAGAGGAAGGTCTACCCACATTGTCATTGTTGTGTTGCTGCGCATTTCTGAGGAGAGGTTTCAGGGCACCAAATGTTAGAGGGACCTGTGGCCTGGGCAGAAGCACCCCAGATTGAGTGGGATTTCCAGTACTTGCCTGTGCCTGCCCTTTCCCCCACAAGAAGTGAGGCAGCTTCCTCCTCAGTATGCACATTTCTAGGGCACCATCCCTTCCCATTCACAGGACAGGGAGTCATTTGGATCATTCTGCCTCTTCAGAGAGCGTGTAAACCAAAAGGCACCTAACTGTGAAGAAAGGATATTCTATTCCATTTAGCCCTGGGAAATGCACTTAAACATTGCTTGAATGCTTTTTATCTTCTCTCCACCTGAATAACATGTATTTTAATGAGCTATTTTATAGCTTCACTGAGGTAGCTCATATACCCTTGTATTAGGGTATTTGTTTAATCAACTTCAACTGTGAAAATTGCAGCAAGCATGCATGCAAAATATTGGTCATCTGGTGTGTAAACGATCCTCCATCTGCTCTGTTATGATATATACCCACTTGCCTAGAATAGCCTTCCTTAGTTTCTTTTTTTGTTGTTTGTTTTTAGCAGAGATGTTTCAGGACACAGTTGAATGCTCCTGAAATTCATGATGAAGCACCAAATCACTATTTATTCCCTACTGTAATTTAATCCAAAACGTAAATAATTCACTTAAAGTTCTCTTATCTGCTTGCTTGCAAGAAATATTCCTGTGAAGATTGAGAGGCAATTAAAGTGCTAAATCTGTTTTAACTGTTGTTGTTTGTGGCTGAAGTTGTATTTAAGGGAATGGATTAACAGTGTATGAGATTAGACTTGACTGTGTGCGGTGAACTGCCTAGAAGGCACACTACATAATCATGTTAAAACACTTCAAATGTTGTCACTGAGATGCATGAGCTATTATTTAACTTGGGAATCTCGAGATTTCAAGGGTATCTTCTCAATCGGTGACCTAAGTTACCCATGTGTTTTTAAAAGGTTGGTGAATGGGGTCATGTATCTTCTAATCATCTTATGTGAGGTGCAGCGTCTTTGTTTCCTATCCTTATGTATTTGTGGACAGTAATGTTGGTTGGATGCTGTGCCTGGCATGAGCGAAACTAAGCTGAAGTAACATTCGTTGCAGATACTCTGCAGAGTCTTGTTGGACAACAAAACGCCCGTCACGGTGTAGTGAAAGTGTTCAATGCACTGCAAGAAAGAAAGGCTAACAAGCATCTACTATATGTGAGTAACCAGAAAAATAGCCTGTTAAGTTTCTAATACTATTAATTGCTGAGCTCTGCTTACTCAGTATTAATGCCTGCGGTGTGTGTTCTTGAAGAGATTTCTATCACACTATTGTTTGGTGTGAAAGTAGCTTTGTTGTTACTAAAGTAAGTCATAAAAAATATACAAATTTCATCATTCGAGTAATCTTGATTAACAAAAAGCTGTTTAAAATACAGTATTGCTTTTGGCTACAATAGATTGTCCACCACATCCAACTTGGCCTGACTTTATATCATAATGTATGCTAATTTCTTTGTATAGCTGAGAAAAATAAGACACTTGCTACATACTTTGGAGAGTCCTAGGGAAGGAGAGCTCCTGGAGTGGCGTACAGATGTGATGGCTCTCTCAGAGTCCCACTCCTGTGCTGCTGGTTGGGGCTGGTCTGGATACGTGGCTGGATCCAGGCACAAAGACTCGCTCCCAGTCAGTCTCTTTGGCTCGTTTTCTTCAGCAGCCAGCCGGTCCCGTAGCACAGCCTCAGCACAGGAGCAGATGTAGCCCTGGCCTCCTGGTGCTGGCTCATGTGGCTTTGACAGAGCAGCACCAGTTTATGCAGGGTGTGAAATCCCCATCTGAAAACTGCTGCCTGTGTCATTTGCTTTCTCTCAGCCTTAAGACATTTCCCCTTTCCTGTAGGTTGCGTGCTAATTTTAGGATGAATGAAAAGTAGCTGCATGAAAGATAAGCAGGCTGACCCTACATCCCTATGTGCTGCTTTTATCTGTGAAGTTCTGAATATGTCAGGAAGGTTGAAAGAAATGATAATTTGGCATCTGTTCATCTTAGGTCTTCTCTGTTTTTCAGGTTTTGATGGAACTGCTGCTAACAGAACTGTGTCCTGAGCTACGAGCTCATTTAGAGCAGCTTAATGCCACTTAGGTTTGGATCTGCACAAGTGGACCACTAGAGAAATGTCTATGTCCAATAATAGACATGAAACTTATTTTCCTCTTTTCCATAGAGGGCTGAGGACTATGATTATTTTTAGGGTTTTTCTTTTCCTCTTGAGTTTTTTTGTGAAGTAAACAGACTTGAAAAGATCTGATGCTGTAGTAGGGTAGACAAAACAATGCTGTATAGTAGCCAATTTTTATTTAAATTGTTCTATTTGACTACTCTTCTGTTTCAAATATAGATTGGAAAATAAATGTTCAGATAAGCTCAAAGAAACCAGAAAATATTTTAAACATTTATGAGAAGAAGTTTTGCTTATAGTAGTAAACTAATGAATGTTGTACAGTTCTAATCTCCTCACTGAGGATTTGAGCATTCCTTTTTTCTTGTGTATTGAAAAAGCCTTGTTGTGCAATATTACATGTAAAGCTATTGTGAAAATTTTATCGATTTTGTTTTTACCAAAGATTTCCTGTAGTTTGAAGCATTTGTAAGCAATAAATAACAAAACTGGATTTCAGTACTTGATAATTAGGCTGTACTAACAACTAACGAATGAGTTTGACAGCACTGGTTTCATAAGGAATATTTATGTTACTTTGAAGTCTGTGTCCAAAGTATGTGTTGTAAACTGGTATGTCCTACCAGAACGCCTGTGTTAAATGTGAGTTCAGAGATTAGTGCTTATGAACTGCTTCTATGAATAAGTAGGCATTTAATTAAACTATTGAATAGCTTCCCTGATATTACTCAGGGCTGTTTTATTCAAATACCCCAATTTCAAACGACTTTCAAATCTTTCTCTTATTTTATACAAAGGAGGGAAAAAGTAATGTCTTCAGTGTTTTTTTAATTTATGTAAAGATATGTAAATATGGTCTTAATGCACATCTAAATAATTAAACAACATCAAAAATCCGTAGGTGACATTCATTACTTTCTTTTGAATTCAGCGCAGTTGTGCTTTTAGGTAAACTACTTGCAGTTAGGACTGGCTGTAGCTCAAGGAACACAAAATCTATATGCTGTAGTGAAATCAGTGTTTTTAGTAATACCTAGCCTTCTCTTTTAACAGAGCAGTACAGATTTCAAGTGACAGCACAGTCCTACAAAGAAGGATAGAGGAAGACAGGCCTAGTACAGAGGACATAGAGAACTGCAGGAAGGAAGAAAAAAAAAAAGCATCAGTAAGAAAACGTGTCCTACAATGCACTGAAGACAATCAGTAAGAAAAAGTAGAATTTGCTGGTATTAGAACTTGGCATGGTTTGAACAGTAAATCTTTTTGTCATATAGACTGGTTTCTGGCTTTGAATCTCTGAAGTCTAAGGGTAAAATGTGTTAAATGTGTTGTTTTTTTTTTTTTTTTAAATGAGGACCTCGTGCGGATCAGCTGCCTTTCTGGGCTCATGTGGGCACTCAGGTGGATCCCCTGAGTGGGGGAAGTGGCAGTCCAGGCTGGAGACGGTGGGGAGCTCCAGAATCTGGAGACCCACCTGGGTCCTGAGGGAAGAGAGGGCTGTCATGGGTGCGGGTGTGCCCTGCTTAAGGAACTCCTCGAGCAGGTGGCTGGGCTGCAGCGAGAAATCGGCAGCTTGAGGGGCTCCTGGGAGTCTCTGGTGGTGATGGATAGGAGGTGTCAACCTGCCCCTGCTGATGCCCGGCAGCCCCCTCCTAAGTCCCTACATGGGGTAGCAGCTGACCCAGCTGATCACATGCAGGACAGAGGGCTTGACCGCCCACAAGAGACAAGGGGCTGGACCCTCATCTCAGCTTGAAGCAGAAAGAGACGTTTGCCCCTGACACCCACGGTGCCACCAACCCCCACGGTGTCCTTGGGTAATAGATTCAAGGCTCTCAGGCAGGAAAAGGAAGAGGTTGAGGGTCTGGACAGTAGTCGGAACCTGGGACGCAACCCTGAGAAGCGTGTCAAGACTGGGGGAAGTACTGAGCATAGGGATCGGGGCCGGATGGGGCACTGCATCACAACCAGTGCCACAAAAAAAGAACAGAGAGTCTTAGTGATAGGAGACTCCTTGCTGAGGGGCACTAAGGCTCCCATTTGTCGCCCAGATAACCTATCCAGAGAGGTGCGCTGTCTTCCTGGAGCACGCGTCTGAGACGTGAGGAAGGCTCTGCCACAGCTCGTTAAACTGGAGGACTACTGTCCTCTTGTTGTCATTCAGGTTGGATCCCAGGAAGCTGCAACTAGAAAAATGAGGAACATTAAAAAGGACTTTGCATCCCTGGGAAGGATGTTGAAGGGATCGGGGGTGCAGGTAGTGTTCTCCTCTGTCCTCCCGCTGGGTGACCGGGACCCAGAAAGGAGGAGGAGAATAGGACAGGTAGACGACTGGCTGAGGGGGTGGTGTCTGGACCAAGGCTATGGGTATTTCGATCTTGGGCAATCCTTTGAGAAGCCGGGTATGTGGGCTGCTGACCAACTCCAACTCAGCAAGTGGGGCACAAGTGTGTTGGGGAGCAAGCTCTCTGGGCTGATTACCAGGGCTTTAAACTAGGTTTGACGGGGGAAGGGAGGGGAGCTAAAAGTGACAGAGAAGGGCTGGGGGAAGTTGTCACTGCTGTCACTGTTGAAGATAGTAGGGAAAAACCTCTGAGTTGTCCCATAGGATTGTCTGAGGGCTCCTCAGAGAAGGTAATGATCCCAGTACCCCTTCCGGAATCTTCTTCTTGCATCCCTCCAGGGGTGACTGTGCCTGCTGCTTCCCTAAAGTGCCCATATACCAATGCGTGGAGCATGGGAAATAAACAGGATGAGTTCGAGATCTGTGCTCGGTCACAGGGCCACGATCTCGTTGCAATCACAGAGACGTGGTGGGACAGCTCGCACGACTGGAATGCTGTCATGGAGGGCTACGTCCTCTTTAGGAAAGACAGGGTGGGATTGCCCTTTATGTGAGTGGGGTTGCCCTTTATGTGAGGGAGCAATTAGGGTGCACCCAGCTTCACCTGGGGGAGGGTGAAGGACAAGTGGAGAGCTTGTGGGTGAGAATTAAGGGGTGGGCTGGTATGGGGGACACTGTTGTGGGGGTGTACTACAGGTCACCAGATCAGGAGGAGGAGGTCAATGAGGCCTTCTACAAGCAGCTGGTAGTAGCCTCACGATCACGGGCGCTGGTTCTCATGGGGGACTTCAATTATCCAGACATCTGTTGGGTAGGCAACTTGGCCAGGCACGCGCAGTCCAAATGGTTCCTGCAATGCGTTGAAGACAATTTTCTGACGCAGGTGGTGGAGGAGCCGACGAGGTGGGGGGTGCTTCTGGACCTTGCCCTTACCAACAGGGATGGGCTTGTTAGGGATGTGAAGGTTGGGGGCAGCTTGGGATGCAGTGACCAGGAGATGGTGGAGTTCAAGATGGAACTTGGTGGAAGAAGTAAGGCTAGTAGCAGGATTGCTACCCTGGACTTTCAAAGAGCCAACTTCGACCTCTTCTGGGACCTGCTTTGGGGTATCCCATGGGCTGGGCTGCTAGAAGGCAAGGGTGCTTGTGAGAGCTGGGCTACATTTAAACAGCGCTTCTTCCAGGCTCAGGATCGGTGCATCCCTAAGAGTAGGAAATCGGGGAAGGGGGGCAGGAAACCTGCATGGATGAGCAAGGAGCTCATTGATAAGATCAAAAGGAAGAGGAAGGTCTATGAAATGTGGAAAAAGGGCCTGTCCTCTTGGGAGGAGTATAGAAGTGTTGTCAGGGCTTGCAGGGACGCGATGAGGAAGGCTAAAGCCCACCTAGAGATTGCTTGCAAGAGATAAAGGATAATAAGAAGGGTTTTTTTAAGTATGTAAACAGTAAAAGGAAGACTAGGGATAATGTGGGTCCCTTGCTGAACGAGGGGGGTGTCCTGGTAATGGGAGATGCTGAGAAGGCAGAGATACTGGATGCTTTCTTTGCTTCAGTCTTTGCTTCAAGGACTCCCCCCGGGACTCCCCGACCCTGGCGGGAGGACAAAGGGTCTGGGAAATGGAGGCCTCCCCCCCTGGTTGACAAGGGAGTGGTTCAGGAGCATCTGAGCGAGCTCAACGCACACAAATCTATGGGTCCCGATGGGATGCATCCACGTGTGCTAAGGGAGTTGGCAGAGGTGATTGCCGAACTGCTCTCTATCGTCTTTGAAAGGTCCTGGAGAACAGGAGAGGTGCCTGAAGATTGGAGGATAGCCAATGTCACTCCAGTCTTCAAGAAGGGCAAGATGGAGGATCCGGGAAACTACAGGCCAGTCAGTCTCACCTCTGTCCCTGGAAAGGTGTTGGAACAGCTCGTTCTGGATGTCATCTCCAAGCAATTGGAAGAGAAGAATGTTATGAGGAGTAGTCAGCATGGATTCACCAAGGGAAAGTTGTGCTTGACCAACCTCATTGCCTGCTGTGATGGCATCACCAGCTGGGTAGATGTGGGGAGATCAGTGGGTGTCATCTACCTTGACTTTAGCAAGGCTTTCAATACTGTCTCCCGTGACATCCTGATAGCAAAGCTGAGAAAGTGTGGGATAGAGGAGTGGACAGTTAGGTGAGTTGAGAACTGGCTGACTGGCCGAGCTCAGAGGGTGGTGATCGGTGGCGCAGAGTCCGGCTGGAGACCTGTGACTAGCGGCATTCCCCAGGGGTCGGTGCTGGGTCCAGTCTTGTTCAACATCTTCATCGACGACCTTGATGAGGGAATAGTGTCTGCCCTCAGCAAGTACGCCGATGACACAAAGCTGGGAGGAGTGGCTGGCACACCAGAAGGCTGTGCTGCCATTCAGCGAGACCTGGACCGGCTGGAGAGACGGGCAGCAGGAAACCAAATGAGGTTTAATAAGAGCAAGTGTAGAGTCCTGCACCTGGGAAGGAACAACTGGATGTACCAGTACAGGCTGGGGGACGACCTGCTGGAGAGGAGCTCTGAGGAGAAGGACCTGGGGGTCCTGGTGGACGACAGGTTGACTGTGAACCAGCACCGTGCCCTGGTGGCCAATAGGGCCAATGGGATCCTGGCGTGCATTAAAAGGAGCGTGGCCAGCAGGTCAAGGGAGGTGATCCTCCCCCTCTGCTCTGCCCTGGTCAGGCCTCACCTGGAGTACTGTGTCCAGTTCTGGGCTCCCCGGTACTAAAAAGACAGGGATCTCCTGGAAAGAGTCCAGCGGAGGGCCACAAAGATGATATGGGGCCTGGAGCATCTTCCCTGTGAGGAAAGGCTGCGAGACCTGGGTCTGTTCAGCCTGGAGAAGAGAAGACTGAGAGGGGATCTCATCAATGTGTATAAATGCCTGAGGTGTGGGAGACAAAGGGATTTGGCCAACCTCTTTTCAGTGGTTTGTGGGGATGTAGCACAGGAAGTTCCGCACCAACATGAGAAAGAACTTCTTCACAGTGAGGGTGACGGAGCACTGGAACAGGCTGCCCAGGGAGGTTGTGGAGTCTCCTTCTCTGGAGATATTCAAGGCTCGTCTGGACGCCTACCTGGGCAGCCTGCTCTAAGGAAGCTGCTTTGGCAGGGGGGTTGGACCCGATGATCTTCTGAGGTCCCCTCCAACCCCTACAATTCTGTGATTCTGTTAAGATGCTTCACCAGATGTAGATGAGTTAGAAAAGCATGTGAACAAGAGAACACGCCCCTAACCAATGTGAGATTTTAAAATGGCATTTAGCATGAAATCACCATCTTTGAATGGGACATATGTGAAATGTAGATGAGTTTGGGTTCAAGCTTTTCAGAATATTAAAATTTAATGTTTAAATACTAAAAATGGAGAAAAGTAAACAATCATTATTTGGTTCAGTTTGATTTATATGCTGTATAGCAGTACAACATTAAGAAAACAGGATATCTATCCCAGTAAAATGTCCTTAATATATCTTAAGTTCTCAATACCCTTTAAAAAAGTCTACCTTTGCCACATCTCAGTTACATGTGTGAGCTTTTTGCTTTTTTAATATAAAAAAATCTGTAAACTGCTTTAAATAATAACTTACAGAAAGTTGAAAATCAAACCGTAAGTGATGAGCAAGCTGTAATTGCTGAAGATTAAGAATGGTTTATTGTAGGAAGTAGATGTTATACCAGCCATAACTAAAGGAAACACTAAATTCTCCCAAGATTAGCTCTCAGTTCAAGATCAGAAGCAACATCAGGATCCAGAAGGCATGCCTTTGAAAGCAAAGAATAGAAAGTTCTGTTTTATAGGTAAAATAAAATTATACATTGCCAAATACAACACTGGTAAGGTCTTTTAAGTTTTGTAGGCATCAGAGATAATCTACTTCTTAAGATACTAAAGACAATATATTCAGCATTAAGTCCCCATTTCTGGTAACAGAAAAATTCAGTTCTTTAAAATTAGCATAATCTACTACAGTGTTAGGCTTGGTTTCAATTTTTTTTTTTGTAATATTTGTTGCTGTGGCATGTGCTGGCAGAACGACCAGAAACTGTAAGCAGAAATCTACTTACAGATTGGGTCATTTTCGTTCACTTCTATTATTTATGCCAGTACCCTCTGGCACACCCATCATCTCTTCTTTGAATCTTTCAAAACTGCAGCTGGTCAGTTATTTTAAAAAGCAACCAATTTTCATTTTAAATTAGTATAATTGTAAAATTAACAACATTATTCTCTGGGCACAAAAGAAACTGAACACACCCACTACTTGTCTTCTACTTGTTCTAAAGTTACCCCTTCAGGTACTTTCCTTCTTTACTTGGTTTGTCCCTCCTCTAGAGTTGTAGCTGTAGAGATGCATGGCACCAGTCAACAGCTATAATTTCCTTTTATACTAAGAAGTTAGTGACATATCTATGTCAGTCTCAAATGTGTTGCTACTGAATGATGAGTGAAAGTTGTGAATTTTGGTCAGTTCTGTTGGTAACACTAGCCTAGACAGAAGACGGGAAAGATGATACTCACATGAAGCCATGCAGAAATGGAATCCTGACATACTTCCTTCATGCCTTAAGTCTTACCTAGGACTACTGGCTACAGTGCTCATGCCACCCCACCTTATATTCTGTTCCTGATTTCCTCATCCTATCCTCTCCAACACTTTTTACAGCAGAGAAACAAAATATTTAAAGTGCATGAATTCCTCCACAGGATCACCTGTTCTGCTAAGTATCTTCTGCTGTGGGCTTTCCCGAGTAAGGAGCCACAAAACTTGTCAGCTGATAGCTTACCATTTGCATAATTCTCCATTTATTTGGACCACACCAAGCTGGGCCTTGAAGTATTTTAATTAAGGAAACAAATGATCTCTGCATGCACAGAGATCATAGAGAATCTTAGCAAGACTGCATCCATGCTCCTACACTCCCTTCAGAGGGCATAATCATTTTTCCCTGCCTGTACTTTTAGGCATCTCTAATGTAATTTAGTGTTTTTTTTTTTTTGTTTGTTTGTTTCTTAAAGGCCATTATTAATATTTTTCTTCAGGCAATAAATCTTACTTCAACTTTAGCACTTTAAAAAAATGTGACCCATTTTTCCTCTGCATACCAGTAATAGTAGATCCTCAGCTATCAGTAAAAATGTAAATGCGAAAATAAGCATGAAAACCAGTTAGACTGATTTAAGTACCATTAATGAAGGTACTAATTGTTAGATATTCTGAAGTAGAGTGGAAAAAAAATACAATTTTTCAGTTTGAATGACAGCAAATCAATCAGGGATAAAATTATTCAAATCATTTAAGTAATGTATTTTGCAAGCTCTTCACTGTGGTGACTGCCACAGAATTTTTTAGATTTGGTAGAATGAATTGTTTTACTTAAGCAAGTGGGCAGACAATATCCTTCAAGACTATATTTAGTAGTTTTCAATATAAATTTATCACTCTTCGTTTTCTGGCACAGATTGTTAACATTATTTATGTTGGAGCCTTTAACATAACCAAACAGCAAGTTTAAAGGCTCAAATCCAAGGCATCACTCAATCTCAGGAGCTATAAATTAGTCCGTGAGACTTTGCCAGCTTACCATAGAATAGTATTTTTTAGCAGCAGCTTGGTCTTGCTGTACACCTCGGCCAAGATGGAGGCATCTAGCCAAGTAGAAAGCAGCCATGGTGACCCCTTTGGCTATGTAGGTTGGCAGACAATCAGTCATCTTTGCTAGCATATCTATGTCGTCATTTTCTGTAGTCCTGTTGTAGAATTTACAGCATTAGGTTAGATAATGCGTTTAAATCAACTGTATTCCCATAGGACTTGATAATAACTCCTTTCCATTTATATGTAATTATCCAAGATGAGCTGAAATTTACTTGTATTCAGCAGGCCGAACAGCATTCTCCTATTCAGTGTTTGGTTTGAAGTTGGGATTACTTGAATGTTGTGATACTAAATACAAAAAAGGTAAGTTTTACAGTCACTTTCACTGAATCTATACTAGTTATAAAAGGCAGTATTTCACACCAATTGTTCCTATTAAAATATTTAATAGAAATTAATATATGTGGAAAAAAGGCAAAGCTGTCCATATAACAACATCCCAGATTCTTGACAGGATATTGGCAGACCATGGTAATCTGAGGATTTTGGACATACGTTGAGAGCCTGATGTTGTAAGACCTACTTATAAAGACGACTGATGACTGCTTCAGCCCAATTATTTTCTCTCTTCTGCATGCATCTGTCTGCTTGCTGTCACCTTGTTTTCAGCATGTTGTTTTTACTAAAAATGTTTAAAGCAGCCAGAAGGACCATGTGAACATTGTCTTAACGATGAGGCTATAATTACTAGTATTGTTACTGCACTATTAAGTACAGCACTTGAAAGTGGAAATAGATTTTTTCCAATTGGTGTCTTAAAATGGAGCCCCCTAAACTCACATACTTTCCAGGTAACAAAGGTAAATCTATGCTTCTTTGTGCATCATTTTAGGGTTTTGTTCTGTCAAATAGTCACAGACTCACAGAAAAGAAAGGAGTAAGTCATAGCTACTTCCTATAAATAAATGTTTATGAAAGATTGTTCTGAAGTAACTCTCTGCAAGTCAGTACCTGCTAAATCACTTGGACAAGTTGGCTGCAATATGCTCCCACCTAATTCAATCCCATTAACAAATACAGTAACAAAAAAAGAAACACTTAACAAGAACATTTAAATATAATGACAGTAACCTACTACCTCTTATCTTTCCTGATGCAGTGTTTTTACCTTCCTTTCTGAGAGATATAAAACAGGACACTGACACAAATAATACCAATCAAGTCAGACAACTTCTAGTTTAGCACACCTGTCTTTAAGAACATGCTATAAAATGGTAAGTGAAACCATATGGGATAATTTATTTTTTTTTGCAGTGAAGAATATTGGTAGCTAATCTAAACTTCAAATATTGGACAGTGGTACACCATACATAATCATGTAATGTCTGTACATTTGAATATAATGTTTGTGAATAACCCAACAAACTGTAAAAGATGTGAATGTCTAAGAACAAAGAACTTTTAACAGAAAAGGTACTGATGATTGATACAACTGCTTGAGCCGCTGTGAGAGTTTGCCTCAAGGCAAAATGCAATTCCAATTGCATGGAACTGTTTCAAATATGTTGGTAGAATTTTTTTTTGCTTAAAAATGTGCAGTTAGAACTGCAGTGTGGGATTTTATTGCTGTTCTCTGCGAGCACAGTCACAGCCAATGAAGTGCCCTGTTTATTTGTCTGAATAATCTACGCTGCTGCATTGCCTGGAGGGGACGTGTTCCAAGCAAGACTAGCTAGACTAGACTGAACAGTCTACAGAGTGCAAGAGAAAGAAAAGCAGCACATTCTGAGAGAAAACAACCCCTTTCAGCAATGAGCATAGCTAACAGCATTTATTGCTGAACTACTGCTGAATTACCAGAGCTGCTGCTATCCCGTGACATGGACAGGGGCAGCTTCTCTCAGATTGTAACACATCTGATTGCCGGACAGCAGCACCTTCATAAACATACCACAGAAAGCATGAATGCTGTTGCGTGCTGCTCGTGTAAGTAGTTCTTAGCCTCTTTGTATGGTATTTCTAGCAAAAGAATAATCTGATTGCTTGACAAAAGCTCTAACATGCTGGCCAGCTGTGGAGGTTTGTCACAGAAATGTGCTGTTCATCAGCCATCGAAGTGGCACCACCATTGCTTTTCTCCTCCCATGCCTAGTTCAACATAGAGAAGCCTGATGCAGACTGGCTGTTTTAATACTGCAGCCTGGCACAGAAGTTGCCATTTCTGCCATACACAAACCACTCCAGAGTTATGTGGATAGAGCAGCAAGTCCCCGAGTGGCTGCCTGTAAAAACGCCAGTCAGTGCTTACTTAACTGTGGCTCGGTCCAGCACCTCTGCGCAAGCAGTTAATTGCCAGAAACCACTTGCACGCAGGTGATGACTAGTTTGTGGTCCAGGCTCAAAAATGCATACGTAATAGGCATCCCCGTGAGCAGCAACTGATGCAAAGCTAAAAGGGTGGTGGCTTGGCACTGCTTGCAGCAGCTACTTGTAGGTCTGCACGCTGCTCAGAGGGCTTGCTGTGAGATCCCATTTAGTATCAAGGCCTGCATTTCCTGTAAATGACACGGGAACTAGACCAAAATGTTGAGCCACAGAGCAGGGAGATGATGGGGGAGAAAATGGTGGGTAGAAAACGCGCTAAGATAGGGGCTGTGGAGAGCAGCAGAAGAATATTTGTAGGGGTTTAAAATGGAATAGTTCCCTAGCTGAGTTTGTGGACTAGGAGACAGAAAGGCAAGGTTGAGTATGGACTCCTACTTGGAATTCTAATTCAAGTCTGTTTTGCTTCAAAGGATCGGAAAGAAAAGTTCATCTGCATCGAATAATTGAGAACATTATAGTCTTAATTTTGTCTGTGGTTTGCAATTCCCGCTTTAAAAATGAGGTCTTGCAATTCATTATCTCGACTGTCTCCTGATCTGGAGAGACAAAACCATAAACTTAATAATCACTTTAATCTAAGTTCCATCGTCTTATATGAATACAATAATAAAAAAATTAACTTCACCTTATGGCTATTGCAGCAGCTGTTGAGTAGAACTTTCTATTGTAATAATATTCCACAAGATGGCCTTGAGCATAGATGTTTCCACGTTCTGCTGCTCCTCTCAGGCACTCCAAAGCAGCCTTAGTGTTCTGACATATACCTTGTCCATAGAGATACATAACACCAAGCACACCCTGTGATTCCAGATTTCCATTGCCGCATGCTTCTGAATGCCAGAAAATGGACTAAACAAGAAGCAGAGTTGTTTTCTATGTATTTCCATGGATGTTTTGCATTAACTAAATAACTTTTTAATGTGATGATATATTCACTTTAATTAGTTATCTTGCATACTGATGTAAAAGGTTTTAAGCAAACAACCAGTCTGTAAGAAGTGCTTTTTTTTTTTCCTTGTTTAAAGGAAAACAGACTCTCTGTAAGGCTTTTAAACCTGCTTAATTTACTGTGAGAGCTGTCAATCAGTGACACCTGCTTGATTTTTTTTTGAAGTGCACCGAGGCTGACAAAACTGTAATCCACTCTATCCTACTCCCTGATACTCCCACTAAATAAATAAATAAATAAATTTCAGCTAGCAGTGTCAAACTAGTCAAAAGTGAGAGATTCAGACCATCTGTTCATATGGGCTTAAATGAACAATAGTGTCTAGCAGTGCTTAAATGACAGTTTTCATAATTAAATATATCACCATAATCTTTCCGTGAAATCCTAAATTAATTGGAACTCATGAAATTCAGAAGGATGTAAGTGGGCTTTACCTTCCTCAGATCTTTTAGAACTGACATGGAGTAAAGCATTCCTAAAGTACTCTGGGCCTTTACACTTGCTTTTGGATTCCCATGGTCTGCAGCAATAAGCCATAACCTAAGAAAATGGGGACAGAGTTCGTTCAGTAACACAGCAGCTCAGCATCAGAAACTCATCAGGAAAATTGTCTGCCATTACCTTTCAGCCTCTTCAGTTGACTGTTTAACACCACAACCTTCATAATAAGCTCTGCCAAGATTGTATGCAGCTGCGAACTTCAAGTGTCTTGCTTTTGAGGAGTCAGAGTTGAATATTTTCTTCGTGTATTCCACTCCCTTTTCCTACAAAGGAGGTATTTCAATCATTACATACAGGCCAGGAAAAGGATGAAGTAATGAACCTGAGAATCTGCCAACATCTGCAAGACAGGTAGTTTTTCAGTTCTAAAACCTCTCTCTATAATATGTGGGGGTAGTGTGGATTCCAGTTAGACTGGTATTTCATTTGCCTAAACACTTTCTACATGTTTGCAATTTTTTTAAAAAGTTTGATATTTTTGTTTAAGTGGACCTCTGTCTGATAACTGTTCTAACAAATTTTGTTTTGTAATGGTTATTATTCTATAAAATAGATAGCATAAATCTTTACTCAGTTTTCAGCGCACCCGTAAAGATTACACTTCAACATCTTGGGACCTAATCTCATCTACTACCTTTATTCTTACATTACTTTCAGAACACCAGAAAATTTCCTCCTCTTTTTAGCAAAAGATGCTATTCACTTACAATTCAAAGAAACATGTTACTATTGATTTACGATATTATTAGCTAGTTTTCCTTCTGTTCCTGCATGAGATCTAGCATACCACTACATTTTCAAGCATAATTTTGTTTAGCATTTATGTTCACAGATTAGAAAGTATTTTTAAAAATACCTCTGTGTAACAGGTGTTTTACACTTCGAAATGCCGTTGATTTCCATTTTTATAGATTTTATTATCATTTATCTACACTGTTTTTTTAAAAAGGAACAAACTAATAGCAATTTTTAAACAAGCTAAATAGCTTCCATGAAGTATAATCAAATCCTTAGAAGTGATACTATAAAACACAAGTTCTCATAAGCGTTTGTCAGATAAACCTATTTTATTATACCTGGTTTTGAAAATTCTTCAGCCCAGAACCTTAATGATGTTTTGTAAGTATCTGCACCTCATGAAACTATTTCTAAGTCAATGACCCATTTATTTTAAATTAAATGATCAAGTTTACAAAGAAGCTCTTAGTAATTATAAATTAATATTAGAAGAAAAGTAAGAAGTACAGCTAGGCTACTCACGGGGTCTTCATTAGTGCCTAGTCCATCATAATACATTGTGCCAAGCTGATACATCTCTTGAAAATCTGTGTCCTTGACTTTTTCAAATTGTATTAACGCTTCTTGGTACAAACCCTGGGAAAGACAGAATGAATAATGAAGTACATGGAATAAAGAGTACATACCTCAGCTTAACCCTCCAGTAGATAACCTCTTACAGTTTTTCAAACTGGAGCATTTCTCTCATGGAAAAAAAAAAAAATGCAACCACAGAAGTGGCAGAAAACAAAAATAGAGTAAGTCAACAACTGCAAAAACATTGGATAGGATGGAAGCAATGAGGACTTCCAAATAAGCTTTCATTGTTTTCATATATAAATAAACAAATAAATGAAAGTAGTGCACAAACATGATCTCTGAAACCAAAAGGTGTCCTGACAAGCTTCCTTCGCTCCCCCCAAAAGCCATCTTTTTAATTGAAGTAGATAAGAGCCTAATTGAGATGCCCTGTCCTGCTGGACATACCTTAATTTAGGTGGCCTTGAGGGTGTAAGAGCCACCACAATATCTCAGCTAAGGGTTGGGTTCCCAAAGACTAAACCATGATGTTTGAGGAGTTTTTGGGCTCAGCTGTCTGCCTCCCTTTTCTTATGAGGGCACCACCTGCAACAGCAGAGGTACCAGAAGGGCAGGAGAAACAGGTGTTAGGAATAAACCTGTGCCAGATTCAAGAGAGCTTGATTTGTTGGCCTGCAAACTACAGTGGGTCTTCATCTCATGCTTCTGTAATGACCTCACATATCCTGCCCCCACAATACACTTAAAATATCCTACGTTTACCTAGGTTTTTTTGAGTAAACTTGATTTCCTGAAGAAATAAGGTTTCTACAAATGCTTCCATCTGCTGTTCCCAGCCTTTTTCTTCTGCATGTAAAGCTTTTAAATGCATTGGTTAACTTCAATTAAATATGAAAAGCAGATGAACATCTCAAAGATCGTTTGTATCCTGTAATATGAAAATCCATGCATATACGCGAGGATCTAAATTTATGCCAGCCTCAAGAGGAAAGTAATTAAAGTACTCTGCAGAATTTTTTTTTAGCCAGTTAATATGTGCTTTGCCTTAAGATCCCTCCTCACAGCATGTGCCCTGCCACGTGCAAGGACGCTGTTAGAGCAGACTCTGGGGAAGCCACAAGGAGTTAGGAGCACAGAAGTCCTCGATCTATGGGAAGGCAATTGCAGTGTTATGACAATATGCATTTTTAGGTAATACGGACCTCTATCCCTAAATATGGAAATCGAAGCCTGCTCAAAGAATAAATTTATTGTGGACAGCAATATTTACCTTGGATATCTAGGCCAGCACATCAACAAACAGGCCTGCTGCTCCACAGGACCAGTTTTGGTCATGTTGAAATCAGCCAGTGCAGTAACAAAACCGTTACAGAAAGCTGAAGCCCTGAACAAGTTAATTCTGCTCCTGCTGCTAACCATGAGACTGATGTACACCATGCCACATATGGCACTACTAGCAGTACTGAACCATGCACATCCCATTTGAAAATATGAGTCGGAACGTGTATGATATCCTTTTCCATCCTTCTGATCTGAGCTATTCCAAGGATTTGGGTCCTTAGACATACCTACTCTTAGAGTCATGTTTGTATTTTTTTTAAATCTGGCTTCACAAGAAGTAGAAGTTTTTCTTCATCTGCCAGCTAATCTGATGCTCTTCCCTGAGCATTTACTTCCAAATACATGGGCCAATTTTAGCCTACATGGGCAGGGACAGAAATCTTGCAGATAACATTTCAGCAAGTTTGATGAAAACTGGTGGCTAGGTAGGGAATGAAGATTGAGAGCTGTGTCCTAGGTGAGGAACCACTGACACCATAACAAGAAGCACGGTATGTTGTACTTGGCCAGTCAGCTGGCCAAAAAACAACTCAGTTTGCAAGCTGTAGCACAGGCTGCCACTTACTTATCTGGGATGCTTGGGAAAAGTGGAGGAAAAACATATTTAGTGAGAACACCTGGTGATTTTAATGGGAAAAACAGGAATAAACAACTCTTGTAGCTTTTTTTTTTTAAGGTATTTCTTTTCCCACTGAAATTGTATTGAAAGTTGTCAGCTTTATAATGTCTATTTAAAAAGGAAATCACAACCTCTTCATAGTACAGCTGTCCTTTTAGAAAACATGCCAGAGGATCTCCATCTTTTATTCTCTTCGCCAACAGTTCCTCTGCTTTTGCAAATAAAGCATCATGGCTGTAGTTCTCTGCTTAAAAATAAACATATATATATTTTTTTCCAAAACAGAACAGATGGAACAGCATCAAAAAGCACACTAAAGCTCTGGAGCTAGTGGTGTCCCCTCTTCACTATGCTTTTAAATGACTAAGATGAAATAAGGATTGGAGCATCTGTTTTATGAGGAAAGACTAAGCAAGCTGGGGCTGTTTAGCCTAGAGAAGGGGAGATAGAGAGGTTTTTATCTACCTCTATAAATACCTGAGGGGACAGTGCAAAGTGGATGGGGCCAAACTCTTCTCAGTGGTGGCCAGTGACAGGACAGGGGGTAATGGGTATAAATTGAACCACAGGAGTTTTCATCGCCATATGAGGAAGAACTTTACGGTTCGGGTGACAGAGCACTGGAACAGGCTGCCCAGAGAGGTTGTGGGGTCTCCTTCTCTGGAGATATCCAAAGCCTGCCTGGACACCATCCTGTGTAACATGTTCTAGGTGACCCTGCTTGAGCAGGGGGGTTGGACTAGGCGATCTCTGGAGGTCCCTTCCAACCTCAACCATTCCGTGATTCTGTGAAATAGTGCTGCTTTATAAAAAGGAGAATAAAGATCAGTAAAGACACTGTGACTTTACTGAAAGCTAAGTTTGACATGGAAGAATGGAAGTTTTTCACACAAGATGTGTTTCCATCCCACCTGGGTTACAATACCACCATTTCTCTTACTTACCTGGCCCCTCAAGGGCGGGCAGGGCGCTGCAAGCCTGGGGCAGGGGCTCACCACGCAGCTTTATGGTGGCCTCCTGCCTCCCTCCCACCTGCCCCGAGGCAGCGAGAAGCGGGCCAGGCCCCGCCATGGTGACCATTGTCTGCGGGGCCTGGGCCTGGGCCTGGGCTGGTGACTGGCACGAATAGCAGGAGTGCCATGAGGGGAGGTGGCCCAGGGCTCTAGCCATGTTACCTGCCTCGAGCTGTCTGGGACTCAGAGCCCAAAAAGCCTTTGGAGGGGAGCGGGAGGAAGGGAAAAGGACATTTCTGCCTGTTGGCCAGTTCCGAACAGCGTACGGAGTAACGTGCCCGGCTAGCGCAGGCTGGGGCTTGGGCATTGCCCAGATCATTCCTACTAGCTGCTGGTCCTGTTGTGAATTGAACACAGCTAAAATACCTGATGGAAAGCAATTACAGGCAAAATAACAGAAACTCAGAATGTAATTCAGTTAAAAGGGCAATAAGCCACGAAAATTACGTCTAGCTAATTGGGCTTTGTCACTTACAGTGACCAAAACTGTTTTAATGCATTTTGTTCTCCCCACATAACCACTGCAAAACTTATGATTATTGAGGGAAAACTTATTGAAGTTGTTTTCTCCTGAAACACAAAGGATTGTTTCCACCTCTGTTGATAGCTTCTGGCTGTCTCCCTTATTGTTGTGGTTTAGCCCGGCTGGCAGCCAAACACCACACAGCCGTTCGCTCACCCTCCCCCCTCCCTCTCCGGGATGGGGGAGAGAAACGGGAAAGTGAAGCCTGTGAGTTGAGATAAGGACAGTTTATTAAGACAGGGAAAATAATAACAATAATAATAATAATAATAATAATAATAGTAATAATGTGTACAAAGTGATGCACAATGCAATTGCTCACCACCCGCTGACCGATGCCCAGCCTATCCCCGAGCAGCCGGCCCCCCCACCCCGGCTAGCCACCCCTATATATTGTTCAGCATGACGTCAGATGGTATGGAATACCCCTTTGGCCAGTTTGGGTCAGCTGTCCTGGGTCTGTCCCCTCCCAGCTCCTGCTGCACCCCCAGCCTGCTCGCTAGCAGGACAGAGCGAGAAGCTGAAAAGTCCTTGGCTTGGTGTAAGCACTGCTCTACAACAATTAAAACATCAGCATGTTATCAGCGCTCTTCTCATCCTAATCCAAAACATAGCACCCTGCCAGCTACTAGGAGGAAAATTAACTCTGTCCTACCTGAAACCAGGACACTTATAAAAAGATATACAATACCAGAAGGCCACAAGGGCGCTTTTAAAAGTCTTTAGCTACATCCCCCCACCCCTTTTTTTTTCCTTTTTTTTTTTTTTTCAGCGATTGTCGTTCTTCCATTTTTGGCAATGCAATCTGCTTCTATAGCAACAGAGGCAGAGGACGCGGTCAAAATAGAAAAGGAATGCTTGCAGAGTTATGCGGTTAAGCCTGCGGGCTGCACATCGTGTTTTCCGACAGCCCCAATGACTCTAAGCGCCAAAAAAAGTCCTAAAACTCATTCTGATTCATTTTACTTAAATGGCATAGTCTAAGAAGTGTACAGGAAAATAAACTTTTTTTGACAGCACGGACGAATTACTGAATTTAGGAAGCACTTTCTGTGGAAGCCAAGGTACCCTTCAGGAAAGGCAGCTCTGGGTGCCTTGCTGCTTTTCTTTCTGCAGGAGCGTGTGGGTGTGGGTGTGAGGTCCCACAGCTCAGCTTGGTGTATCCCACTGCTCACACGCATTTATTAGGACCAGTTTTTCCAATTTCACCTGCCCAATACCTATGCAAAGCGAGTGGCTTGAGACATAGCCAGCACGGGGGCAGGAGAGTTCTGTGGGCACAAATGAGATGGGCACAATGCGACACGGAGCTCAGGAACTAATTAACAGCAAGAGTCTTAAGAGAGCTGCAGCTGGTGGGATGGAGGTGGTTAGGCTGGAAAGATGGGATTGCTCAGGTGGGGAATCTCAAACCTGTGCGCTGCTGAGGTAATTAGTGCTGGGGAGGGAAGGGCTTCAAAAGGGAACACGCTGGGGCAATCTAAGGCTGCCTGGGCTTATGTGACTGCTGGAGGTTTGTGCTTGCAGTTGCTTAAAACTTGCTTAAAACAACTGTGGATTTCTGGCATGTGTGTGGAGGGAGGTATTCTGTCCCTAACAATGCTCAGTTAGGAGCGTAGGGGTTTTGTTTATTAACTAGTTTACTTGTCTAGCTGTTCAGGAATAAAAAAAAGGTAGTTATACAGATGTATGAAAGGAGAGGTGAAAACTTTACATACGGAAATACTTCAATTGGGCTGATGTATTGCATATTTACCTGGAATTCTGCACCTTTTAAAAAAGATACTATATGTGTGTTCACGTTCCACTACTTAAATAACTTCTATTTACTTTCCCAAAGGAGAAGCAACGGGCACAAACTGAAGCACAGGAAGTTCTGGATGAATATGAGAGGGCACTTCTTTACTGAGAGGGTGACAGAGCACTGGGACAGGTTGCCCAGAGAGGTTGTGGAGTCTCCTTCTCTGAAGATATTCAAAACCCGCCTGGATGCCATGCTGTGCAAGGTGACCCTGCTTGGCAGGAAGGGTGGACTAGGTGAACTTCTGAGGTCCCTTCCAACCTCGGCCCTTCCCCTCACGCAGACCAGGGCCGAGGAGCGGTGGCCTGGCCCCGTCCCTCGGCAGCCTCCGTGCGGGACGTGTGGCGGCGCCGCGGCGCCATGGCCGCCCCCCGCGGGCCGTGCGGGCGCGGCGCGGGGAGGCCGCTGGGGGCCGGCCGCGCGGTGCCTCCCCTCCCACGGGCGCCCCGTCGCGGCCGTGCGGAGCCGGCTCCCGGCGCTGGGCGGGGGCTGTGGCCGCCAGGGTCCCCCCCCGAGCTCCGGGAGCCGGCCGCGATGCGGGAGGTGAGGCTGGGGCTGGAAAAGCCAGCAAAGCCGTGCGGGCTTCCTGTTTCCCAATTCTGTTCTCTTGGAAGATGAGCCCGATGGGTCGTGAGGGGGATTTGCGGTGGTCGCGGCTTGCAGTAGCGCCGTGCTGCTGCTTAACCCGTGTTCCGTTTCAGCCCGGCAGTTTCAGCGACCTCTTTGAGGCAGGGACAGGCGTGAACGCACCTGCAGATGCCTTCGGTCAGTCCCCAGCTCACCTGGCCGCGTGGGGCGGTGAGGCTTTCTTCCTGCTGTGGCAGCTGCAGACAGGAGCCGACTTGAACCAGCAGGTAAAAATACACAAGGTTTGCTTCTCCCACTTCTAATCTCATGTCAGTAAGTTCAACTTTTACATTTATTTATTTATTTTTCTTAACCTGGGAGAGGTTTTATATATATACAACTGTATTGCTTGAGGTATCTGGGGTTGCTTATTTTAGAGCAGCTTTATTCTAGCGTGAACCAGAAATCCTATCTATACTGCCATAGCTATTTCATATTGCTGCGTAGGTTACTTTCACACTGTGCTGCGTGCAGCTGTCAAAAATTTCTTTTATAGAAATGAGTATTCTTTCTTTCTTCCTTTCAAATTTTGCCCCCACTTCCTCTAAACGTAAGGATTTTTTCTCTAGCTGCAGCTTTTAATTGGTCCATACCTCTGAGTTTGTAGCAGCAAGCTGTCAGTCCCTGAACAGTGCTGAAAGGTGCAGTTAATCAGTGTTCAGAATGTATTCTGCGTAAATAATCTTTATAAAGTTAAGGTTAAACCGTGAGTATAGCATGGGACAGCAGTCCTACTGCTCTGTTGGATTAGCAGAATATATTAAGCAAATGTTTACTGGCAATTACCAGGTACACTTCACTAGCCATATTCCTTTAATCTCTTTTCAATTCACAACCGACCGGTATACAGAATACCACTCAAAACAGTCATGGTTGGAGAACAAAGTAGCTTCATCCTATTCCCTTTCTTTCAAACAACCACTATATTAAAAAAACTGTTTTATATGTTTAGGATTGCCTTGGAGAAGCCCCAATTCATAAAGCAGCAAAAGCTGGGAGTTTGGAATGTCTTGCTCTCCTTGTTGCTGGTGATGCCAAAATTGAGTAAGTTAAGCTACATTTAATCACTTCTGTATCAGCTCTCAAAAGATACTTGTTTTGTATACTTTCTTGTTGAGGGTGCTGCGAAAAGCTGCTGTCAGCTAAAGCTGACAGCATGGCTATAGTCATACAAGCAGTATTAAAAACAGCTATACACATGAACACATTACATAGACCATATGCTGTTCAGTTCCGTGTTGAAGTAACTGCTAAGAGAATGTTCTTGCTCATAGGTTCTTGTTAATTTTCCATTCTAGCATTGTACTCATCTTACTCATACCTTTCTGATGCACTAAGCCAGTCATAGTTTGGTGACAGATATGTTTTTAAATAATTACTCCTTTTTGCATTTAGTGGCAGCACCCGCTATCACTAGAGCCCTATCCTTGGCAAACCTTCTTGGTGTTGATTCTTTGTACTTCTCATTAAGCTTATCACTTAATGAATCTTGATTGTTGTTCGCTCATAATACATATTCCAATTCACATGAATAGTTACTATTAATTTTGTATTTCAGCTTGCGCAACAATAGGGGGCAAACAGCAGCAGACCTTGCGCTGGCTTGTGGCTTTCTGGAATGTGCCAAGTTCCTGAAAACAATTCAGCACACTCAAACTATGAAACTGAGAGGACAGTCTGGCTCCTCGCTAAATGGCAACCACGGCGTGCTGAGCGAGGATCTAGCAGCACAGGAACAAGAATGGGAAGCAAGCAGATCAACAAGCAGGAAGAGGAGAAGGTCAGATGGTGTGTAATACCAGTGGCTTACTGTTTGTTGTATTTTAATCTTTTTTTGTACTTTTAGCAGTTAAGTAAATAAGTTTGGTGATAGATGCAGGTAAGCTGGATATAGATGCCTGTCAGTAAGTCCTGATTTGCATATGTAATTAAGGTTATGGTCTTGTCAAAAATGGATATTGTGTTTGGAATGGCACTGAAAAGTTTACCTATGACTTTATTTCTTTATGTTATTCTCAACAATGTATGAATGGAGTAGCTGACCAGGATAGCAGCCTTACCCATACCACAACTGTGTCCTTTGATGACATTAGATACAGGCTTATTTATGTGTTCATGTGACAGATCTGTCTCTTAGCTGACAAAAGAAAGGGCTTGTCACCCCTAAGTCAAATTTAGGGGAATCCAAAGTCTGAGAAAACATGACTGGACTATCAATTGAGTGACTTGTTGTGTGCTGTTACATTGTCTCCTTCTGAGAAGGAGCAAAGCTGGTTTATTTTTACTTCTTACAGAAGACTGTTTTTTTTTCCCAAAACAGTTGTATTCATACAGCTATAAATAAATAAGCATATAATAACTTAAGTCTCTCCCTTTTTTCTGTTCTCATTTACACAAAGTCCATAAAACTCAGTATACACTTTTTTTTCTCACCCTCTTCTAAAATACTGTTGTTATCAGCAATAACAGCAGGGAATGATGGCTTTGAACAGATTCATACTGCAAAATCCAGCTGGCTGTTGTATAGAACCTGAAGGAGTACTTTTTTTTTTTGGCAAGAAAAAAATTTCATAAAATAAAAGGATCAGACACTTAATCTGTAAAGCTTTTTAGCATAAAATTGCTATATAAACAAAGTTATCTTAGCCAAAAGGAAAGAGTATAAGTTACTCGATAAACAGTTGTAGGAAATACAGTTCACAGCATGTAATTCCCTTGTTTTTCAGAGGTTTCATTAAAAAAAAAATCTTGATTTAAATTATGTAAGTAATATTTCTATTTCATCTGGGTTTTGATCACCTGAAAGCATTAGTCTAACTAACAAGACAAGTTATATCTAGATATCTGCTAGTAGTCTGGCTTAGCATGTTCCAGCCCAAGAGTGGAATTTAAACAGTTTTTGGTCGCTGAGGTAGGCACAGGTTGTAGTAGGCATCCTTGTTCCAGAAGTCTGGGCCCTTCCATCCACACCAACCCTGGCCAAGAAAAAGCAAGATACAGTTTAAATTATTTAGTATGAATTCTGTTTTCTTTATCTATTACAACTGGATTTATCTTACTAATTTTAATCTAAGCAGTATGAGTTACTTTCAAGTATCTACAAGCAGTGACAATTTTCAGACAGTTCTGTACATGCCTTGAAAACACATTAATGAAAAACACTTGACTTGAAGAAACTTGAAGTTTCTCCACTTCCCCTCACTCAGCTTTCCAGCTTGGTTTCTAAACAGTAGCATCTTCTTTCTATACCCCACTGCCTTCTGCTGCTACAGACTAATATTCTGAAACACTGTCACTCAGTTTCCACTTCTTTTATCTTGAAGAATGCCTTCTTTAGGAATAGTTCAAATTTCAGAGCCAAACTGAGCTCTCAATTTAAGAAGGTGGGGGTGGGCCGTTTGTCATGATTTAGCAGCAAGTCAGTCTAATAAAGCTCTTAAGCCCTACAAGACTAAGATGTAATTATATCAGGTATTTCCAATAAAAAAAAGCTGCCAACTTACAGCCTGCCTCAGTTCCTATCCTCCCCTGCCACTTTTGATGAATGAAAGGATTTCTGCCTTTTTTTTTTTTGTCCTCCTGGACAAAAGTATTCTTGAACACCTTATGGCTGTTCAAGCTACAGCTGTTAAAGACTGTTTCAGAAACCAGCAGTAACTAACATACAGGCAAGTTAACTGGGATCAACACTTCCTCCATAAGGAACCGAGAAGCGGAACCGAGAAGCCCCAGAACGGCCAATCCCTAGTTTGCTATACATCATTTGTTTAATGCCAAAATGTATCTATATGTGTGTGTGTGTGTATGTACACATGTGCGTTAACCTCACCTTTTCCACAATAACATGTAGATCTTCTCCTCCAGTGTAATGTGGGTCTAGAATCAAATATTTTATTTGCCCTGTAATCTCATTCCAAGCCACTCCTAATATCGTGTGAGCCAAAACACCTCCACCTAAAATAGGAGGGAAACAAATTGTTAAAAAAAATCACTGAGATTGGCTAAATATGCAAATTGCTAAAATTTAAATACACTTTTCAGCTTTAATATAAGTACTCTTCATTTTCTGAACCACTGCTTGCTTGGAAATACTTTCATTAATTTTAAGTTCTTATGAATGGCATTTCCAACAATATCAACATTTTAGGTTATTTAAACGTGCATACTGGTCTTAGGAAGAATTTAGATAAGGAATGATGCTCATCTTTTCAAAGCCAGAAAACCCCTACTCTTCTGTGGTGGGAAGTTTTGGGGAACTGCATGAACCTCTCTCACCTAGAAAGCACAAGTCAGCTCTTGAGTTCTGACTTTAAAAGCAGCTTTTGAAAATACCATTCAGATTGATCTTTGTTACTAGGTTTCATCTTGAGGCTGGGTGAAATACCAAATGAAAAAGATACCAGCCAGACTAAATTGCATGGTTTTCTACGCTGCCTTGGAAAGAGCATCATTTTTAATTCATCTGGAGTTTTGATAAACTCCCGTACAGTAAACTGAATCAGTACTAACTGAAATGAAATGCAGCAGAGGAAGGCTACAAACATTCACTGCCAGTCTCTGATACTCAAGCACTTACCAATCATAATCGGAGTTCCTTCAGTCTTGAAATGATTAGCAAGCTCTCTTCCCTGCGAAGCTAGTTCAGAACCCTGGCTAGGTAAGAAATACAACAAGAGATTTGTCATCCTCACTATGCTTGGTTTTCCAATTATCCATTATACTCATCAATTGCATAAGTAACTGATTAGGAAGTGGCTTAGAATTCTTCTGCTAAAAGAACTGAGCTCCTTGGGACAATCTGAATAAAATTCTTTATGCAACTTAGAGATTCTGGTTGGGCTAATGAATCTGCTGCAACCCTTGCTGCCATCAAGGCACCTGGAGTCACCCAGGTTCCATAAAGTTTCTGCTGCTCGTTTTCCACAGTGGGGAGAGAGAGTTAACCCCAGTGGCTCCTCTCAAGAGGCTAAAAACAGACCGGCTAAATCTGTCAGCAAGGGGAAGCCTGAAGTAACACAGCTTCATCAGGAACACAATAAAAATAAGGTGTTGATAAATGTGTTTATAATGATGTGGCTTAAGAGAGATTTCCACTTCAGTTGCACAAGCAATTGCAGTACTCATACCCAGGTTGATTTTAAAAAAATCAAATCAGATATACCATTAGGCATCTGGTCAAAGCAACATTGAACTTGGCTTGATTTATTTTCCCTGCTTTCCTGTTCAGCTTTGCCACAGACAAAAGAGTAGTCTACACGGAAAAGAAAGGTGTACGCGCACAACACATGTACGTACTCCGGGATTCAGAGCTCATATTCTTCTGAAGGAGACTCACGGTCCCCTCAGAAGACGGACAGTACTCCCAAAAGTGGTGGCAGAAGCTAGGCAAGAAAATACATACAGATAGGTGTGATAGGTTTACAGATAGGTCTGTGATAGGTTTAATATAAAGAAACAAAGACAGGATACCATGGTTAATGTTTCAGACAAGCTGTGCGCCTACTTTTCCAATTCCTGGAGAGATGGATTAAATGCAGAGTGCAAAACAGGAAAGCTGGGATATGGTACGGTACATTTGCAGCAAAGGATTTAGTACTGAGGGTGCAGCTGCAAAGTCCTATTTCCATAAAGACTTAGAGGTGCTAGCTGAATATAAGCCCAAGACAAAAATGCTCTCCGCTGCTAGTGATCAGCTCAAAAAGGCTGCATGACATCTTTTCTCAGCATGGTAGCAAGGCTGGCGTTTCATAATCCTGAAGAACACTGGTGCTCCCTTGTAGCAGCACTGTGAGCAATTCTACCCAGTTCACAACTGAATGTGTTCTGTATTCTTACGCACAGGACTAAAAACTGTCTCACTAACAGTCACAGCTGCTATAAATAATAGGTGGATCATCTGCAAATATAAGCTGTGGAACAAGGAGATTAAAACTGGCTGTATAAAGCCTGACAAAATATTGAAGAAATTAATTATTTTCCTACCATTAAAGAATAACTATCACCATGGTTACATGCTCTTTTACAATACTCCCAGTAGACTTCAGTCTAAATAAACATAACTCATGAGCAGTATTTTGACTAGCATTTTCATACAGGCTAGATTAGCATACATTCTCTATTTCGTTATTGTATTTATCACAAAATGTTCAGGGATTTATTATTCTGCTTACTGCTCAAAGTGACAGAAGTCCAGTAATTTTATTTCTGATAAATACTGAACATTATTCTTTTTCTCCTACATATATTTATAGGGTTCTTTATTGCATATGAAAGTGTCAGATTGTCAGAACAGAAACAAATACCTTGTTTTATGTCACACAAATACAGGACAGAGAGCACTATTTCTAGGCTGCTCAGCAGTTTGCCTCAATCCTGAGCTGAAAGGTTAGCTCTGTGGATGAGGCAACAACTTACTGTCAATGTGTATGCCATTCATTATGACTGCCAGGCTGTGGGGCTGTTCCAAAAATTGTGTGATGGATGGGCAATAGGCTGATCCGCCCCCCCCTTTTTTTATTTCACATCAGTTTGCACATAATTAAGCAAGTTATAGAAAATGCAAACTCGACCCCAAGACCACAAGAAATTCAGCAATTCCTTAACTTGTAAGCACCTCCCATTTACCTCAGAACAACCAAAGGCAGGAATACAGGGTTTATGAACAGTGAGCTCTTAAAAGATTAATTATCTGTTATTATCCCTATTATCCCACATTTTATAATGGTAATTTGCATTGTAAGGCATTCAGTATCTTTAATAATTACTGAACTACTAGAAAGATACTGATTCTTACCTGACAAACAGTATTTTTGATGTTATTCCAAAAAGTTGATTCAGAACAAGCTGTACCTCAATAGAGCCAATCCATTGCCGTGACCCAACAAACGCTGCAGGTTTGTCTCCGGCATCAACCAGCGCCTTTGCCATGTGAACATGAAGAAGAAAAGCAAACCTCAACAACACGTAGTAGACACTTCCACCATTTTTTGTGAATAAAGTTGGTTTATAAAGACAGGAATGTGTTTTATATCTGGCCAGTCGAAAGCAAACAAATGGTTATTGAATTCATTCATTGTGGTTCTGTTTTGGAGATGCCACTTAGACATTGACACAGGACAGTCCCAGTAAGCACAGATTATGACCCCAGATCCACAGGCAGACTTCAAGCTGCAAAGCTGAGCACTGAGCTGCCTACCACTGAAGTGTACCATCTGTGCTGCAGAAACCACCTCACAGACTGGACTCCTACTCAAGACATCTCAGAAAAGGATGCATAAAACAGTGCCCTAAGGAAGAGGCCACCAAAATACACCAAGGGTTGGGGTTCATTTTAAACTATTTCCAATTCAGAGGTTTACATGTTACAAGCAGCTCTTGAGGTGCCTTTTCTGCTCAGGATAGACAGCCCACGAAGTCTCCCAAAGGCTGCTGTCCAGCACACTACAGGAGTGTATGGACTTGAGATGGTTTTATGTTTAGGGGTAGACTGAGAAATCATCAGGAAATGCAATTTTTATTTTAATGCTCACATCCCTGTCAGATAGGATGCAAGTCATTTTATGGAGTGAGCCAAACTTGGTTAGAAATGTTGAGTAAATAAATATGATACAAAACACCATTTTTAGAAGACTGAAGATAACTGCAGTATTTCCTGCTAGGCATACAGTATTAGCTACCCAAGCCTACTCTTTTTCTTCAGTACCATTAATAGAAACGACCATATTCAGGTACACATTCAAATTCACAGAAAAAAATGAAGTGAAAGGAGGTTCAAAAAACAAAAAGCCTGCTACTATCAAAGGTAAAATTGCAAAAAAGAAAGCAGTACATCAATGCGTAACGTCTGGAGACTAAACTAGCTACCACTGAAGACAAAAGACTGTTAGAATGTTAGTACAAGGAAATACTAGAAAACTATTATAATGAACCTTATTTGTGCACATAAACATTTGGAGACGGGTCCCCTATTATAGAACTTGTTAAACAGTAATTGATGAGCACTATAGTTCCATTTAAGAGAGAAAAATATCACACAAGTTTTAAGTCTAAGATGTATCAGTCATTTAAAAATTATCTATAAACGTTTCTAAACAATTACACATGTATAAAAGAATTAATCTGCCCAAGTGTTCTGTACCTGCTGAATTTCCTTGTGTGTTGGTATAGGTGCATTTATGTAACCTTGGTGCCTGAACCACGAGCAGACAGTCTGCAGAGACCGATAAGCACAGCCCCAGCCACTGTCATCAATGCGATCCTGCATATAGTGATGATAGCTGTATGTACCATGTACTAAATAAACCTGCACAGAAAGAGAAAATACAAATTAACCTGGTCACACATCAATTTTCAGAGAAGTCCTACTTACGTTACTTGCACTATTATGTATCTTTCAGTTAGGGGGTTACAAGTCTTTGTAAGAATTGAATGTTTATTCACACACGATCACTCCTTTTTGTCTCCTCAACATCTCCGTTCACGGTTTTATTTTCTTGTACTGGTTCTAAGAAACTTTTAAAATACGTGACAAAAACATGAGGTATCCTTTGAAATGTTGTACAATATGTTACCAGAAAATGCACTTGAGGTGTGAGCGGACACAGGACAACTACAGCTACAGCAATACCATTTTGTGCAGAGAAGCCATTTTACTTAAAAGACCAAATCAGTTCCTGTGCCCTTTCTTTCTCAACTGATACTGATGATTATTAAATGATAAATTATTAATTATACTGATTATTAAATCACTTCTCTTAACAACAGATCTCAAGTAAAATAAAAAGTAATTTCTTTAAAGTGATTCAATTTAAACGTACCATACCAGACTCTGTCCCAGGTGAATTAAGATGTAAATGGGGGTTTCTGAGATAGCCATCTTTATATGGTTCATCTGGAAAATGGTAAGCATTTGCTCTCTTCAAGTACGGTCTGTCACACGGTAGGTTGAACAACTCGTGTAACTCCTGCATGCAAGTTAGAAGAAAATAAAAGCACAATTCAAATTTTGGATTAAAAGAACACCACACTGTAGGTAATAATAGAAACAACCATTTTTAACAAACAGTTTAGCTAATGTAGCTAGGCACATTGTAATATATTAATATTCAGCATGTATGTTTATTGCTAGACCTCACCTCTCTAAGGAAGCTCATGGGGGCCTACCTCCCATCTGATGAGCCTGCTATTTTACATAGTCCTGTTACAGAACGCCTGTCTCTGGAGCCCCATTCAAGATATCATGAGTGAAAATGTCTTGTGAAAGTATGATAAAATTATCTTATTTCAGAGGGGTTAAGAGTAAGAGGACTGATGAGATCATCTAGGATGTCTACATCACAGGTAGTAGATTTTACACAGGTGATCCAACACTGAACCAACCACATTAGCTACAGAAATACTCAGCAATCAATGGATAAAAGTGAACAGAAGAGAGAGAGCAGGAAAGACTTATATGCAACTGGTGCCTGCAAATGCAAGGAACAGATTATGTTTTATACGCCCAGTAATGCTTCACCCAGAAGAGAATTAAAAATCCCCACAGCTTCTGCACATCTAAACAGGTAAAAGATTCTTTCCCCACTCTCAGTACATATAACTGCATGACCTGAATGTTTTCTGCCAGATTGAGAGCTTTCAATGTGAAAGGACTGCAACATCAGAACGTTTTCACACTTCATCCATATTCCTTTTTCTAGACGTGCCAACCCGAAGGCAAAAGCAAAGTCTAAGGCTGGTCAACTGTAAGCAACAACAACAAAAGCATCCCAGCGCAAAACACAGAAAAAAAAAAAAAAAAAAAAAACAAACAACTCCATATCATTTCGGGCAACTTGCTAAAGCTTGGAAGCAATAACGTACTAAAAGAAATCTGATATTCTACAATGGAAGAGGAGAATTCAAAGAATCCTGCACCAGAAGTGTGATTTAGATAGGATTGTTTTAGATCAGGCCTATGTAGTTCTAAAATTTCTGTTGCTCCCTTACAGAAAATGCAGTCTGGTATATTTTATAAAATAGCTTCCAATAAATCAATCTTACACATTCAGTTCACTGCTTCAGCTGTAATAAAAAAAAAATAAAAATAAGAAAACAGATTCTGTTAGTATTCGTTGTACACTGGCTAAATGGAAAATGTTACCTTTCTGTAACATTCCAGCTGATCATCTGAAATACCTGTAGGATATGAGATTGTTACAAGGTGAGTTTTTCCTGGTAACATGAAATGAAATTGTTCTGGTACCACAATTGACGTTCCCTTCATATATTTCATGATACATCTTTCCATATCAGTTAATTGCTTGTGAATTGCTTTCACCAGGAGATTTTGTACCCTGTGAAGTAAGAGGGAGAGTACTTTAGTAAAAGAATAGTGATGGTGACTCATTTTCTCTCACAGCTTGAAGTCAGACAATACTCATATGCACATTTGCACCTGCCCTGATGAACTTCTTACTTCCATGCCCCCTTCAGTCCACTCCCACAGAGAAGGGCAAAACCTCAGAATGCTTGCTCTAAGCATGTCTACACACAGAAATTCCTCCCTAGTGATTCAGCTCTCTGAAAATTCAGCTGCACTTTCTCTTATCAGAAACACAACTGAATGTTTGCTGAAATATAAGCTACATATATGACTAAATATTTATAAATGTTTTGCATTTTAAGCAATGGTTCTTAGTTATCAAATTTATCAGACACTGACAAACCAAATTTTTTGTAGACAGCAAAAAGATTGGGTTTCAAGATTGTTGAAACTAACAATTATCTGAAGGAGCTATTATTACTTATAGAGTCAAATTCCAGTACAAGAATACTACATGCTATTTTATTGAACTGATTAATGATAACAATAGCTTTCCTTTGTTACTTTCAAGGAAAAAAACAGAAACAAAAAGAAACTGAAGAATTCCAAGTTCAGGATAACACTTACTTTCCCCATGTTTCTTCTGGAGAAACAGACAAAACAACATCAACTGGTAAAGTCATATTAATGTAGTGGTGTTCTTTATTTTCCCTTTCAATGACTGGAGCCAAAGCATCTAGTGAAGATGTCATCTCTAACATGAGGTCTATATTGATTATCTGCTGCTGCAGAGAATAAAGACACCACTAGTACATCTCCAAAAATGCATACACCAAGAAGGCAAAAGGAAAACTGCAGAAGTTTGAGATCAAACTCAGTAATAAAATAATTGGGTTAAAGACTAAAACTTGTACGTATTGATCAACTGTAAATAGATCTCTGCATATATGCAGAGTCTAAATAATTTTAAAGGGATTCTTCTGAGTCATTTAAATGTCTATTTGTACAGATAAGGCTGGGGAGAGCAGATTAACAACTCAAGTGATAGGTTGTCTGATATAATTTATTAGTGTGGTGAGACACATACCATATCTTGTAGCTTTTTATCCTTTTTTTTGCCAAGCTTTCGTCGGGTCTCATCATCTTGATCAAGGCTGAAGTGTCAACAGAAACAGCAATTTCTATAAAATGTAATTAATCCACTTAAAAATATATATATAATTTTTAATCTACTCACTGTATAAATCGTTTTATCTCTTTACAAGCAGAATCATCAGTCAGCTCTGGAACAGTGTTGATACCACTGTTAGGCCACACATAGACTGGACTATGGCAAATTCTTAACACAAGAACATCTGAGGACAGCTTGTTTGCAAGATCACTGAACACATATCTTAATGCCTTTTTTGCTGATGCCTCTGAAACACAACAAGGATACAATTAGCTTAGAAAATTCTCTCACTTTTGTGATAGCTACTGGACAAACATGTAGAAATTTGATATGCTTTGACATCAAATAAAAATATAAACACTGTTATGATCAGAAAAATAACAATGTAAACAAAAACTGAGATAAGATTTCATTCAGCATGCCTGTCTTCACACTCACACATTCACACTCACATCTACCTGAACAAAAGCATACTGTTTCTCTCAGTTTCTGAGCAACATGAAGAGATGAACGGAATGATTTTAAACTAAAAGAGGGGAGATTTAGATTAGATGTTAGGAGGAAATTCTTCAGAGGGTGGTGAAGCACTGGCACAGGTTGCCCAGAGAAGCTGTGGATGCCCCATCCCTGGAGGTGCTCAAGGCCAGGCTGGATGGGGCTTTGGGCAGCCTGGTCTGGTGGGGGGTGTCCCCGCCTATATATTTGTATAAATAACTTTTTTTTTTTCTATGACAGTCTTACAGACACACCATCGGTAGTTGCTAGCTGAAATGCCAAATCCAAGCCTCCTCTTATTCGAAAGAGTATGTCCATGGCTTCGATGTTTACCTAAGGAGAAAAAAGAAGGAATGAAAATAAGCTATTTCAGCATGCCTTCTCTCAATTTAAAACCAACTGTTATTACACCACACCGTGCAAGCACACCAGCAATTATCATGGGTGCTCAGGGTACGAAAGGCCAGTGAAGCAGCACACTGGCATATGTCAATTGCATGAGTGGTGTTACAAAAACAGTTCTTAACACACCTTTCCCACCTTAACATTTCCCACCTAATTTTCCCACCTAACATTTATCCTGTTCTTTTTTTAATATACCATTTATAAATATTTTGGTTAAGACATTTGTCATTGACTATCATTGTTTCAATCCAAATGATGCGTTTCCCATCTTCCAGTGAAAGCAAACCAAGGATTGCTCTGAATATTAGAGTAAAAAGGTAATTAAACATATCTTTAAGTTCACATTCACCTCGGTTAGGAAGTCATAATTTTGGGAAGAGGAAAATAAAGTGGTGGGGGGTAACCTCCAGAACCCAGGCAGCTGTTTCCCATTTGACAGCAATGCTGCTTATGCCCGCAGGCATCCCTCAGGCTCAATTAAAAAAAATTAAAAGCAGCCTTTTATTGAGAATTGACTTTTTTTTTTTTTTTTTTGTCCGGATCAATTCCTAGTAAAGCTTAACCTACCGCGGCAAGAACAGCCGTGCCAGGACGGAGGAACAAAAATGCGACAGCCCCCAAGAGGCTAAATCGTGCTTAATCTAGCAGCCCCCAAAAGAAATACTTCATTAATTGCTCTGCGAATAAAACACCGGAAAGAATAATTACTCCGAGCCCTTCTGGAAAGACTTATCGCGGAACTCGTGGCTCACCCAGGCCTCCCCCCACTGCCCGCCCGTGCTGCTGAAGGGACCCGACCCGCGGCCATGCCAGGCTGCGGGCAGCGACCCCCCCCATTCCGCCATTCCCCGTCCCCCGCCCGGCCTCACCACGTCCCTCAGCGCCGCGCTGAGACCCCCCGGGAAACGGTCAGGCCGCCTGACTCCCCCCAACTCCCCCCTTCAGTGGTGCGGTCCTGCGCAGCCGCATGCGCGTTGGGCCGTACCAATGTAGGGAGCGGGGGGGGGAGGAGGGGTGGCCGCTCTGCCCTAGGCAACCGGTGCCAACAGAGGCGGGCGGAGGGGCGCTGAGGCTGAGGTGGGTGCACGGAGGTCCTGCTCTGTTCCCTCCTCACCCGGCTGCCTGCTTCGCCTCAGCTTGCCTCAGCGATCCGGCTGGAGCCCCAGCTGGAGGTCTGTGAACCGTGCGAGGTGCACCCAGTCCTTCCGCAGCCTTCCCCTGGCTTGTAACAGCCCTGTAAAAATAGCCCACGTCGTCATAGGTGTTTGCAGCGCAGCGCTGGTGCCTCTTCTCATCTGGTGCCCACATGCCAGATACGGCTAATGTGTGGTATTAATCTCTTGAGTTTTCTGCTGCCTTGGTTATTTCCATGCTTACCTCTTCTGTCTTGCCCTTGTCCCCATGGTTAATACCGATATCAGACTTGATCTATGTTATCTTTAATCCCTATTCCATCCTAATGGTTTAACTTTCTTCAAGCTGTATACCTGAGCTATTTGTTTAATATCCTGCGTATCGTTGATTTTTTTCCACCAATTCTTACATTTCATGACTTTCCAGGAGCAGCTTTCCTAACCGATTAACCAATTTCGTCTATCTTAATTTCCACTCCTGGTGAACCGAGCACATGTTATAAGCTTCCACCTCGAGGCAGGTCTTGCTCGGCCTCGTCATGGTTGCCGTTTCTGCTAGCCAGAGCCCTCGTCGTCCTCGTGCCTGGCCTGATCTCTGCTGAGGCCCCCAGCTCCTCAGACTTGCGGGCTTGGCATCTCGCTTCCTGCTGTCAGGCTCAGACGAGGGTGGCGGTGAGGAAAAATGAACATTTGCTATAAATCTTTGCACAGAAATCAAGAAGAAATTGCAGATATTCACCATGACCAGGCCTTGGACTGCAGTTAGAGGGCTTCCAAAATTCCACCGATGTGTTTTATCTCAGACTTGCCCATATGATATCCTGCTGTACCATTAATTAAAAGTGCCTGAAAACCATAGCTAGAGGAGGCTGCTTGGCGTGTTTCACTGCTAGCTGTTAATACCATCAAACCTCTGATCTTAGCACTTGGAAGATAACAGTTATAAAGTGTGTATATTCAGTAAGAGTTGTATTAAAAATGCATTTGGATTTCTCTCGTTGCTCCTGTTTCAAGTTTGTTTAACAAAGGAAATATAATGGTCTCTAAATCCCATGTAGTCTGTTTGTCCTTTAAGCACTAAAACTGTCAATCAAGTTGTAGATGGCTTTCTTCAGATTACATTTATTGCTAATATTTTTAGCCAAAACTTATTGCATTTTACTTATTTTTTTTTACAGGTGTTGACTGCTTATAGACTTTTGCAGTAGCACAAATAAACAAGGATACTTCTACCTTTTCAGTGCAGTACACTGTCACACAGATCCAGCCATGCCTGCGGAAGGAAAAAGTGATATGGAGAGGATTGGCCTCTTCAGTGAAATGGGTTATGTTACCATTGGAGATAAATATGTATCACATTATATGCGTAAGTGCATTTAATTTTAATCAGTGTTGAGCAATAGAGATCCCCTCCAGTGTCTAACTACTTTCAGAATTGCTGTTCTCTCTCTCTCTCTCTCTCTCTCTCTTTTTTTTTTTTAATTAGAAGCAACAGCTTTTTCATACATATTCTTTGCTTAGGTCAGAAAGGCTTGATATGTTGGAATATGTAGCAAAGAAAGGAAAAATTGAGTAAAACTGAAAAATATGTATGCATAATAGATTCATAAAAATAATGTTTATTTAACATTGTTTTATTTAACATTTCTTTTAAATATTATTTTCATGCAAGTTACAAGTATTTTCCTGGTCTTGCATAAAACAACAGTGTTTTTTGTGTGCTCTTTCAGCAGGTCTTCTGTTATTTACAATTACATTGTTATTATTTTTAATTTAGTGTTGTAATTTAATGTTTATTTATTTATTTATTCTGTCCTGGTCTCACTCATGAGTGTGAGGCTCCCCGTCCTGTCTTTTTTGGGGATCATTCTCCTTTCATTCTTCAATGTGAATACACATTGAAAAAGATAATTGTTGAACTTAGTAAGGTGACAGAGGTTGCTGCTTTGAAGTGATAATGCAGAATAATCCTCGCTTCTCAGTTCAGGTGCTTTTTCTGTAATGCTCTATCAGTGAGTGTGTCTGCCAGAACCCTGGCTGGCTTATCACTTCTACCACATTGAGCTGCTGGGGATTCAAAACCCAGCAGGAGGTTGACCTGGTCTGTAATCGGAGGGAGAGATGCACCCCTGATGTATTGCTCACAGAATACAAATACTCATCAGCTCTAGCTCTGAACTGTAGTCTGGAGTAACTGACCTCCCTCAGTTGTCTGTAAAGCAAGAGTAGGTGTTGGAAAACTAAAAGTGGGTGCTGTGAATACGTTTCAGACACAATGTATATTATATGGTATAAATCATACAATATACATGTATGATATACAAATGAAATGCTCTGTAGTACATTCTTTCTGCCACCCACCCACCCAGATCCAAGCCTTATTTTTTAATGTAGTCTAAGGGAAGCACTAACATCAAATGGTTATTTACAGTGCTTACTTTTTTAAAGGCCCTTTTAATGAAGCTGCGAGCAAGAACAGACAGATGTTACCTGGGGGTTCCAAAACATTGTCAGCTCTTCAAGCAGGTTATTTTGAGCCTCAGTTCCTGAGGATTTTCGATGGTGAAGCCTACTCAAACCCTGTTCAGCTAAGGAGACGCTACAGATTGGCAGAATCAAAGAAAAATTTGGGCAAAGCTTTCCTTCCCAGTAATGGAGACAAATTGCCGTAAGTATTATGAAAATATTTTAAATTGACCTTTTTTCTGTTCTGTACACTGAAGATAGTTTTCATAGATGATTTTTTATAAAACCTGTAATGGGAATACAATATTGTTGTTTTATACAATGTAGTGTTAGTCAGTACTGAACTTATGAGCAGCAGCCCATAACTGGAGATAAAGGAAGGCTGGACACAAGTAGGGGTAAGGACTTGATGCTTGCTCTTAACCACTGTTTCATGCATCTGTCTAATGCTATGTACAATTTTCTTATCTTTTAGCTTTCCATTTTCAATGAAAATGAAGATGAATATGGGAAAAGGGTGTGGATAACTAACAAATGAATATTTCATTTTAATTTAGCAGGAAATCTGTTGGAACTTTTCAGATACAGTATTTTCTCCTATTTTTGAGCCTTCCAAAATATAGGTAGCAGATATATTACAAAAACAGCAGGAAAAGGGGCTATTAACAGTGTGAATTCATATGCATTATCTTTTTGCTAGAAAAAAATGCCAATTCGCCTACGGGATGATCAGAAGATGTTACAGAGTTGAGGAGTATATGCAGAATAACATTCAAATAAATACATCTTTGCTATTTGCACAACATTAATTGCGTGACAAAATGATACCAATGCAATTGGTTTCCTATAACTACTATGATTAACATATAAAGAAAACAGAGTCTAGTTACTTGTTTATGACTGTACAATCTTGTGTTCTTGTTGCTGCAATGAGAGACAGGATTCAGCCTGTGTACAGGGCCTAGTTCTTACAGTCTCGTGGTTTTATTTAGCCATATCTTTCTGCAGCTTTCCCTTTGGAAAGTTTAGAAAGTAACCTCTTATCTATTCTATATAACTATTTTGAGATGCAAGGATTAGCTATGTTCTGTCATATGTTACAGGAACATTTTAGCTGTTAACAGGACTGTAAGACCTGGTGTGTAGGCTTTCTGTCGGACATACACGTGCTATTTCTGGTGACAGAAAATATGCAAGCCCTACGTTCAAAACTTTCTTTCTACTTCAACTTTACTTTCATAGCAAGCAAACAATTTATTGGGGTTTGACTGTTAGAAACACCTAGGCACTAATTTCAAATCTGTGTCAGTCAAGAGTCCTGTTCACGTGCTTTCTTGGTTCAGTCTTGCTCTTCTCCACTAAGTTGCTGACAACAAACACCTGCCAGCATGCCCTCCTCCATCGACCGCCTCCACAAATGCACTCGTTTGTGTTTAGTGGCTCATGTTCTTTTTTGGGTTGTAAGACTTTTGAGTTCTTCTAGAAATAACTTTAGGACAGGTTCTTTATCCTCTCCTGAATCTGTACTGGCACAGTAGTACAAAGCAGAGGCTGGGAAGGTAACCACCGTCTTCTCTTTTAATGGAATCCTCAGGCAAGTAACGTAGAGATTGTACCTTTCTTGTATCTGAAACTGACTCATATCTCACCTAAGGAACTAGAACAGAGCTGTATCTGTTGCTGTTCTTCATGTTGTTATTCTTGGCTGCCTGAATAGCAACAACTTTTGTAAATCTTTCCTTTACAACGGAGCCATGTTTATTGTTGGCTGCAAATGCAGAGGTTGCAGAGATGTCACATTCTGAAGATGTGACTGAAGCCTAGGCCTTTATTTTCTTCCTATGTCCTTTCTTTATTATTTTGTTACTGGCATATAAAAAGCCTACTTGCAAAAAAGACATTTAAAGAACATGAGGCAAAGCACTTACAAGCTGGGAAATGCCAAGATAAAGGTTGTCTGCATTGTCAGTTTGCCCATTTTCCCCTATATTTGGGTTTATGAAGCCCAAAAGTAAAGGGAGGGTAATGAACAGGCAATAGTTAGTGTTCTGTGCAAAGATGGCAAATGTTACCTTGGCATCCTAATCCTGTCAGTATTCATTAATGGCTTGTTTAAATAGGAACTCTTTAAATAGGACACTTCACTTTTTCCCCGCAATAATTACAGACAGGCCAGCCAAAGCAGATTACCCGAGCTGTCTGGAGTAATTGACAAATCCCATACAGTAGTCCCTGTTTATATTTTTCTGTTCAGTTTTGGATGGCGGAGGCAGGGGGTTCTTTGGGGTTCTGTGACCAGTGTAGCTGCAGCTTAGCGGACCAAATTGCCATTCAGCTATTTCATCAGTTTGTCATACATTTATCAGCAAATACTGATTTTCAGGTTGGTCATGAAAACCAGTCTGTGAATTCCTGCAGCTTTCTAGGCAGAGGGGTTTCTCCTAAATGAGTTGTGCCTCCTTTTACTTTCCTTCTGTGACGAGGCAGAAAGATAACTTAATATTTAGCATGTCCAGCAAAAAAAAAAAAAAAAGTCTTTCAGACCACTACTCCACATTGCTTGCTGCTCCATTATTATAATGACAGTAAATCACTGTTCTCTGTAAACTTGCGGTAAAGACTGTCCTCTTGTCATCAAGCAAGTCTGTTTAGCCTGTTTCTCTGGCTGGCTGTTTGTGAATCAGTCTGTACTAGTATTATTTCACCTTGTTGGCGCAAAATTGAAACAACCTCTATTAAGCCTGTTTATGTTATTGAGATGCCTCAGAACTTCATCTCTGCTGACACCTTGTTTCTTTTCTGTCCATAACACCGTACACAGAATTCCTGTAATTGTAGTTCCTTGCACAGTGGATCTGGCCTGGTTTTATGTTTAACTCTGGAGATGTTGCTTGTTTGGGTTTTCTACACATTTTCATTTTGGCACACTAGATATGGAAAGCCTGAAATATTTGCAAAGGTCTAATTAATGTGTTAATTTGTTATTTTTAGATGTGGAAAGGGCAGCTATTATGGAACTATAGGAGGTCCACTCGCATCCTTTAGTGCACAACCAAAAGCCAGAGAAAGATACGTTCCTCCTGGAAAGAATTTTTATACTAATCCAGGAAAAAAAGGAACCGGATATGGGTAACTTCACTTCCTACTTTTTGCAGAGTAATTTATTAAATCTTTCATGAGTTTTGAGCATCTGACTAATTCATTCTCTTTTTACAGTTATGCAAATCTTACCATAGGAGAACAGTATCCACATGAACCAGATGGGTATGAATTAGGAAAATTAAATGCAAAGGTAAAAAAAAAAAAAAGTCTTTATTATGTATTAGTCATTTTTATTTATTAGAATTTACATGAACTTTTGTTCCCTATGACATTTCCTTTAGCTTAAAGTCACAATGTTTATTTACAAGGTGGATGAAGGAAAACAAATTAATCACCATACTGTAAAAACAAAGATTTAGTTTTAGTTACTTTATTATTTTTTCAAGACAACTGGGAATATCCCACACAAGTTCTACCATTCAAGATTTGACCTTAATTTTTTTATGTGTGAAGACATTAAGCAGCAATTGCAGTAATTACCAAACAATTCATATAGTAAGAACAATCATAATTCTGTCGTTGTCAGAAATGGGACCTTATTACTCTAGAAGCTTTATAAAAACAAAACAAAACAAAACCCTGTTCCTTTTTATTGTAAGTTCATAAATCTAAGACAGCTCCTAAATTTCCTTGCACTGATTTTAGTTTTCCTATGTATTTTCATTATATATAGTGAAAAATTTTAGCAGAAGTACATTTTTTTTGGCCTAGGGTAAGAACAAGATTAGAAGAAACAATTCAGTTACCCACGGTTGAGACAAATTCGGAGTCAAACCTGTATTATTTTAAAGTAGAGTCTGGGAAGTTGACATCTCCCATGGTACAAAGAGCTGATTCATAGAGAAGCTCAATGTAGTAAGGTGCTCAGATTCTGGGAAATGTAGTGGCAACTGCTCACAACTGTGAGCTGCTATGCAGCTGGGATGCATGGAAGCAGCATTTTCAATATGTATATATGCATGTATGCCAAAAATACAGGTATAGCAATACTGTTAGACATGTCTTAAATGAACAGTGCTTTTCCTGACATTTTTCTACCACACTTTTGTAGTGATTGTTGTGCTTTCTGGTCAGTTTTTCTGTATGCTCCATCATACATGGTGTGTATTTAAATACCTTGATCAAATGAGAGAAGACAGAGTGAACATTCTCCAGGACTGAATTTAAATGCTTTCAATTTTTCAGTTAGGAGAATAAAATACAGCGAGAAAGATCAATATTCTTTCTTTCAAAGTATTTGTTTTACAGAAAGCACGAGAAGAACACAAGCGTTTGGTTAAAGGAGGGCCTTTCAAGATCAATCTACATCCCCAGGATTATTTTGATGTGAATCCTTATTTTAATGACAAACCTTTGCCACCTCTGAAGAAACCACCTCCAGAGAAGCCAATTGCACCACCTTTTAAACCAAGTTCTCCTGCTAAAAAGGTTAGTTTATCTTACAGCTACTGGAAACAAAGGATGCATATTCGGATATTTCTGGTTAAGCTTTGCATAAGATAGAAACCAATGTTTCTTTTTGCTATTACTTTCTTACTGTTAAAAATACGAAAGATATTATTCAGTTGATTTTTGCTTTCATTTTGCAAGGTAATGAAATCTTGTTTGACCCAATACTACGTGATAACCAGTTTCAAATAGCCTAAAAAGCCTTTTTTTCTTTTAAAAATCTGCATTGTGCTGTTAACATACATTTAAATGACTACATATGCCATGAAAAACATCCAAAGCAGAAGGTTATGCAATAAATAACAGTAAGAATGGGTTACTGTAGCAAAATGAAATGCTCTTCTATTTTGGACTCTGTCAGTCACTCATATCATTTTTGAACCTGTTGTTTACTACCAGTCTATATAATTATCTTTCATATATATATTTTTTATATTTATATATCTTTATATATATATCTTTTATATATATATATATATATATAAAAGGTAATTACTAGAAGTGTCATGGGAATGGATAGCTAGAAGGAGCAGAAAATCTCAGGTTAGGGCCACTGCCCAGGGAAAGTCTGCAGGACTTAACTTAGGCTGCGGGAGATAACTCAGGAGTTAGCAGCAGACACAGATTTGGAATCAGCTTTTTTTTTTAAGAATTTTCTAATTCTTCAGTAGTTAGGAGAAAAGGAGGAGATGGATGGGAATAAATGCATGTGGAAGGGCTCAGAGGACATAAGGAGTGAAGCTTGGGGTTAGTGTTGAGGAACGTAGTTCATTTGTTCCAGGTGCTTAGCGTTGTTATTTCTTAAAATCCAAATGGCTGTTTTTGCATTCCATAAAGCATTCCATCTTGATAGAGTTTTGTGAGATGAGATACTAAGTTTATGTCATTCACTTCAGGCTAAATCTTAATTCCAGTTTGAAATGGGCTTAAGATATAGATGCATAAATTTGTCTCTCTTAGATGACTCCAGATACTTAATACAGTAACGCCCCTTAATCAGTTCCTTTTCTATTCTTTGTTTTGGAGTTCCATTGTCAGTCATTTAATACCATGTTCTGCTAACCATCATTTCACAATTATTCCGTCCTTCACCCTTGACTTATTTGACTGATACTCATTCATCTGAGAAAGGTGATGATAGCAGTGAAAATGTAACTATTTGGAAAGAGATAGCAAGAATACACACACATGAGAAATCATGTCGGGTGTTCAGCCTCACAGATGAAGCAGCTGAGATCCTTCAGTAGGGCAAAGCATTCTGAAAAGTCAGCTGCTAGACAGTCAGCACCTCTTCTGGCTGACAATGCCAGGGATCCTGCTCCTGGCTCTCCGTACTCCTCACTGTATATGCTGTCCCCATATATATAAATTATGTGCACAGTCCCTCTTTGCTATGCAAATCCTTATAGGAAAAATTGCTTTAGTGTTTAGATTGAATCATTTAATGTTGCACTTTTATGGGATGCAGCCTCAACAGATGGTAGGTTTTAGCTGTACTTGTGGATTGCAAAGAGTTAATAAGGCCCCTGCATGCTTTTTAACTAAAATTTCCCACTGTTGTAGTATTAGTGGACATAATATTACAGGAAAAGCCAATGCTGTATTCAGTCCAATCAAGCATATTGCTAATAATGCCAAAGTCTTACCTGTGTGGAATGATCTCTACACCTGCACCAGACATTGAGGTGTGCTAATGAACTAAAAGTGGCATAAGATTTCTCTCTCTTTTTATGTTTTTCACAACATAACTCATTTTATGAGTTATAATTTTACTTTTTCTATCACATTTTTATGATCCTGCCCTCAAAATCCAGACTTACAAAGAACATTTTAAACTGTGAATTCATCTAAATAATTACTAACATTTTCCTTAAAGTTTCCAACGGGGCAGCATTTGGTTTCTGCTTTTTATATAATATGATGCAGTCTGCTATTCAGTATTCTTACTTGCTTTTGCATGAAAAACATTTTAATTAACTTAATTGTTTTGTAGATTGGCACTTTGAATGGTTCTTTTTTTTTTTTTTTTCTTTTCAGTCAGGGGGCATGAAAGGAGGCACATTTGATCCTTATCCAAGCCATTCTGCTGATCCTTATGTAATTAAAAAAATTATGGCTGTCCCAACCAGTAAAGAACAAAAGATTTTCTATCCTCCTCCTGGACCAAAAAGCAGACCTGTTACAAGCATAGTAACTTTAAATGTCACAAGGTAAGCCGCTTTAATTTAAGTTTGTGTTTCATATATGCTGTCTACCAAAATTCATTAGCACAACTGTTTATTACAGTCTAAATTAATTAAATAATTGAAGGAATTATTGACAAAACAATAAGAAATGTGTAGAGAACCTGGCTTTCAAAATGTATTCCTACACTTTTGTAAATTCAGGTTACTGTAAAAGACTATACATATCCTAGAGATCTTCAAAATCATGCTGTACAGTTATCACTTAAAAAAAAATATAATATTTTTTTCCTGACTTAATAAATGCAAAAAGACAGGAATGCTCCTATTGAAAACAAAATCTGCTTTTGTTTTACCTTGTTTATGGAATAAAATTGGCTCCCTCTGCTGGCAAAAGTAATACTAGTTAATTTAAGCTTGTGAAGCTCTGGAAACGATGGCACTCAGATTAGATTCCTGACTATAAACATGTCTCTGTGTAATGTTAGAAGAGACATTATAATACTATGGATAGGTATATAATCACATTCTTTATTTTTACTTTTTATCATGCTAAGGTATAACCTTTAAATAAATTTATTTTCTGTGTTTGGCTTTATTGTAATTCAAGCAGATAATCATGGCCGTGTTCTTTAGAGTTATTCAGAGAAATCACTTTCAAATGCAGATTTTTAAGGTTGCATGTACAGCAGCTAAACATAGACGCCAATGTGCTTTTTGTTTTTTGCATGCCTCATGAACAACATGAAATATTTTAGAAATGTTTGCTTAAAATTTTGAAAACTCTTAGAGGCATCTGTTTCACATTTGTGATTTTTCTTTTACATATCATATGTGAAGTCTAAGAAATACTGCTCTTTTATCTACCTATTACTGTTCTATTTAGTTTATTTCACCATATATCTGAATTTGCATAAACACTTTTTAAGTTGCAGGAATATTTTGAAATTTATATTTATGCCAATAAGGCCAAACCAGAAGCTTCATATTACTACTCCACATTACTTCTTATACTAATGGAAACTAAGAAATAATTGAAAGTACCTTTGCATACCTAAAAGCCTGTTAGCTACCAACTCTGATATAAGAAAGTACAGCCTTCCATATGACCACTGGTGTTTTTAAACTAATGAAAGGGAAAAAGAATGGTACACTGGCCTGAGGAACCTTATCAGTGTATTGTTTGTATTGTCGTTTCATCAACAGAATAAAAATTCATGTTCCCAAATGAGATGTCTTTATTGGAAAAAATGAGCTGCACATGAAGTAGGTTTTGAAATTGAAAGGGAGTGGCTGATTGTGAAGTATCACCATGTGCTCAGGGATATGAATATGATGGAATCATTAAAAATGTTTGTAAAGAGACACAAAACACACAGCTCCAACAGAAATTCCACAGAGAGAACTTAAAACTACTATTTCAAATTCTCTGCTGCTATTTCTCTCCTCACAATTTTAAAGACAGTATTTATTTTTGCTTCATTATTCCTAGGTTTAGTGGAATGAGAATTGTGAACAGCATTTATTATAAGTATGAAGCTTATAGCTCATACAGTTAAGAAATTTGGTAAGACATTTTTCAAATCATCTGCTTACCCACTGAATTACAATTTTTATGTACTTTCCAGTGGAAAGCTTATTTTCTGATATTTTGACCATAATCCTACAATTGGATTTGCTAACGTAGATTTTTGCTCTCACACAGAGCTCCATTGATACCAGTTAGACTCCACAAGGATTAAAGTCATTATATCTAATTATAGGAAAGGGTGTACCAGTTTTTGATTTCTACAAAAACTCTCCTATTTTGTACAGTGATATTCTACCAAAAGCTAATAAGTCACTCTTAATTTACATTCCAGATCAATAAATGCAAATAACTACAAGACTGCACACCTGACATCTGACTAGGTAAACATGATAAAATGAAGGATATACTTTTTAGATTGTCAGCTCTTAACAGTACGCTTGCTAATAGGCATTCAAAGCAAATAAAAATGTGAAAAGTGGAATTTGAGTATATATGGCAATACAATATATATATTTTTTAAATTACTGAGAATGCAATATTTGGTTATAATGCTATAATAATTTAAAATCATATATTCAGTAAGTCCAAGGGTAAATATTTTTTCATCTTACTGCTTAACTGGACTTTTTGATGTATACTTTTACAAAACATACTTTCTAATGAGTAATTTAGGTTGCAAATTCATTATATATTATGGTGGAAGAAAGGGCACATCTTTCACAGTGAGTATTAGTGTATGTATCAACCCAATAATTCATTTGTTGCCCACAGTGAAACTAAGGTCATTGTTTACCTTTATTAGAATTACAACTTGTAGTTTATTTACACTGTACATTGTGTAAAAACTGTTGTATAAAATCTTCAGTTATGATGACCTTCTCAAAATGACCAATATCAGGCATTGTTTGAAACCTGCCCACAATCAGCCTGTTATAAAAGGAGTTCTCTCTATTGAACAGCATCTGTTTACCACTCTTCCTGTGTTTCCTGACGGCCCTAAGTGTTGCCATATTCTCCAAGAGCAGCTCAGTTTCACTTTGTGTGTATGGAAGGATCCTAACAAACCTGATCCAACTTTCAAACTAGCTTCTTCTTGGATGGAACTGTGATCCTAAATGAACACCTTAGCTCTACCTTACTAATTTTTGTCAGATTTTTATACGTGGTCCAAGAAATCTGTTCATGTAAAAACAAAGCTATTTTATTGTTAAAAAAAAATCAAAATATCCAAATAAATCATAAATATCCAAATTATTTAGTGAAGAAAACATTTATTCTTTTTTTGTAAGTATCCTTTTTGCTGTTCACAGGGTATTTTTTTAAGAATTTCTAGACTGGATCTCTCATTTCCATCAAAGAGAATAAAAATAAAACCAATGGTTGTTGGCCAGGTCTACCAGCACTTACTAAGGTGTAAAACCCCTTCCTTTGAGATCAAGAAGACCCAACCATATTTTAAAATACTAACTTATACAAGAATGTTGATGTTTTCTTTATCCAAAGACCTGTAACAGAATTCCTTCTTTCTTTTTTATACCTCATATTAGATAATTGTACTGGTGCTGGCCTCAGGTACTTTAGTGTCTCTTTGTACAAATTATCAGGACGATATGTCATGTTCTTCATTTATAAACTTTGTAGGTACAGCATTCCTAGGTAGATTGATCTGCACTGTACTTCCTCCTAACTTGTTCTGATGTAGTACAGCTGATGAAGACTGCTCTCAAGTTTTACTTTATGTCCTTCTGCCTTTTCAATTTTTCTTCTGTGTTTCAGTAATCTTGTCATTCCCTAGCGAAATGAGGAAACGAGATTAAAATATATGGAGCTTTGGTTAAAAACAAAACAGCAACAACAACAGAAAAAACATGACAACCCAGTCTGAGAAAATTTTTAGTGCATGTGAGCTAACCTTATCTGGTAATCACAGGACCAGTTACTTCTCCTGATAATTCCCTGTCAGAAAATGTGTGGTCCCAGTGATCTAATGCCTGTTTCTAGTTAGGGCCACAATATGCTGTTTTAATACAAGTAACAATTGTTTTAATACAATAAGAGTTGGCTTCTTGGCAGTGCACTTTATCGTGATGGTGGAATTTAGAACTTTCTTAAATTTCATTGCCCAATTATCTGGGATAGGGAGGACATCAGATATTAAATCATTTTCATGATAACAGCTTCCCTTACAGTATAGATATAGCCAGTCACCTTTATAAATAATTCTTACAATTTAACAGTTACAGTTTGAAGCAACTTCATGTTTCTGTAAGCATCAAATGCAATTGAATGCCTGAGCATCTACTCAGCAGCCCAAGTATTTGTTTTAATGTCATTATTGAATCTGTGTGTGTAGTGCAGAATAATAGCTTAATAATTTTGCCTAACTGCATTAAAAAAAAAAAAATCGAATACTGTTTATATGTGTTTTGTATTTTAAAATGTTTTTACAGGAAAAGGCATTAAGAGGTAGACTTAGATCTTTAATGTATTTTTAGCTGTCCTGATACATATATCAATACTGATACAAAAACATACTCTACATTTAGTGTGCTGTATTACAAACCAGACAAAAAATTGTTGTTTGTTGTTGTTGTTACAATTGCTATTTATGAATTATTGAAGAAATGGGAAGAAATGGATTACTTTTTTGTAGTAACAGTCTCTGAAGATACTGAGCTTGTACAGTGTTGTATTAGTAGGAAAGTGAAGATGAATAATTACCTCTAAGTCTGTTCTGGAAACACCAACAACTGTTTTACTGTTATGGATTTATTTATTAAGAAGGTAAAAAAAATCCTTAAAAATGTAATAGAATAAAGAGAGATAGTGTTGTAGAGACATGACACACAGGTTACTTTAGCTTCATAGAATATTACATGCAATACTTTTGTGAAATTTCTTCCTTCCCCTGTTCCTGTGGCTGAGAAAATCAGATTATTTGTGCAGTGACTATATCTAAGAGGCTAATTTTTGTGTCTTTTATAGCTATGACCATTCTCACTACGTTTACAATGAAAATGTTAAAGTTCACGTTTTAAGTAATAACCTTTCTATGTCAGTATCTAGCATAAAAAGATAAAGGTATCTTGTGTTAATTGAACATACACCAGAATTGAATGTCATCTAAAACATGTGGAAACATAGGTGAAACTTAGGACTTCTTGCAGAATAAGCTCTGAAACGTGGCATGTACTAAACTGTTCAGCTAAAAAGGTCATTAATATTCCCTTCTGACACTGAAATCTTAGGGACAGAATTCCATCTCCTGTAAACTGTCACAGTTTTATTACATTTCTGTAGACTACTTATAATTGTGTAAGGATTTGCTCTTGTGAATCTGTGAAATTCAGCCAAAAGGAGGAGACAGTTTTGAGAACTTAAAAAATGGAAATGACTGAGCATCATAATTGTAAATGTTTTTTTTTTTAAAAACATATTTTTATTACAATTTATTTGAAGCAATAGACTGTTGTATATTATCAGTTGTATATTATCCTATGTTGTATATTATCACTGCAGTCAAATGGAAAAATTCCCAAACTTTGTGTGTGCTGGAGCAATTCATTCATTCAGGTTTTGTTGTATAAGAATATATACATTCTGCACAATCTCTTTTTCAGAAGCCTTTTTATCCCTTAGCAACTTGCCCTAAGACTTAAAAACAGCAAAGCTACAATTTTTCTAGTTGAAACCTAATGTAGCGTACAATTCTAGTAATACGCTTACCAGAAAAATCAGATGAGAAGGACAAATTGTGTACTGCGATGTTAGAAAACAAAAATACTGAATTTAGAAAACGAAAAAATTGATAAGTTACTGCAAAATGAAGCTCTTACCTTGTGAAAGGTATTCCAGAGCTGCATACTGAGAATCAGGAATTTCTTTACAAATTCCAGAGGAATATTCAGAACAGTCATCTTGCATGGTGCCAAAACTGGAATTGGGTGTCCTTTGTGCCCAGACTAGAGCTGTAGTTTGGCCTCGGAGATAAACGTAATCCTTATGCAAATGGTAGAATTCAAACTGTAATACATCTCTCTCATTTTCAATAGTCCACAGGTGATTTTCTAATATTAAGTGTTCTTCAATCAGTTTTCTAATGTCATTTTCATATTTGAAAGCATCTTGTCTATGTTCCTGTAGTTCTTTCTTAAGTAACTCATTTTCCTCTGTGATGTTTGTTATTACTGTTGATAACCTCTTGCATTCTCTGTTTGCAGTGGTCAAGTTAGACTTCAAAAGATCAATATCTGCTTTTGCATTTCTGAGTTCAGTCATAAGTTTCTTTTCTATATAATCTTTATCTGACTGGACTTTCTTAAAGTCCTTCAGCAGCATCTGTTTAGCATTAGAACATTCCTGCAGGCTCGTTTCAAGGCTAAGTTTCTTGTCTGCCAGTGTTTGCATTAATTGAAGATGAGTCTCCCGTTCAGATTTCATTGCACTTTCTTTTTCCTTCATTTGTTGTATTTCATTCTGATTTCCTTCAAGCTCTTGTTCTAGGGAACTCTTTTCTTCTGTAAGCTGGGATATTTTTATCTGAAGTTTTTTATTTGTTTCTTGTACCATGGAGCATTCCTTTTGCAAGCACTCTAGCATTGCACTGAGCTTCCCTTTTTCACAGGTAGCAGTAGTCATCTTTTCTTCTAATTTCTTGTTCCTAATTTGAAAATCATGTAGTGCCTGTTTTGTTTGTTGGTTTCCATGATGGAGTTGACTCTTCTCTTCCTCAAGGATTATTTTCTGTTTCTGGAGTTCTTCACATTTTCTTAGTAAGTTCTTTACTTCCTTAATACATTCCTTGTTGTCTTCTTGTGATTTAACCAACTGCTTTAGCATACTTTTCTTTTCTTTAGCTAAATGCTTAATTTGTATATCACAGTTCGATATTTTTTCTTTCAAAGACTGTATGGTAACAGCAAGAGGTTTGACTTTGTTCTTGAGAGCTAAATTTTCATTCTGAAGATCGTGTACTCTTTTTTGCAAATACTCTGAATTTTTCAGAGACTTTTGCAATGCTTCAGTTTTCCCATCGTATTCAGAGGTTACTGTGATTTCACTCAACTTCTGATTTCCTAGCCTCGGTGGTGTCTGATTTAAAACAGTCAGTTGCTCTTTTTCTAGTTGCTCTTTGTGATCAAGCATTAGTAGCTTATCTTTCACCATTTTGGACAAAGAATTAACCTGGAATCTGTCACCTTCACTTTTAAATTCTTTATGTACATTTTGGTTTTCAGATTCTGCTTTTTCATGGCACACTGTTGTAGGAGAAGACCCCCAAACATTGGCACTTTCAGAGTTTCTGTAAAATTCGTTAATAAAATGTAGGTGATTTTTCTTAAGTGGAGCTAAAGTAATATGTGATTCATTTAAAGAGGTAACAGTTTCTGCAACTTCTTTTAAGTTATTTAATTTTTCTCTGTATAAAAAGACAGATTTTTCTGTATTCTGTGCTAGCAAATCTGAGTCAGTACTGACTGACTTCCAAAATTCTTGTTTCAGCAACTTGGTAGTACAGTTAGTATCATCTGTTTTATGAAATTCTTTCCCATATTTGGGAGAAGGTACAGGAAGCTTAGATTTACTCCAAATTACCTTCTCCTGGGCAGCATTCAACCTTTCTGTCTCCAGATCGGTGCCAGATACCAAATGTCCACATTTATATTCATTCTTCATTGCAGATAACCTTTTGTTTCCAAGTAGATCTTCTGACTGTTCAACCTTTTCAGTTGCTGTATTTTGCAGTGAAATCCTATGTGAACTTTTTATGTCACTGACCACATTTACAGGATTGGAATGTGCTTCCACATGCTCCTCAGAACAGGGTTGTTGGTCATGGTGAACTTCTCTCTTAGAAGATGGCGCTTTGGGATTTTCCATAGGCTACCCCACAAAATTAAAAACAAATGTACAAAAAACTATCATACTGTAAGAACTGTGAAACATTGCAGTACTGGAAGCATAAGACAACTAAGTTGTTAATATCAAGGCACTTCTCAACCAAGACTTGTACAATTTTATCTCCGTGAATGCCATTTACCCTTTAAAAGAACATAAACAGTTTTCATGGGCCTTATTTAATTCAGTACTGGGCTTTGGAGCAGGTATAACATACTGAGTAAGTGTCTTAAATCGATTAAGTATATTTCAAGCAAAGGAAGGATGACCTAAAGAGACTATAGCTTGTTTCTGATTATTTTGTCATCCCAGTTAGTTTGAAAGAAGGGCAAACTGGATTTACACAAAATAGAGGCAGAAATAGGTTTTATGTCTAGGAGAGGAGCAGTATTTATTCCCTTTCTTCATTTCTCTCTTTTCACTCCTTGGCTCTGTCTGTTACACTATAGGCTTTGTATCGCATTCCATATCCAGTGTAAATAGTCCAAACGAATATGGGGAAGATCAAGTTACCATTTTATCTGTGCAGAAAAGAAACCGAACTGTAATCATAATGGGTTGGACAGAACAGTATATGTATCTGTGGCTTCTCAGGAAAAATATACCATTGTTATTTTTTGTACCCAGATTTCCCTTCGGGTTATTTTCCAAAAACCACGTAATTCTCAAATCCAAAATCCATCTAAAGAATAAGTTGTTTGTCAGTAAAAATTGTTAAACATACCAGAGATGCATCACTTGCTGTGCAAGTCATCAAAATCTTGTCTGATGTACATACTGTAGTTTTCATTTCAAATATATTTTTATTTAGTATCTCACTGATTTTATACTGTACCTGAAAGAGATTGAGATTGTTTATAGAAAAATGTAGAAGTATTTGACTTTCCAAAAATACGCTATTAATTAGGAGGTTCTGTCCTGGGATGGACAGACTGGATGGAAGTGGGGTGTAGGAATATGGAATTGTGTATAACGAGTAAAGTGTAAAGCTAAATGTCCTTCCTGTGTCAAATCTTTAGCTTTTATATAATGAATCAGATGAAATGATGACAGAAAAATTCTCCTGTAAGGGTGGCTTAGTGTTCTGTGAAACACGGCAGTTTACAACAATGGAGTAGGTTCTGCTGTCTACTGACAATGACAAGGTGAAATTAACTTCCTTGAAAATAACAGAGCTTCCTTGAGTTTATAGTAGTACAAATTAGAGAAAGATCCTTCCTTTTTTTGTTTCCCTTGAACTCAGTTTTGTTCTTCCTCTTTGTTTTTCTAAGATTTTCTAAGCCCTCAAATACTACTATAACTAAGAAAGAGCAAGAACCTTGAAGTGAAATTATTTTATCAGTGAACGGATGATTTAAATGTATACTTACTGTACGTAAGAATATAAAAGACCTAAGGCCATATCTAAAAATGCAGGAGTTGGTGTTTATATTTTAAGAGCATTTCTGTTCTTTTACCATGTTAACATGCTCCAGAGTCTGTTGCCGAAGTGTCTGAACTGATTCCAGCTGTTGTTGAAGAACCTAAAATGTAGAAAATAAATGTCAGAAAACTGGTAGGTAGTTACTTATTTTTTTAAATATTGAAATGAATTAGGTTATTTTCTCAGTTTAACTCATGTTCATTTTCTAGTTCTAAGATTGTTTTCATCCTGCCTGAGTCAACAAGAGTTCATCAAATGGTTCTTTTACCATTCAACAGCCATTAAGAAAATTATTTGCAATACTGGAAGGATTTCAGCATCATTCTTCCTGGACAGTTGCTCACATCACAGAAAGCACTGTCATATCTGGCATTACTTTGCATCTTAGTCTTTGCTGAGACCAAATGTGTTTAAATTAGAATTCATACTCCAGTTCCAAAGATCATCTTTTGGTTTAGACTGACATGTACTAGTTGGACAACATAAGTGAGCTGGACTGTCTCTTGGCCAAGTGAAGGGAGAAGCCCTGGTGTTCTATATTAACAGAACTAATCTTAGCTAAGCTCTAATGATTTAAAAGTGCTTTAAAATAAGTAGTGCAAATGCTTCACAAAGATCAAAGAATGTTTTTCTGAATGAATCATTATGAGGTCACAGGAATTCAGAAACTCAGTGAAAACCTTAGCTAAAGGAATGAACTTGTGCATAGAGCAAAACGTGTAGTTTTCCGTGTATTCTGCTTTGGAAGAAAATTCTCCACAACATAAAAGAGGAGAAAAAGGGGCAGGTAGAGAATACTGTGCATCCCATACCTGAGTTATGTGACTATACTGCTATTAAAAGCAAAACCAACCTACTTTGCTAGTCAGTATCCAAATGGAAATTGTAGTTTGAAAGTATGCTGTCAATTTCAAAATACTTCAGCAAATTACATCAGTTAAAAAAATATCGTTAGAGAATGACAGCTCCTATGGTTTTCAGTCTGCATACAGTTTATAAGTACACTGAAGCAATCAATCAGTCACTGTATTTGTATTTATATTCATATTAACTAGTTCACACATAAAGACCAATACGGAAGAGACTAGCTTTGAATTAGATAACTCTGTGAACACTGAGATTTAACACTTCATCCTAGCAGCGCCTGTGAACTTGAAGTAAGGCATCTTTGATCAGTAGCTAGCCTGAGCTACTCCTGTTGCTCTGGTGAAGTCTGGTACAGGCCAGTTTGCCAGCAGAGGTTTGGCCATTCTGACAGGCACATCTGTATACTTAAATAAATGCACCATATGGGAATCCTGCTAGCTAAGACTGTCTTTACATCCAGTCATCCTGTTCCTGTCTGCAGACAGAATCAAATCTGCTTACTTTGAGGGCTGTTTGTGGGTGAATTGGATCTTCTCCTCCTGTTGTATGATTACCTGCAAATAAAAAAGACATTTCTACAGTTAGCACTGCTTGATGTTCACAGGAAGAGCTGTTTCAAATCTAGACATCAAGGGAAAAGGGAGAAAACTTAGCCCTGCAGAGGCCGAGGAAGGGCGTAAGAGCTTTTTTCTTCTGCTGTTGGTGTCCTCAGCCCTGCTGCAGTCCCTGGCACAGGATGGGAACACATGCAGGTGAATTAGTGTCTGGAGAACCTCTGAGGAAGAGGCCCAAGGCTCCAGCAGGGAGAATACCTCTTTGAAAGAGATGAAGCAACCATTGCAAAACACGTACCTCGGGGTACTTGTGTCACCACCATGCTAGTCAGGTGTGAGGGGTGGCCCCAGGACAAGGTGGGATAGCCCTTCATTCCGGTGCAGAGACCCAGCTGTACAGTTTTTCCTCCCTCTGGAGGCTGCCTTGGCCTGCACCATCCCCCACCTCCTATGTGAGGAGGAGGAGGAGGAGGGCTGGTGCAGCCCGCTGGTCCCCCCGTGGTCCTGACGCAGTGCGGCGTGTCATGGCAGTGACATCACAGTTCTCAGGGAGAGTGTGGTGACACAGCATGGTGCCACCCCCCTGGGTGCTCCATCCCACCGTGGTGCCGCTATGGCTTCCGCTCTGCCCTCCCCTCTGTGGTGGCAGAGCAAGGCCGCCATTTTCTTCACCAACAACCAGGGCCTCCGACAAGGGGCAGAGGAAGGCCTGTTTTCCGGCGCTGTTCCTGCCCCGTTGCCCCTGTGATGGCGGCTGCCTGCTTGGCATGGCAGCCCTCATGCGTCTGAAGGCAGCAGGGCACCTGGGGGAATCAGCCCTGGGGGACCTCGGGGGAATGTCACCCTGCGTCCAGTGCTTCCTTCCTTGTGTTTTGTTTTGGGGTTTCTTTTTAATTCTTGCTGCAGACACCTCCCTGGGTTGTCACTGTAGGTGGGTGGCCTTGCTCTGCTATGGTCACACTTGTGATAGATGTTCTTGTCTTTTACGTTTTTGAAGTAATATTCTGTTGTGCATTGTTTAAATTGTGTGAGTGTAGTTTTATCCTTCCAGGAAAAAAAAAGTTTCCCTATCAAAATAAGTGGAGCTCCTAACACATATATGAACAATATTCATTGTGTTTTCCATGCTTGAGGTAGTAAAGCAGACATTCACTATGAATCACTTGTATTCATGTGAGTAGACTCATTAAAAGACTGTTTTTGTAATTAAATGACTCAGGATGGTTAGACACAGATTGTTAAGCTGCGTTACTTCTCACAAAGCACCTGTAAGGCTAACAAACGTGGGAAACCTTTGCTAAAGCAACTAAAACCATATATAATTGACATTTTTTTGGGAAGCAGCACTATGAGAGGTAAAGTTCTTTTTAAATTGTAACTCTCATCTATGTCAGGGTTTTGAGTTAATGCTTGTATAACAGTTAATTGGCAAAGCATATTTTTTAAACACTATGTTGCATAAAAACTGATAGAATTTGTCTATGAAAGATTAAGTTCAACCCGGATTGTTTTATTTTGTGCTCAAATTGTGTGTAGTTACTTCTTTCAAGATTTTTTTTAATAGGGAAAGAATAAGTGGATGAAATATGTAGCATATATATTTCTTAACCAGCATTAGCAGTGGGAGATGTTGAAGAAATTTCTGCATTTTTTAATATTCACCCCACGGGCTTGTCGGTCAGTCTTTATGCTAGAAGTTTGCATATGTGCTTATAGCTTTGGAAGAATATAGTTCAACAGTCTGACACAAATGCATTGGTAACGGTATATTTGAACATCGTTTTGGAAGGATAGTTTACGATTATAGATAGATGACAAAAGAGTCACATGGGGATTGTGGCTTTTAGTCCTTGAGAGTGGCATAGCTGTAATATTCAAAGTTTTCATGCTCTCCAAATAGTTCTAACGTGTTTTTGCAGAAGTACAAAGTTAGTGAACCCTTTTACACCTGTTGAGGGACAGCTGAAGAGTTTAGTGGCTGGAATTAGTCCAGCAGTATCACACAATAGCAAGAAATGTAAATCTTATATTTAGCTACTTACTCTCCAACCCAGAAATATTTTTTTTTCTCATTTTTATGGCATCATAAGGGTAAAAATAAGTTTAGGCTTACGTTAATAATCTGGAACATAAAATCTGTCCCTGTAATCTTTCCCCCAATTATTATTTTTTTGATACTATTCTAACGTTACTGACAGTGTTGTCATTAGAGGTGTTTATTCAGTACTATTCTCTGAACTGGAATCAGAACCTTTTACTAGGAGTCACTGCTGGAGGACTTGGTCCTTAATGTGTTGGGAATAGCTTTTTAACAGTTAAAGATTTTAATTTTTGAATCAGGCATTTCAACTTGTCCTTCAGCTATGCTAGCAAATCAAGTAAGACGTTCTCACATTGGACTGCTTTGTCAAAAATAACTTACAAAATGTTTGTATGCTTTTTTTAAAAAAAACTATTTGCCATAAAAAATCCAGATGATATCAGGAAGCTTTGCTGCCAAGTAGTTCAAGAGGGAGAAGAATGAAGGTGGTGCAAGAAAAAAGTATAATTTTCAAGCTGAGCTCTTTCATGATTCTGGTATAAGCCATCCAAATTGTGGTATTTTCTCAGAATATTGAATCTTTGTTAATGAAGACAGAATCATTAAGATCAGGGAGTTCTCCCACTGGTCCAGGTAGGGATATATTCAACAAGTCAAGTTAGTATTACCAGGAGTCTCTGTGTGAGTCTCAGTCAGCAAGAGAGTAAGTCCAGTGGCATATCCATTTAAAGACCAATGAAAGATACTAAATAACGAAACCAAAGCTACACCAGAAAAAGAACATTTACTTGGAAGTTTCTTCATGGTATACTGTTGCCTATTTGCACCATCAGAGGGTGTGTTGTGCTCTAGAGACTGTGCTTGGTATATCTGCATTGTGATCTTCCTGGAATCCTGAAAAGCCAGTGAGAACAGTAAGGACAACCACAAAAGCCTTCTGGAGCTGTCAGTTCCTGTTTGCAGTTTAATAAACAAGGTCAGCTGTTTGAGAGCTGAAAAGAAAAGCTTCTGAAATAGAAATGGTTGGTCCCAAATTTGACACGTGGAGAAGGTATGGAAGTCTTCACCTGGAAACAATAACATTATAAAATTCTGATGTACATGTTTATCTTAAACAAGACTAATGGACCGATGAGCTGAGGTCAACTGTATGAAGTTCAACAAGGCCAAGTGCTGGGTCCTGCACCTGGGGCGCAACAACCCCAAGCAGCGCTACAGGCTGGGAGATGAGTGGTTGGAAAGCTGCCTGGCCGAGAAGGACCTGGGAGTACTGGTTGATAGGCAGCTGAATATGAGCCAGCAGTGTGCTCAGGTGGCCAAGAAGGCCAACAGCATCCTGGCTTGTATAAGAAGCAGCGTGGCCAGCAGGTCTAGGGAGGTGATTGTCCCCTGTACTCGGCTCTGGTGAGGCCGCACCTTGAGTACTGTGTTCAGTTTTGGGCCCCTCGCTACAGGAAGGACATGGAGGTGCTCGAGAGAGTCCAGAGAAGGGCGACAAGGCTGCTGAGGGGTCTGGAGAACAAGTCTTACGAGGAGCGGCTGAGGGAGCTGGGGTTGTTTAGCCTGGAGAAGAGGAGGCTCAGGGGAGACCTCATCGCTCTCTATAGGTACCTTAAAGGAGGCTGTAGAGAGGTGGGGGTTGGTCTGTTCTCCCACGTGCCTGGTGGCAGGACAAGGGGGAATGGGCTCAAGTTGCGCCAGGGGAGGTTTAGGTTGGATATTAGGAAGAACTTCTTTACTGAAAGGGTTGTTAGGCATTGGAATGGGCTGCCCAGGGAAGTGGTTGAGTCGCCATCCCTGGAGGTCTTTAAAAGACGTTTAGATGTAGTCCTTAGTGATATGGTTTAGTGGAGGTTTTGTTAGTGTTAGGACAGATGTTGGACTAGATGATCTTGGAGGTCTCTTCCAACCTAGACGATTCTGTGATTCTGTGATTAATACCTTGTTTTGTTTAGAAATAAACAACACTGTATACTTCATTTTATATAAACAAATACCCAGACATTGACCCATGAGAATTCCTCTATTTATCCAGCAAGAAAAACAATGAAAAATAACGGAATAAACACACTGGTCTTTTTGTATATCTTAAGCAATTTTTCAGGACTTCTGTGGCCACCAAGGCAGGAACAGGGCAGAAATCTCTCAGCTGAGCCCTCATTGTGTAGTCCCAATCTTTGTGTATGGTGGTGGAGATCCCCTTTGTGCCCTAGAAGAGGTTTTTGGCGTTCGTTTCTGAATGGGACTTAGTGGATGCTGGTATGCTTGTGCAGCCCACTTCCTTTATCCCCCACTGCTTGCCCCAAGAGCTGAGGGCTGATGACCAGGAGCTTTTAGTCTGGGAAGTGTTACAACAGGTGAATGCGATACCTGATGTTACATTAAGGAGTTTGGTTAAAAAATGGGTTGTGTGATGAAAGTGTGTAATTAGTCGTGTCACGTGAACATAATTTCTGCTTTGTGATTAGGTGAATTATATATTGAGTTAAAACCTAATATTGAAAAGAAGAAGTAAATTATAACTACTTTTCGACAAAGAGTACCAATTCCAGGCCTCAGGAAGAGAATCTGAGCTATAGAACAAATTCCAATAAATGAGGAGGATCAATTTCAAAAGGTCTTTATTGTATAAATGTGTGTATAGAGTAATTGTTTCTGGTGAGGTTACTTTGTTTATAAAGTCATTTACTAGACAAGAGGAGATGAAGAGAAGGGATGGAAGAATTCCTTAGGTCTCTGCGCAAACAAGCGGAAAGTAAGCATCTTTTGTGTACCAACTTTTTTATTCTTCATTTAACTGTGAACATCTAAAACTCCAATAATTAGAAAAATCTAGGTTTGTATTGGGTTAAAACGTTCTTCTTCAGGGGAAAGGAAAGCATTGTATGTTGTGTGAGTGTTTTGCCTGGTTCTTATCTGAGATGTTGAGCTAAGCAGGGAAAAGAAACCTTTGGACAGACTGCTGTCCTCCTAATTTGCAATATCCAGTGCCAACCTGTCTTAAGACCGTATGGCTCAAGTTTTTATAGATGCAGGAATCTTCTTAGGGAAATCTGGGTTAAACATGAACAGCTGATTAAATGTGTCTGTCCTCCTAAATATGACAGAAATGTTAAAATCAGCTACAGGGACAGCTGTTACCTCTTGATTATTGTGAGACGATGAGTGGACACGTTCCATGAACCTTTGAACAGGTGCATCCTAGACAGGTTTATTAAAACACTACAGCAGTAACTATCCAAGTATGCAAGGCATTAGGATCTGATGGGGTGATCATAGAGATAGACTTGATTAAATACTTGGAGATGTCACTTTGGTTCTCTAACTTGAGAGGCAACATGTAAATCAGTTTCTATCATTTGTTTAAACTGGCATCTTTCAGGGAGGTCTGAGGTATCGGGACAGATTCATTTAAGTCATAAACTCAAAAGAAGATTATTTATTCACTGCTGTGCCAAACTTGGTGAATTTTATGGATGTAACTACTGTATTGCCCTAATTCGTTGTTTACTGTGTGTCCAGTACCCTCTGTTCTTGCTATGTAAATTAAGATGTAATGTTAGACATTTTTTTTTCCTGACCTTGGAATTAAGGGAAAAAAAGAGCTTGTCCTACTTTTGGATTAATATATTATGTTTTGTAATGTGGTGGGAAGATGAGTTTGAGCCCTTTCAGCATTTAGGAGGAAAGGCTGTTTTTGGAAGATTTAACTGCCATGAAAATCCTTTTGGCAAACAGCAATGAGATCCAGTGCAACACTACTGTCTGAATGCCTCGGTGACTTTGCTTTTTGCCTTTACCTGCCACAGTAGAATCAGCTCATCTGCCCAGGTGCTACCACTGTAACGCATATTTTACTCAATCCTTACTTTGCCTAAAGCAGGGCAATGGCTGATACTGTTTTATGGTAAGTCTTCAAAAGCCCCGTCTCTGTTCAGTTGTGACCTTCAAAGGACAGCCTTTTTGTCACGGGGGTGTTAGGACTCTTCATATACACTTCATGATGGCACTTATCTCATTAGAGTGAGAATGGAAAAGGCTGGACGAATTATGAGAAGAAATAATATTTTTAGAATTTATCCTTTTTGTTGTGTTTTTTCCCTTCTATACTGTAACCCCCTTTTCTGCTTAGTCTGGATTTTAAGCTGTGGGGTAGCAATTACTTGTTCTCTGTACAGTGCCTGATACAGTTGGGCCATATTTGAGTGTTCTTGCAATACATGCTTTTCTTATAAATAATAAAATAAGGTAGGTGGTGGAAGAATCTCACTTTGAAAGAATTATACTTCTCACCTCATACATCCTATTTAAGTATAGTTTTGAATTGGCTCACCCAAAGAGGTACAAGAGCTAAAGCAGTGAACAGGAATGCTTTCTGTATAAGTGACTGTAGTTTTGAAAGTGGTGGTATTCCTGCACTGAAAATAAAAGGAAATTAAAGGAATTTGCAAGAGTAAAACAGCAGAAAGAGATTTAATTCTTGAAATTAATTTAAAAAAAATTAAAATGTTTTGGTTAAGCTCCTCATTATTTTAGTTTTTACACATTCACAGCTTTCTTAAATGTGCAAACTGTAGATGTGTTACAAGTCCAGTCTTAGCAAAGTATAGAAATGGAAATAATCATGAAACTGCCAATTAGAGAAATTTCACTGAGAAATATGATTACTAAAAAGATAGCATTCATTCATAATGAGTATGTTGAATGAGTGCTACACACAAACTGAATAGTCAAGATACGGAAAGTATATTTTACCTGTAAGTAGACTGAAAGATAAACTAATTGTCATGTGCGCAATCATAGCTTCTCTTTGAGATTATTCTTCCTCAGTGAAAACTACCTATACCTGTGGTTTGTGTATCTGCACAACCTACAGACACCTCGTAACTCTACTGCTGCTCAGCTGCTGCTTTGAAACGTGGATTCGTTTCTACGTGCAAAGGGACTGAATGTTACTGTGCCTTGTGGCAACATGTAGGGAGTTGCTAGTGACACCCTACAGGTTTTGTGTGATGCCATAAACAACTTTGCTCTTTGTCATAATAGAGAAACTTTTTTTTTTTTGTCTTGAATGGGCTGAAACAGTTTGCCTGCATGTATTACTTGTGTTTTTTGTTTGTTTCAGCCATTGAACATATTGGTCCAGCCATTTCTCTGTAGTGTACCTGGTCTAATTAGTATTTAACTTTTTATAGGCTGCTGGATGAGCAGGATAATTAAAAACCTGTTAAATCAGGAATGTACTAAAAAGATTTTTTTTTTTCAAAAAAAAATCATTTTACACAGAATGTGATGGATAAAAATCTGTTACTGAGTGATATCTGGAAAAGGAAAAGCCAAGGCTGTCAAAAGCTTGCAAGAGATTTTTCCTCTTGCTCAGAATCCTCCTTATGTTTACTAAATATTTTGTCTTCTGAGTAATAAACAATAATCATTAACGTCTCTACAGTTTCTGTGTTCCTGAAGTTGGCACTCCAACACAGCTGTAATTTTGCCAGCAAAGCTTTCTTTAAAGCTTTATTTTGGACAACTGTCCTTAGCCTGTGCCATCAAGAATTTTTTTCAGGGTAATATAATATACAATCTTTCAAGACTGTCCTAAAACCTTTAGCGGTCTTTGGATCATGCCCTGGTGTGGGGAGAGCAGGGATTTGGCAGGCTGAGTGTAACTGAAAGCACTCACTCAGTATGCTAAGACAAATGTGTGCTTTACCAGATCTGGAAACAAACCCCTTTGTGGACTTTGGTGTTGTGTTGTGTAGATGGTATTACTTACCAAGCATGCACTGTGTAGACAAGATCTTACTTGGTGGTGCCACAGAACAACTGAATGTGTGCTGAAGAGTTGTAGTATGCATTTTACTTTAAAACTTCGTATTTTAAGGAAAAGGAATAATCTACTTTTGGAAAATTCTTGTTAACTTCTAAAAGAAACTATCTGGATAGCCTGCTTGGATGTGAGGAGGAAAAAAAAAAGAAACACAAAAGGGCAAAACTACAGAATGTGGCTGCCTTTAAGAGAAAATTCACTGGGTATATGTCAACAAACATGTTTTGTTTACCACTGTTTTATTCATGAAAGTATGAAATCACTAGGTAAATGATAACTTTATCCTTGTGAAAAAGCCCCTCTAAAGTAGAGTTTGATTCAGATGCCTGTATATTACATGCAGGTCAGATCTGTACCCAATAGTACAGTCATTTCCTTTTACATGATTTATAGAAATTTTAACCAAAATTCTTGAGCACATCATCTTGAGGAAAATTCTTGAGCAAACCGGCCCAAATTCTGCAGACTGGATCTATCCCTAGTTTTAAACACTGTCAGTAATTTTATTTCTGTTAAGAAGCTTTTTATCTATGAAAGTTGCAAGGAAAGCTTCAGGATGTGTCTGCATTAGCAGGCAGCATGGTGCAGTAGGGGCAGATGTTGGTGCTGAGGACATGGCAACTCCATAATATGTGGTTCAGGGAGGGCTTATTTAGGTCTAATATCATTGTGTGGACTGCATTCCCATTAGTGGTTGGTGTGCATTAGCAGAGATTCTCTTCTAGTTGAATTTCGTCATAAAGGAAATCATTGTGCATGCGCTTTGGTGGGCGATGTGAACCAAAATGCAGTGAGTGGGAATGAGGAGGGATTTACTTTCAATAGCACACTTCTGATTTGACCAGAAGTGTTAGTGCAATTTTTAAGTGGTGGAATGTGGTTGAAAACCTGAAAGGGTTATTGAGTTATGGAAAAAGCATAGATTCTTTAATTACTTTAATGAGGTTTTGAAGTTTCAGATTGTTGGTAACACTTCAGCGTTACGTAAGAGACTAAAAGCATTCATCTTGGAACAATGGATACAAAAGCACCCTATAAACTAATGTGTGTGTGTTCAGGTGCAATTCTTATCTTGCTCATTTGGAGAATTACAATTTCATGGAAGTTTTTACTGTCTCACAGAATAGCCCCACTGTTTATGCAGTAGTAGCATAGCTGAGGAAAACTTTTCACACCTGTTGATCAACATTTGAAGAGTTCAGATAACAAGTATATGAAGTCACACCTATTATCTTTCTCTCCATCTAAAAATAAATGCCATAGCTCTCTCTGCTTGTAATATGTATCTAAAAAAGCCTGGACACAGCTGAGCAGCATAGTAGCATTACGCTATCATGATTTACTGGGTGTGCCATTCTTAAGCCAGCAGATAAAGTGGATCATTCTTTCGCTGGACACATTACATAGGAAGGATTTGTGCCAGTAACCCCTGACACCCTACTGAGGTAAAGAATGTGGCCTTCAGCACGCTGCAGAGAGAATTGCTGTATCTTTCTCTCACTTTTAAATCTCTGTATTCCCCCAATCTGAAAAGAAGATAGGATGTGATTTCCTAATTTTCTTCTCTATTAGGATCAAAGATTCTTGTCCCTGTATGAATTGCAAATCTGTTTCCTTTATATTACACTGGTGTAAATATTTTCACATAGGTTGGTACTTGCAATTAGATAGGCTTACCTTCTAGCTCTATGAAAGTCATCTCCAACCTCAAACCTCTCAAAATAGCACCATGCCATGATGCAATGCCACTGAACTTCCCCCAAAGATTTGGCATCAAGTCATGTTATGTGACTTTCTTTTAACCTAACACTTCTTGTAGCTACATTCCTGGGAGTTTCCCCATGTTTTCAATTGGTACGTTTGCCCTGTTAAAGAGAGGGCAGTTGAGGGTCTCCAGTTTTGAAAGCACATAATTTCATTCAGAAAACTAATTTTGCCCAGATTATATGTTCAAATGCCTTGTTTAAAAATTGTTTCATTCTTGCCAGCTGTTTGATAAATCCAAAGCATACTGCTCTGTGTGGCTGAAAATGCCAAACTTCTATTATTGTCAAGCCCCTTGACACTCACACTTTCTCATTTTTCATACCTGTTGAAAAGAAACACAGAATTTTCATCGTATGTAGTGATTTATTTTTACTTTCAGTTGCTCCACAAATAAATGAACATTAAGCAATTATTGTAAAACACTAATGATATTTCAGGTTTGTAAAAATACACATTATATGCACTCTCACTTTCAAAATGATTTTCATGTTTACTTTATGAATTCTGCTCCTCCGTGATACGTGAGAAGCAGAATTGTGTTTTGTGCCTGAAGATAATTCAGGAACTAACCTTTAGAAGGGTGCATTTCTATATGCTTTTGGTATGCAGACTTAAATTCTAAATGCAGGGACACATACATTTTAAAAAGATTTAAATTCAGAAATAATAGTTTAAGACACCTTGAAAAGTCTTTGAGTATACAAACATTTCATTTCAGGCTTTGTGATTCATCTCAATTTAAAAAATAAATTTAAAGTATATATAGCTTCTAATTTTGATTCTGTATTCCGCTTACATTTTAAGCTTCTTATGTATTTTAGAACGGGAAAAGTATGTAAGATTTTTTGCATGTTAGTTGTTCACTTCTGCTATGAATTGATGAATGGTGTTGATGTTTTTGGAAAATGCTAAGGCTGAATTTGTCAGACAGGTGTGTGTGTATGCAGCTGGCACCTACCTGAAAGCAATGCAACCCTTAAAAGAGTTTCAGAAGTTGATTTAAAAACTGTTTTCATCCAGCTTTTTTTTTTCCCCACCTTGGAAGTTCATCAGGCTTTTTATAAAAGATATTTCTCCTGCCTATTTTAATTATCAGTCATTTTTAAAGATGTCAAAATTTTAATTTCCAGAAATAAAGGTATTATAATGATATTTTCATTGTACCTATTAAGGAAATTAAGTGATGGAGAGGCAAATAACAGTACCATTTTCTGCAGAAAGGTTTTTAAATTTACTTTCATTCTTGATTTGCAGTGAGTTCCTATTAGAATATTTTTTTTTCCAAAAAGCAATGTATGTGTGTGCATGCCTCAGAACAATTTTCTGTGAAGTGATGTGAAAGCCAATTTCATCGTAAATCACTGAAACAACATAGAACTGTTTTACTTCTTACTAAATGGTCTTTATTACACTAGGCATTTTCTTGTATGAATAAGTATTTATTCCTCATCACATTTGCTGCATCAGAAAATTAAGTAAATATAACCCCAAATTCAAAGCAAAGTAAGCGAAATCTATTTCTTGGCACACATTAATGATACTTGAATGATAGATGGTTGAAGCAGACATGAACATCTGGTTGCTTTGTACTATCCATGTAAAATAGCTGCTTTTCTAATGATCTGTCAATTTTCTTTATTTGGTAGCGCACAGCCTGTAACACAAGGAGGCTTTCAATGTTTTTTGCTGCTTGCACAGATTCTTAATTTATGTTAAAAATAATGTCTTGATTACAGGATGTGTATATACTGTAGTGATCCTGTAATACCTCTGCTGTTTCACTTTTGTTATTCCAGTACAGCTGTTTTAGTTCATACTCCACCGAGTTATATTGGCAACTTCAAAGATAATCCTTTGACAGAATTTTACTGGTATAGTACGTTACTGCTGGTTAATAGGGACTTCCACCTTGCTTAGATTCCCATAAGAGACAGTTTAAAAGCTGCTACTTTGGATTCAGGCAGGAGTCCTGACACTTGTACTGCAGTTCTAAGCTGGTAATGGCTTCTCGTGTGCATGCATGTATGTGTGTGCTAAGGTAAGACTAGCATTTTGGGTAAACAGTAACTGCTTCATATCCCTCTGGTGGCCTCATGCGAGCTCGCGCATGAGCTTCACAGTAGAGCTGGCCCTCCACGAAGAAGTAGCCCTTTTGTTTCAGGTTAAGATTGCAGTCAGAGCACACGAAACATTCTGGGTGCCGGTATTTATCTCGTGCCTTCACCACTGTCCCTCTATATGGAAACAATTACAAGAAAAAAAAAAAACAAAAACCAATTAATTCATAGGAATTTAAAGTGCAAAGAAACAGCAGTATGACACAAAGCAAGTTCTAGGTATCTCTCTTAAGGCCTTTGTTTCTCTGGTTTTGCCAGGCACTGCAGAATCTAAGATTGGAAGTTGAGTTTGAGTAAGCAAGATATAAAAGGCATTAGAGGGGATGATGTAGACTGTTCGATAGTTTATTGGAAAAACAGGGTTTGAAGAATCATGTTATTTTGGCTACAATACAGAAAGTACAGTCCCACCTATCAAAATGGTGGTAAATGAGTTTATAAAACACATTTCCTTGGTGACTGCGGTCTGAGCTCATCATTATGTGTGTCCTTTGCTGAAGTTAGTGATGTCATTCAAACATAAATCTGAAGTTTCAAAATAGGCCTCAGTGTTCCAGATACTCCCACTCACCTGGGAGAGGGGTGCTCTACACCCCTGAGCAACCTGCAGAATTCACAGCCTAACACAGCATAGCATGGGTGACTGCTGTTTTCGTTAGTATGTGTTAATGATTGACTTGCAAAAGGCCCTGAGACACCTTAATTAGAACTTTTGCAGTACATTGTCAAAACTGAAATTGTCTGTATTTAAAGTGGCTAACATATAAAAATATATTGTCCTAAATCTCAAATCATTAGCTCATATCTCTGTTTTCTAGAAGCATTTTTCTTTTTGTCTCTCAGGCAGAGACCATCACTTGATAAGGATTCCTGTAGCTTGTGATGGTGTTCGAGGGCATGTGCTTATGCTAGAGATTTCTAAAACTAGAAAGAAACAACTTACAGAATTCCGCTCCCACATTTGTCACACAGTGGCACTTTCTGGGCACCAGGCAAGCCGGTGGGTATCTTTGTCACAGGTGCTTTCACACTTCTTGTACCCACAGGGCGTCCATCTGAGAACCAAAACATTTCTGTTAAGCACAGGCTGATATAAAAGCATCTGAAGCAGTTAAGCACTTTTCCTGTAAATACACACTTCTGGATGTATTTACAGGCGTTCACTTATGCCAACTAATAATGAAGTTTCTCTGTACAAGTTTAGTGGGCCAGATCCCGTGTCTTTGGACTTGGGAAGGATATTGTATGCTATAGCCAAAAAGCAGGTACAACTGATTAAAAAGATAGCACTCTGTCTCATGGGCATCTGCTAATTCACTGATTGCAGATCCTGGGTATAATGGGAGGAGGAGGATTTGGCTTTAACATAGCACCTTAACATAGTCAAGACCTATTGTTTGAAAGCTTAGTTGTTATTTGTATAACTAACCATACAAGAAATTCAGAAAGATTTATAATACAAATATAAAAATACAGCAAAATACAAGAAGAAGATTACCCCCAAAATCCCAAAATAACATATGTACAGAAAAAATAGATATATTTATTCCTTCTCTGGTAAATATTTAGGTATAAAAATTGAAATTATAAATATTTAAATATTTTTAGGTTATTTTTGGTTATATTTTACTACTTATGCTTACTGTAAATGTAAGAAACCTATAGCTTTTAGTTTAATGTTCCTTTTTATTTTCAAAACCTCTTCATTTGAAGGAAATATGACTGTAAATGGTATTGTTGTCTTCAGTTTTTATTTAAAATGAAGAGGGGATGAATAAAACTTATTTTCAGAGTTGGTTTATATTTCTCTTTTCCTGGATGTGGAAGAGAGAGTTTTGTTTCTTGTTATCCCAAAAGTTCTCTTGCATAAAACCTCATTCAGCTCTAATCAACTTTGTACACTAACAGTCTTAAAATTCTGAGAAGAGATTCTGAAAAATGTAATTAACATTCCCATCTTACTCACATGGGACACTGCTAGCTGTAAAAGCAAGGGGAAAAATGTTAGTAGGCTTGTGTACTATTTGTCAGATTCAAAACGACTTCGTATAGTTCTGATCTCTCTTATTTTCTTCTCAGATTCCCCCCTTCCCACAAACGTTTAAAAATACTTTGAACAGGTAGAATATGTCATTATTAACCACCTTCCTCGGAGACTAAATTCTGGAGCACCTTAAAGGAGCCAGACTGACGAGGTTGGCTGGGCTCCTCCTGGTTGGCATGCAGCATCCTGTACACATCGGACTGAGGCACTGCGGTGGGAGCTGGGTCACTGCATCGCAGGGAGGAAGAGCAGATAAAGCAGTTAATGAACATAACTTAGAAGCAATAGCTCTGACAGGCATAGAATATGTTTCAGGAAACAGACGTAAAGACGAGTGAATTTCTACAACCACTGAAGGACTCTTTCCTCCAGGTAGTATTGCTTTATATAGTCTTCTCTTGATCTAATGTGCTGGAAAAAAATTCTGTGGAATTCATACAAAAATAAATCTATGAACTCATGACAGTATTTCCATAATTACTGCCCAGGCTCTTAACAGCATTTGGAAATAAGCCAGTACTTGCATTTAACTTCAAAGCAGTTGCATTCTTGTGATCAACTGCTGTATTAGCAGATGCTCTCTGGTGCAGTATCCAGAAATTCCATTGTCACAGCAGCTGGCCTCAAGAATGCTGATAAAATCACAGCTCATGTCTTTACATGGGGTCAGCCAAAACCTAAACAAACACTTTGGAAGAGTGTCATGAAGACAAGATATTCTTACTGTTCTAAGTTGGCTCAGTCAGCTAGTTAAGATAGTGATTATTTATCTAAGCTAATTGTTACTTATTTAATTTATGGAGGTGTCAAAAGAGAATGAAGTAAGTATTATGTGGTAGAGAACAATGTAAGATAAACACTGTTGACTGGAAAATTTATTTTGTAAATTATATTAGAATGGCACATGACTTATTTTTTTGTAATGGCAATTTTATGATAAAAATATAAGGTAAATTTTTGGCCAAATAACACTTAAATTCACAGAATGGTTTGGGTTGGAAGGACCTTAAAGACCAGCCAGTTCCAACCCCCTGCCATGGGCAGGGACACCTCCCACCAGACTAGGTTGCCCAAAGCCCCATCCAGCCTGGCCTTGAGCACCTCCAGGGATGGGGCATCCACAGCTTCTCTAGGCAAGCTGTGCCAGGGCCTCACCGCCCTCTGAGTGAAAAATTTCCTCTTAACATCTTATCTAAATCTCCCCTCTTTTAGTTTAAAGCCATTACTCCTTGTCCTATCACTACACTCCCTTACAACAGTTGATGGTTGAATTTCCAATGACCTGTGAACTAAGGAATGCACCAAGAATATTTCAGGGTATTTTAAACTGTGCTGGATATTTTAAATTGATCTTGATAACTAACATCTTGAATAGCTGAAAAGAAGAGCAGATGACTGCATGCACTGTCAGGAATTAGGCCAAATGTGTGGCATCTGTAAATTTCAAACTGCTACTGGGACTAATTAGAAAGGTCAAAATTCACTTCAGTGCAGTCTGTTATCTCACTGATATTTGTGTAAATGTCCAGTTTAAATTTCCTGTTACAACTGGCTTCTAACTCTCTGTTGAACCTTAGGTAAGTTGCTACTGGAAGAAAAAGCAAAAACAAAACAAAAAAAACCCCACTAATTTCACAATGAATTAAACTGTTTTTGACTTAGACAGTTTTGTTTGTTTCCCAGGATAACATCTAGACTGTCAAATGGCACAGTAAGAGCAGCAGCACTTGGGCAGCCAGCTAGAGGCCACTGTTGATTATATTAATTGCTTACATCTTCAAGAATCAACCAGCTTTCTGTGAGCCATTTTTAAGCCAGTGAATAAAATACCATTTTTTTCTTTCCTCGTAAACTTTTAATCTAAAGAGTGAGCTCACTCTTTAAAATATCTAATTATAGATATTTTAAAATATCTAGATTATTTTATTTTTTTTTTTAATTTTAAAATTTTTTATTTTAAAAATATCTAAAAATATCTAATTAAACCCTCAATTCTCTCTTCTTTACTAAAATATTCCTAAAAATCAAACAAGTGATAATACAGTTACATACAAAAGCCAAAAATCAGGCACAAGTGTATGAGAAAACATGTCTAAATTCATACCTAGTGAAAATGAATCTCACAACAAAAGAGAGATTTCAAACCTGTGTAGACAGTCAGTTCTCAAACTGGGAACACTACAGGCATTCATGAAACCTGATTACTCTGGGCTTAATCCATATTTCAGAATAAGGAAAAAGTAAGTTGGCTTTTTTTTTTTGGTGTGTGTGTGATTGAGGATAAGATTCATGCAGTAGAGTAACATCACTCAGCAGACTTCATGAAGTACAGTTTTGTTTTCATCAGATTAGAGTGAACTTAAATACTAGACAAATATGATTTTTACGGTTAGTAACAGCCCAGTTCTGCAAGGTGCTGAAAAAGACTCATTGGTGCCAGAGATTATTGTTTATTTAAAGTATTAGTAATTAGCTTTAGCTTACATCATACATATTATAAATTATTAACTTAAGTACTGTTGTGAAACAGAAAAATAAGTTACTATTATGCAAAAGTAGAGATAAAACAATATGAATGATAAATTGTACTTTGAAAAACATGAGTAGAGCTTTAAAACATTTTATTATTCATCATTACTGTCCAGATTCACAAAGTTCCTACCTGCCTTTCAGTTCCTGTAGTAGGTAAAATTCATGAATCAGCTTTTGACCTTTACAGAGATCTATCAGTAGGCCTAGAAAGTCAATTCTGGCTCTTTTTGGAGAAAAGCTAGTGGTACTGAATGAATTGTCCTAGGTGGGAGCTAAAGAGCATGAATACCACCTACAAGATCTAAGCTTCAACGGTTGAAAGAAATGTCAGTTAATAATAATAATGTATTAATGATTAATAAGAATAAATTCTTAAATAGCAACAATTAAAACAATAATAAATAGTTGTGAATTTTGGAGGGAATCAGTCTTGAATTGGAGTGGTCAGTCAGCTTACAGTAAAGACAGTTTAATCAGCTTTTACTTGGTAGCTACAACTACGAGATTATTTCCTATGAAAGAGTTATTTGTAAAATCTGAAAGACTTTTAACACTTCAGATGAAAAAGTCATAAATTACTAATAGATTAATGAAAATATTGAATGTTTTTAAATAACTTAGTTTCTCTCTAACCCTTTTACACCTTGTTGTAGAAACCACGTAAATTGTTAAAGCCTGGGATTGTCAGTATATTCTAAATTTGTATATCCAACAATATTAAACGTACTGCTCTAATTACCTCATGATGGGTGTTTCCCCCAGAGCTGTAGAAACTTGGCCTTGCAGTGTTTCCATGATATTGTCATCTGAGTACAACTGCATGGGTGTGTTAAACTGAGCATGTACAATCTTGACACCAGGCAGCTCCATTTCCAGGGGAACGTTAGGGGCCATCTTAGCCACCGCTTTCAGCTCGGTGGGGCAGATAGAGCTGATGGTGCTAATGGAAGAGGGGGTGCTGCGTCCACTGCCACAGTCAATCCCCGAAGGAGTACTGCATCCACTGTGTTAATTGCACGTTACAGCCAGATTGCAGAAAGGTGTGCAGTGCGTGTTGGATTATAGAGAAGAAAGACAAAAGTACAGGAATATGGTGATGTTAACAAGGCTGAAAAGCATGAATATAACAAATACAGAAAAGCCAAAGTAGAGAAAGTAGAGAAAAGCAAAAGTATGTGCATTCATTGAAAAGTAAAAGCATCAATGCCACTTATAAAGCGTTCCTCAAAATTCTGGCATGCATTATCTTTAAAGACAAAAATATAATAGATTGAATAATTCAGAACACAGTATTACTTTGTATTTTGAATGCTAGATTTTCTTTGAGGATTAATTAAGCCTCACTAAAACTCATTGTTCTAAGTGAGTAACTTTTAAGATCTCCGAAAGGGTAGTTTACAAAAGTTATGTGAGTTGTACGTGTCAGTGACAGAATAAACACCTGCAATACTGGAATCCTAAATGCACTATTCCAGTCCTGTACCTTGTAATCCATCTCAGGCTGAAGAGACTACTATAAAGTCACATAACATATCCAACATTTCCTACATTTCCTTGGTATTTATTAATCTTTTAAAATGTATTTAACAACATATATATATATATATTTGTTAAATATTTGTTGCATATTCCAAAGAAAAAAAGATGTGAAAATAGCCAGGCATACTTTTGCTTTTCTAAATTACAGTGTTTCCAGTAGAACGTAAAGTGGTCCTTCACAAAAACAGTGGCTATGTATTCAAAGAATTAATTTTGCTCCTTCCGAAGTAGATTTTACATGTGATTTATATAAAATAAAAAGGATGTGAAGTTTTATGTCAATGTTGGTCTACATTACTGGAGTAAAGTTGCTGCACACCAGCATGAAGTCTGTTAAGAAGAACTAGTAAAATATTGCAAGCATTAGTCTTTTTCAATGTCACTAATCTGAATACTTCAGTCTTTTCTCCATAGCACCTCAGAGGCTTTCTTGGTTCAGGGATACTTCTTTCCTGTTGCTGTGTAACAGCACTTAACCCAGGCTTTCCACAGGCTACCATTTATATGATATTCAGAGCCAAGAGATGATAAATGCTTGATCTTTTTCCTCCAACTTGTGCATCAGGGTTATGTTAGCTCTTTCCAAGATGAACGATTCTGTGTAAACCAGGGAGTGTATTACATTTCACAGTTTGTGCAGTGCAGTACTCTGCCCAGTAGCTACTCGTGTATGGAGAAAACCCAAATTTTCCCTTTGATTCAATGGAGAATTTGTGTAGGACCACTTTCTCGAAATTGTGAAGGGAAATATGTTGTCTACAATTCAAGCCATATCAAAAGAAAGGTAATTCAATGAATGGTAGGCAAGTCTGAAAGCAAAAGTACAAGCTCTGTATTATCACCTAGCGAGTCAGACAAAAATACTAATACTGGGGGCAATTTATAAAATTACATTCTTGTGTGTGTGTAAAAGAATAAGACCACCTTTAGATTCTGCAGTAAGATAAGTTTTATCAGTGCTGATAGTGTTAGTAAATGGATAATAACGAGAGAAGGACAGAAGAAGCATAAATCGTGCTATAAGCAGCTGAAATGATGTTAAAGCAGAATAAAGTGAAGCATAAATAAAATATAATCATATATAAAGAAGATAATTTCCAGTTAGTTTTGTCAAAGTCCAGTCCAAAATTGTGGCTAATGTCAAATCTGTTAGCTCAATCCCACAGTCCAGAATCAGCTCTTCTTTTAGTCAGTCCTGTTTAGTCTCAGCTGTCTGTTCTAAAGGGATAATTACAGTCAAGGTGGAGGTTTGGGTTTTTCTGCTGTATTTAACAGAGTATTTTTACAGCCAAACTGCTGAAAAAGTAGGAGACAAACAGTGTGACAGCCAGGGTTTTGTGGAAGTAAGATTCTCCATCAGAGATTCTGTAGTTTGTAAATATGGACATATTCCACACTAAAACACCACACAGACTTGCCCAGCTAAAGTTCTGAGACTTGGTGCATTTCTGACAGGTTGGTATTATCTGGCAAGCTGGAAAATAGCCATTTATTTCAGCATTTTCACTGAAAATATTGTGTAATTGAGGTTTCTGAATTAGGAGAGTAGGCTCCCAACACACCCAGTTGAGCTTCTGTAAATCTGATTAGGTAAATGAGGATGGTACCTAGTGGTCCAAAAGCCAGTCTAGGCTTTTTTCTATCTTTTTTTGTCTATCTTTTTTTGCTATATATATATATATTAATCTTCTTTATTTTCTATCTTCTTTTGTTATCTTTTTTGTCTAGTCTACATGTAAATGCTGCTGTTAGAGGCCACGTATGTTTCCAAAGCAACACATCCTACAAAACCAACAATCCATATGAGATTGTCTTTTTTTTTTAAAGTCTTGTTTATTGGACTCAAAATAGTATAACTAAAATACAGGCAATTTGACCTTCAGTATGAAATACAGAACACTAAATCCACCAGTAAAACCTGTTACTGATAGAAAGGATAAAGGATAGCGTTGTATTGCATCACTCAAGCTTTTTTGAACTTCCTTGCATTTTAGCCACAGAATTTGTATTGTTTTTTTCCTCTCTGTATTTAATATTGTAAATCATAGTAAGCCAGGCATTTTGCCCCCAGTTATGATAGAGGAATATTACACCAAAATAAGGTATGTAAATATATGATGTTTTCTGCATTCTAGAGCTTTACAGGTCTTAGCATCAGATAGTTCTGTTTTAGCTCTGTATTAGGTCATCAGGTTGTCTTCTGTATAGCTGTCTGCTGAAAAATAAACTTAAAATCTCTGCATAGCCTAGATGGTAATTAAAAAAAGCTAGCTATCTTTTATTTAGCAAGTTAAGAAGTTACATATATTTGCACTTGGGCAGAAGAATTCCACAGCTCTGTAAATTTATGTGTACAATACCTGGTGCTACACTGTAATCTGAATTGTATTCATGAATATAGTTCCTTCAGACTTGTATCTGTAAAACTGAGAGTAGAGTCTGGACCTACTTTCTTTTGGAAATTTTGAATTTCAAGCCTGATATCTACAAGTCCACCAACTCAGGTTTTTAAATTTCAGCATTATATACCACTGTAAATTAATTTCAAATGCCTCAGTATGCTCCATTAATATGGTTTGTGAGTATCCATTAAAATATAACACCATGCATGCAAATCCATCACAGCACTCAGAGTTTATAACCTGCTTCGGCCTGGGATTATGAAAGGTTTGGGCCGAATATTATGCCTGTGTTCAAAGTAGTTGATATCCTGTAAAGACAAGAGGGTTAAAATAACTTCCTTTGGCCTATACACACTTATTTCTAGTTAAAAAGTAGGTAATAAATGTTTGAAGTTGTAACCATGAAGTAACCATGTTTATTTGTACATTCCTGGTACATAAAAGACCATCAATTTAGTGCTGAGAAACTTGGAGAATAACGGGCAGTTAGAGAAGGATGAGAGGGAGAGTTGCTGCCCAACATAGAGGGCAAATTGTAGCTACCTGCAGTGCCGCTACTACAGAGTTGAGTGTATAGTTTTCTGTGCTGGAAAAAAATTGCTTCAATTATCACCAATTTTTTGGATAATCAATAAACCCCTGATTATCAGCCAAAACAGCAAGAGCTGGACTTTTTAATTGAAAACAAAACAGATAGTGATATAACACAAATGAGCGTGTATTATTATAAGGAGATACCAGTACTCACTTTTGCGATGAGTTAGGAATGAGACTCCTCAGTTGTCCATGAAGCGCGTCTTGTATATTGCCAGATGAATACAGCCCAATTGGAGAATTATAGGAGGAGCTCACTACCTGTCTTTTGTCATCAATATTTGCTGCTGCAACAAAAGGCTGGGCCCTTCTGTTGTGAGCCGTACCAATAGGCTTGAATTCCTGTACGTGATAGGCAGACAAAATACACAAAGCTACAATGCACACCAAAGCTAGTAATGAGTAAAACTGACAACATCAGTATTGTTAATCTCTGCATTTTTTACTTTTGCAACTTTGTTATTTCTTAACTGGTGCAAGCACACTATATTTTTCCATGAATTTTCTATTCGCTACTTAAGCCATATACATTCAGAGACTTATATTTTCTGCATCAGGGCAAGAAGAAGGTATTCCATATTGGTGAGTAGCATAAGACAAAATGGGAGGGATGAATGTTATAGCAACCTGTTGTATCGTTCTCTAGATTTTACAATGTTTAGGTTCATCGTTTAGAAACATTTCACATATAGTTAGTTAGCTTAATTACTTTGTTTTAGTGTTAATCTCTGACTTCTGCCTTTTTTTTCCCCCATATTGACTGGAAGCTGCAATGGTAAGATAGCACAGATCATTAGTATTTTAATGAGAAATGTATATTCAATAAATTATATTTCAATGAGAATATATCTCTGCCAATTCTCTGATTTGGCCTTGTTTTTGAGATGTGCATTTTGCATAGTGTTTGGACTTCCAAAGATTTAGGCCACCTAATAGCAAATCTGCAGAGGATGAAACGTGAAGTGAGAACAGGACTTTCACACCTGCTGAGTGCTTTCTTATTCCTAACTTTTGAGTTCAAATCTCTGCTAGAAGATGTGATTGGAGTAATAGGAATACATCTACAATACTATACAGATACGTATACTGCAATAGACCATTTCTGTGTTTACGTTGACATCACACTGTGTCTTATGACTATAGAGAGTTTAAGTTCTGATACTCCTGAATGAGATTTATTCCAAATTGTACCTTAGGTACTGGAGCTTTTGGCTTAATCACTGTGTACAGTTTATGCTCTGCATTTACTATCACATACTTTGTAATGATGACACATCAAACATCTTCAGTTTTAAAATTACTCAGGTGCACTTGTGGTCTTTTGGTCATATCTTGCAAGCGATACAAACCAGTCTCCTTGTTTTGATAAATAAAATTTTAAACCAAGTTTTTATTTTTTTATTTTTATTATTATTATTTTTTTAATGTAGAAATGCCCTTTTTAGATTACCTAACCTTTAGGAATGTTAGAAAAATTTCCAGTTGAAATAAAATACAACTTATTAGCAACAAATGCAATATAATTTTAATACTGAAATCCATGGAATAAATCAAGATAAAAAGAGCAGATTAGGTAAGCATGGACACATTTTTGACATCTGTAGGTTTTTATTTATTCCACAAACAATATTGCCCTCTTATTTTATTTTATTTTATTTTTTTTCAGAAAATACCAAGTCTCTGTTCAAAGATTTGGTGAATTATTTATAAAAATTCTGAATGCCTGAATGTGAATTGGCCCTGTAGTTTTCATTTGAAAAATTGGAATGCTTTTAGAAATGTATTTAGGAACAAACCTTAAGAAAAGTCATGGTTATATAGTGCGTGCAGCCAGAAGATGCAAACAGTAAAAAGCAGCTTTATTAAATGGAAATGTTCAGCAGCATTGCACTGGAAGAGACTACTGAAAGCAGCAATCAGATAAATGAGCACAGAGATTTTACTTGCAGTTCTTGATTTCTGTCTAGTAGAATTGGGTTGCTGTTGACAAAATGTATTAGTAAATGGAAGTAAGCTTCTACTGTTTAGGATCATGTCTACTTTATGAAAGATATTAATATAAAAATGTTTTAAATTGGTTTAAATCCATGTATGATACAAAACAAACAAAAACAACCATGAACATTGTCATTTCACTGCCTGCTTAATTCTTGTTGACGAACAGCACAGAAGACATGGCACCGTAATAGCATATTTACAATATAACAGTTGTGAAACAGGTATTTGCAGTTAGTTAAACTTAAATTCCTTTTTTTAAAAAAAACCTCATCTATTCATATAAAATGTCAGTGAAAGAACATACAGCAAATAGTCCAGCTCTTGTGTTTATTGGATCTTATTGAATCTGTGAGAAGTCCTCCTTTAGTTCCAAAGCTAAATGAGAACTGAAGGTTGTTGAAATTCCTAAGCAGGAATATTTGATAATTACAGTATTTCATTTCTTAAAATCTTTCTACTTGACTGATGTCCTTTTTGTAAGACTAATGTATTTTGCATTGATATAGATATCAGCAACAGAATGAATAGAGCCTCAAAAGTCTGCAGAAATGCATCCAGCAAGGACCAAGTGTTGGCATTCCTTGAGGATAATTGCCATGACAGTACACACGTGTTTACCTGTTGGAGGTATTGGGGACTAAAATCATCATCTCTGAATGCTGTTACATAAGACGGGCTAGATCCTCAAAACTACATTAGCATGATTATATGGTTTCAAAACTTGACTATAAGTATTAATAGACGTAAGCTTACTTTGTAGAATAGGGTTTTGGTTTGTTTGGATTTTTTATACTTTTCTATGTATATAGTATATTTATATCTCCAAGGATATGTCTTTCATGGACAAAGGTCTAGTCACACTTAACAAAGTGTTCAAAAGCAAAGATAAAAGCAATGAAAAAAAAGTCCAAATAAAAGCATTAAAGAAATATGGTGATGGAAACAAATTAATTTTACATGAGGTGAAAAAGGTAAATGAGAAAAAAAATGACAGGTCATAACATTGTTTTACATTGAAAATACATCAGGAAGGTACATGTGAGCTTTTTTTTTTTTTTTTTTAAATAATTTTAATAAGGTACACTTTGCCATTTACAATGATTTTCTATTCCTAATTATATTATTTGAGAACCTTATGTTTTATATTACTTTTATACAGAATACGAAGGGATTGTATTAGTAATACTTCAAGTAGTCTATTATTTCCTGTTATTCATCATGCTATAGGTTGCTCCAGAGTAACAAAATTAGGTGGTTGGTTTTTATGTGGGAACATGTAGTTTGCAAGATTGGCTCCTAGTCAGCAGCTGTTGCTGGAAGTTATTTGCTGGGATTATTGTCTCTGTTTGCTCTATCCAGATTTCATGGTGTTTTGACAATTCCTTCTGTCAGTCTCCAAATGACTGTTTGGGGCTGCTCAGCCTAACGCAAAAGCTTTCTACTGTGTAAAGGTTCCTTGTTCCAGAGCTGCCCTGTGCACAGCATTAATTGTTTACCAGATTTCATATAAAAATCTGTAGAATACTTTCCATCTGTTGAAAGTAAGCATTCTTTTGCCTCGTGTTGATATGGTGAACAATTTAAAGCATGTTTTACTTTCATTTATAACAATGTTACTAGCTTGCAACTAATTATTTAACTTATTATTAATTATTATAGTAATTGCAACTAATCTATTATTATTTAGTTAGCTCCCAATGTATTTTAAATTATTGACTTTCCCCTCATGAAACTTTCTTAGCGAACTTGGCAGGAGTGAAAAATTCCGTCTGCATTTATAACATCTGTGACCTTTTGGGTAATTCTAATTATTATATAAATGGTGGAAATGCTTTTTATAGAACTCAGTGATTTTCCATTTCTGCAGACCAACCAATATGTGCAATACTTTTGGATAGAAAGGATTTACATTTGAAGTAATACCGTACTGCTTTTGGATATTTTTTTTGACTTGCCTGGGCTTCAAGGTTTTTATTCATCGTTGGACTGCAGCACACTCTAATGTGACTTACATGGCATATAATTATGCTGTAAATAGTCACTTGAGGTTAAAGAAACTTTCATGCTGAATTGTTTGCACTACTGGCACACACACTGATGGGTCTGGCGCTGAGACTAAATATGCATTAAAATTAAATGTAAAATTTCTGCAGTTATGGAAAAAAGGCTATTTTTTTTCCATATATAGATCAGAGTGATAAATGTGCTTGGATGGAAGAATTTAATCTAAAACGTACATCATCCCTCCAGTGGTTTAGAATATTTGTTTACTAGCATTGCTACTTTTCTGAGGCTTATTATTTATTGAATATAGTCAGTACTCCTGATTTTCCAATAAAGGAAAGAGATACACACAAAATAGAGAGATTCACTATTTAAATCCAGGAGAAGTATTTTTTTCTAATTGCCCAATGGAGACTGCTTTTCAGAAGGCTGCCAAATAGCTCTTACTGAAATCTTGTGATCTATTTGTAAGTAACTGCTCTTTTTAGGAATGCAGCTTTCATGCACAGGGATTACTGGATTACTGTCCTGTCATGCATACCTATATGGCCTTCTGTACAGCTTTTGTAGTGACTTTGTTCCTCTGCTGTGTCTTCTATGTGTATCTTAGCTACTCCACAAAAAATAAAAAAACAAAAAAAACCCTCTTAAAATAGCTGTTTTGTTCCTTTGTTACACTGCCTCTTACTGCTGAAGAGGGTGGATTGTTTCTGATGAACTTTGCTGTATCACTTAACACAAAGGTTTTAGTTTGGAAAGAAGAGAGAGAACTGGAACACTGAAATGCCATATTCATATTTGGGAGTGCAACTGTGAAAACAGAACTGGTGGAAGCATTTATTATGTAGAATTTGTTCAAATGGAATCTGCTCATTTTTTTTTTTTTATTTTATTTTTCTGGGACAGCACAAAATAAACACTTGACATACTTTCTTTGATCCTGGCCTGCAACCAGAATGCTCTTTTCTCTTTCCCTCTTGAGACTACAGCAAATGTTCATGTAAGTAAAAGGAGGAATGACAAAGGAATAAAGCACTAGCTGTAGACAACAGCTAGCTAATTAACTATTAAAAACATGGGTACTTCTGCTCACAGCTCCTCACAAGGGACTGGGTATGAGTTTGAAGAGAGAGGAGGATTTAAATGGATTGGAATTGCTTTTGCTGTTCAGAAGTGATGAACGTTTTGCTTATTGATCACTGAGTGGGTTTTATACAATTCAGTAACTTTCAGTTCTGTGGTGTGGTACAAAAGTATATGGAGGTAAAGAGACCCAACATTAAAAAATTTCCCTGTTTATGTGCCTGTTCCATCAAAAAGATTTTTTTGACTTGATGGGCACATTGCTTTGGTATTTGACATTTAGTCCTGAACTTACATGATGAGGTCTCTAAAGGAGTTAAAGCATCTTAAACAGCATCAGAATAAAAGGAGTGTATTTTTTTTTTCTGTAGTAGAACTATGGTGATATGTGCAGTTTTAAAGAAAATGGGAATGTATTGTAAATTGGTAAAATTTTGTTTCAGTTGCAGCTGAAAACCTAAAACATCCAGTCAGATAAGATTATACATACATAATATATAGTTGATACAAAAAGATGTATAATGCCTGTCATGGTTCATATTAGCTTAAACTGGCAGATAACGGATGAAGTGGTGTTCAAAGAATTTTAATAACCATGAGTGAGATCATTTAGAGTGTAAAAAGATAAATGAAAATGGTTAGGTAAATTTTAAGAATTCATACCTGTGGTTCAGCTTCCAAATTTATCTTGAAGGGATGTGCTTTGCCATCTTCTGAAACTTGGGGGGACCATAATTTAGTCTCTTTCCTAGAGAGAAAGAAAGGCAGAAATTAACTTGAATTCCTGTATATTTGTATATTTCCATGTAAATGATAATGCAGTGTGGAAATTTGTAGTTTGTTCTATGTTTTGTTAGTATTTTGACATAAAAATACCTGAACAGTTTATAGTGTACTGTACATAAACTGTATAAAAATGTATCTATTTTAAAATAAAAAAAAGTGCTATGAACAATGGGAAATAATTTAATAGTTAATGAAACACAAAGACAAATTAGTCCCTTTATGACCAGGACAGACCAAGCTTTATACAGTTTTGTTTTTCTTAGTGGTTGATAGGTTAATATTTCTCACAAATAAGTTTATATATTAGTAATTTTCCTAAACCTCAGCAACATCAGTTTCTTTCTTTCTTTTTTTTATGACCACAATATCCACGTAATGGCTAATTTTTCAATGCAGGAGGATTGCAGTCTTGGTTTGCAAAGTATACATACAATTGTAAATAAAAGCTTCACAGGTGGTTCTTTCAGTTGCTTAAGCAGAGACAGCAAACATGCAAATATCTGCTACAATTCTGTCTTCACTGACAAAAGGAAATTTGGTAGCTGATTTTGAAGTGCTGTAATATATTCTTAAACATTGATCTTGTGTGTACATAGTAGTACTGTTTGTTATATAAATCCAAATATTCAGTATATTCTTAAATATGCACATATTTCATACAGGCAATTACGCTTACCATATTTTTGAATACTCGCTAAATGGCATATAGCAATCTGTAATAGATTGATATACTGGCATTAAGCATAGGAATTTTTGACTCAGGGTCTGCGCTCTAGTAACTAGACTACTCTCCTTCCAAGAAAAATACTCCTTTATTTGGAAAGGCATATTGTGGTCAGCTGTAACAAAGTGCTGTGCCTCCTGGAGGGCATCAGGTTGGTCTGAGCTGGCTGATTCTTGGAGACAGCTGGGAAAGTATGCTAGGTGATTTTGATTAAAGGCTGAGCAAACTCAGTTAGGAGATGTGAAGATGCAGGTTGTTGCTCTTAGAAGCTTTAGTAGAGAGAGATGACTGCAAGAAGTTTCTGGACTCCTGCATTTTAGGTAAGAGAGTTATTTTCTTTTTTTCTCACATTGCTTGGAAAATCCTTGTGTTTTTTTTTTTATTTTTATTTTAAATTTATACATTGTGACCATAAAGGAAGGCTTTAGGCCTCCCTTATTTGTTCCTACTTGTGAAAGTGTGCTGTGACATTGCTTTCCATAACTGGGAAGATATGCTAGCAGCTTTGCCCGTGCTTGAGGACGGGAGGCAGTGATTAGCACCTGGAGCTGGGGCAGTGTCAGAGCAGAGCAGTAACTAAACAAGTGACAACTAGCCAAGGGCTCTGTTGTGGCACTTTCCAGCTCCTAATTTCCTAAGAAAGTAAAGTACTGTCTGTTTTCTGACACCAGACGTAGGCTTTGTGACATCAGGGGAGGCAGTAAGTGGTCGGTTTGTAGCTCAGCGAAGGTAGTGAGTAGCCTGAGGGAAGCTGCTCCTGTGCCTGAGGGTGTGCTCTGGGGAATCTGGCCTGGTCTGGAGCTGGTGAGGTAGGTTGTAATTTTAAAGGTTTTGTGGAATTCTTAAAGCTCTTTTACCTAGTTAGGCTATATGATAGTTACACTGCGTTAATCAGCTAGTTGGACAGCATCTTCTATCAGGAGCAAGCAGATGTGCACACATACCTCTCTATTCTCAAGCATAGCTGATGTGTCGCTGCTTTAATTCTCTCCTGGGCGTCATTGTGTGTCATGTTCTCTGTGCTCAGGCCATCAATAGCCACAATAACATCACCAGGACACAGGTTGGCAGCCGAAGCCTTGCTTCCAGGTGTAATCTGAAAAACAAATTGTGACTGCTTACTGAAGTTGCATACATACCTTAAAAACTGAGAGAGAAAAACAAATGTCGCCATGCTTCCCTATTGCCTGTTGCGTTGGGGGTGGGTGTGTAAACAACTGTATGATTGCTCACAAAAAACAACTGTATTTTTAATTCTGCTGTTCCCTCTGTAGTTCCACTATCAGCTCACCACTTAAATGCTGTACTCATCATAACTTCAAAGTAGACAAAAATTGTCTTCACGCTTCTGCGTTAAATAATTTCCACTCTAATTTGTGTAATTGCTTTAACTTGTCCTTGAATCTTCTGTCTCAGCTGCCATTGTGTAATTGGCTTGACAAAAGCAGTTCAGTTCTCCCTCCCAACTTCAAGCAATAGCAGAATAGCACTCTGTTTGACAACTGTGCTACTTAATGCTCAGGTGTGTGACCTGCCATTGACTGGGCAACACACAAAACCATTTGTGGTCTTACCGTGTTTAAGGACAATTTACAGTAGTTACTATATTTCCTGCTAGCTTGGCCTCTCCTCATAAATATGCTCATAATACCGAAAACATATATTTATTCACGTCTAATCCAGATCCTGAACTCCTTAAAGCGCTGAACTTTAAGTTCTGCTGCACCTGAGTAGCAGTGGCCCCGATCCTTCAAGGTGATCTGTGTGGTGCAATTCATACCTCAGGGAAATGTGCCAACATCAGTGACATTCAGAGACATAGCCCTAAGGTTTTTTTGTTTGATTTCTTGGTATTTCTGATCATCTTCTACATCATGGTTAAAATAATTGAAATGCAACAGTTCTGTTTTAAAATAACCATTGTAGAGGTCATTTGCAACCTATGGAGATGTTCTTCAGTTATGATGTTTCCCGTTTTCCAACAGGAAGAAAGTAAGCCGCCCCACATGCCTCCAGTATGTTCAGAACCCCAGCTATGGCAAACTGGGTAGACTTGTTGCCTGTGGAGGTGACATTACTAACTGTCAGCATAGAAATTAAACAGAAATATTCTTTTTGGTATGCATTGTACTGTGTTAGTATTGAAACAAGGGCAAAAATCAGCCAGAGTCATTCTGTACTCTTTCCAGCTGTCCATCTCTGTTCAGTGGGTCTGACTGCTTCTTGAAGAACTTATTTTTTTTTCTCCATGCATTCCAGCATGTAAACTTATTTGTGATTTCTCCGTAACAAACTGCAGTGTGCATGTTGTTATCAAGTAAGTTAGGTAAGCTTTCCAAATGGGTACACTGGAGGCTTTTAGCCCCACCACTCTCCAAAAGGATGGAGGGATGGACTTGTGTAGTATGTATGGAACAAAGTGTTAAGGTGCCTGAGTAATCAGTCTGAGCAGGAATCAAGAAAGTTACTCAGATTATAAGTCTGGGGTCTCCAAAACTGTCTGTTTTTAAAACTTCAACAGCTTTTAGTTTAAATAAACCACATTGAGACGACATACATAATGGTAGTAATAAATAAACGGGTGAAGTGTGATCATGCTTCTCCCTGTAACCTGGAATGGCTCCTGACTTTGCCTAGCATGTTGTGGATATGCATGGGATGACAAACTGCAGGACAGTTCCATAACATGACAGAGCATTGGCAGCCAGACTAATACTCTAAATAGAAGAAGTGCTGCGGAGTTGCATTTGATAGGAAGGTATCAGGCTGTGCCTTGCCAGATCACGGTGTGATATTGATATTGTGGGTACCTCAGTAATGCAGGTGATGCCGTTTCTTAAGGAACTTATTCATGATGTGTGAAATGCAGATTGTGACTTCTTAGAACCGTGTTATGACCACAGTGAGTGTTGCTTGCCACTCCCTGCTTCGTGAAGTAGATCCTCCTGGTGCTTTCTGAAAATGTTAGCCTTGCTCTTCAGGACGTGTCTGTATGGCACATCTGTTGCTCCTGTATCCTAGGTAACTCCAATTTGGATAAATTGGGTATGTGTTGCTCATCCTGACGTTGTTGGAGACAAAATAACTATTTAACCCCATGCAGGGCAATGTCTGTTATGATACTTTGAAGAAAAACTCTCATCATCTGTTTAATAGACTTATGAAACCTGTCATGACACACCTTCATAAATATTTCAAGCTCTGTGTTTTCTGAAGAGGTATGAATGTCTGCAGACAGAGGATAAATATAAAACTGAGTTAATATAAACACTTCCATTGTGATCTGTAAATGTTTATAGTAAGATAGAATTTAAATATAGAGTTGATATTACCATTCCTTCCAACCTCTACAAGTTTTAATTTTCTGTAACTCTATTCAATATTACTTAAAGTGTAGGATGGCATTCCTCTAAATGCCTAACCCCAGATCTTCTGTTCAGCACAGACTGAAATTAGTCAGTTTTATTAAGACTGGGGTTTTGATCAGTTTCCCTTACCTAATTTCTTTGCATCTATGTGAAGTCCCAAGGATTTTAAAAGTTTTCCTGATTTCTAGTTACTTGCTTGATTTTTGACCCTAGTAGAATCTAACTGAATGCATCTATTTTTAGTCCCTTCCTGGTCTCCTTCCCTCCCAGTGCTCAGGATCTGTGGTTTTTGCATTTGCTTGAAACAGTCAAGACAATTGCCTTGCTTGGGAAATTGCAGATGAATTTTTGAGATGACATCTGTTCTTTAGACAGGTGTAAGATGATCTCTTGTGTTGTCTGTCTCTCAGACAAGTCCTGGTAAAAGCTTCCTTTTGTTGAACAGGGGCCATAGCCAACCAAACTTACAGCTGTCCTATTATTTTTTTCAAAATATTTGAAAATGATTTCTATTCATTGTTTTAATGGCTGATAATATTTCTTGTCAGAGCAGTTAAACCAAATGTGAATGGAGGGCTGGTGATACCTTATGTGAAAGGAAAATATAGGCTGTAAAGAGCAGGGTGTTTGAATCCTGCAAAACATTCACCAGCTCTTAAGAGCTACAGCATAAATACTTATTTAAAGATTCTTCTAAATGTATACTGTGATAGCAAATACATTAATATGAAACAAATCTACCATTAAATTTTTTGAACTTGAGCTAAACAGACTTAAATGTCCTCTCTCATATATATATATATATATATATATATATATATATATATATTTCATAGCTCTACTTATAATGTGATTTTTGAGCATTGAGATAATTTGCTAGAAGCCAGTGGCTTATGTCTTGTAAGGCATTTGGTAGGTATGAGTCAATTGTAAAATCATTTATTCTTTAGAAAGCTACATTTATAGTAACGTCCTTTGTTGCTACAGTTTTAAACTTCATTGTACTTAATCTAAACACAGGGAAAATACAAACCAGACACTGCTAAAATATTTTTCATTAGAGATAATGGAAACTATTTTTCTTTTAGAGGCCCATAAAAGGCAATGAAGGCCCCAAAACATCCAGAGATTTTTCTCTTTTTTTTAATCATTGTTTCTTTTTTTGTTTTCTGTTTGTCTAAAGGTTGTGCTACGTCTGATGAATATTTGTTCTGAAGTTACATAAAGTCAAGTAATACCATTCTCTTTTACCTACTTTTAAATAAGTGATATTTTTTATGCTTGTATGCATCTGGAGTGTTTAAATGAAACTAATTTTTACTGGTATAATATGTGAAGGGTTTGTGCTTAAACTTTCTAAAGACTCCTGTTTAGAAGCATATTTACTGCAAGGCATTACCAGCGGTATCCATCCTTCAAGGCTCTTGACGTTTATTTAATACCAGACATAGTGTATATATTGAGTCATAGTGCAGGGCTTGGTTGGGGGGGGGGGGGGTCATGGGTGATTTGGAGGCTCATGCAACATGCACTTGGTGTGCTAGGTACTGAAAAGCAGCAAGAATACAGGGAAAATAATAATTCTGATCTTTGTGTTGAATACCAATTTGCAAAATATGAAAACTATCAAAATAATGTATTTCTTGTCATTAGGTGGATCTATATCTGTAGATGCATACAGATATCTGTAGACTTTCACATGCTCCATTCATCAAGTAATAAGTTTCTTAAATCACAATTAATAGTTCAAAATCCATGGGAAAAGTGAAGGCTCAGGCTCTTGCTGCCCTTTAGTGGTGTGTGTGTGTGTGTGTGTGTAATAGAAATTGTCTGTTACTACATATGGCAGAAAGCACTGAAGAATTCTCTCCTGCATATTCAGGATTAGATGACTTTTGATAATTCACTGATTTAACATTCATGGAAGCGAAAACTTTTGCACATAAAAACAGGTGCTGTTGCCTTCCCTGGCAACATGCAGATTTTACTCTAATTAAACGAGGGTCAGATCAATCTTGTGAAGTTGGCACAAAGCACATGACGTACAAGCTTGCAGACACAAGGAGCTGCTGCCCAGCACCTTCTCCCCCAGCAAGTGCACAGGACGGCTGTGAAAATGGTAGAGCTGGGCTCTGGCCTCCAGGAGGCTCAGAACTTATTTTCTCATCTGACTGCCTGGGGAAACGATGCCAGAGTTTTCCCGCTGCCGAGGCACTTGATTTTAATTTTTGAGGCACGAGTAGAAAATGCACTTAATCTCTTTTACACCAATAAAGCAATCCTAGAAAGACAGATAAAGCTTGTAAAAACACTTCATTTTCAGCTAGCTCTCCTCAGAACTAGCAACTCCTTGCTCATCTGCTCACAGTTTCCACTGCATCTTTGAGATCGAGGAAAACTAAAGGGAAAACATCTGCAACAGCTAGAAAATACAATAAACAGCGAGGAAATGGAAAGGTACGTACCCTGGTTATGATCAAGGGTTGGTTAAAGTCTATTCCTCCCGAGAGCCTGAACCCCCAGGGTGCTGGTCCTTGGAGAACAACGTTCTGGGGCATTGTGGACGGGTGTCCCGGGGCTCTCCCGCTCCTTTTTCCTGTAGGTGTGTGGGGAGGTGGGTGCTGCTGGCAGGGCACCTGCTGGACGGGGCAGCCGACCCTGCGGGAGCTGGTGGTCACCCCACAGCTGCGGGCACCGGGCTTTATCCCTGCTCCTCGGGTGACGTCAGCCAGCCCCTCGGCTTCTCCACCCACAGAGGGGAGTATCAGGCTCAGACAAATAAAGCCCGAGTGCTGGAAAGTTTACAAGTTCATCAGCTTCATCTGCTGCTTCAGCGTCCCCCTCGGTCCGAAAGTCAGCCAGCTTCAGGATGCAAGCTTCTGGCTTCTTAAGGCAGCCCTCTTCCCACTTGTATAGGGCTGGTGCTCGCTTGAGCTGTGCAGCATGCCGCTCTGACTGTGTGCGTGATTCTGCTTTGCGTAAACAAATACAAGGAGATTTCCCTCTCGAGCTGTTGTTTCACAACTTGTCTTACTTGTAACGCAATAGTTCTCTGCACCGAAATGTCCCTTCAGCTGAGTGTTTCAGCTGCAGTTACTTGAGAGCACGGCACGTGCTAACTCAAATGGCTTGAAAAAATCTGGACCCGTGTCATGCTTGTTTTTCATTCTGAGGGAGAGAAATGCCGTATTAGTTGATGATGCCGCTGCTTTTCATAGAAATCTTAGTGTTTTGTAAGACAATTCCGGACGCCTTCTGCTGGTTGTTGGTGTTAGTGAATAAACACTCTGTGCTCTTTTTGGTTTTCTTGAATCAGCTCATTCAGCTTTATTCTGACTTCTGTACCCCTTTTATATTTTGCAGTGATGGCATCTGTGTTCGCTCACCTTCTTATCATGCTGTTAGAGTTTTCCACTTATATGTGCTATTACCAAAGTTAATTGTGCATGTATACTGTTCTCAAGCATCTCTTGAAGTTTGGCCTCTAAGGTCACTATCTACAGCTCTAATCGGGCAGAGCTGCTTTTTTTTTTTTTTTTTCCCCATGAATGAGTCAATAGTAAGTCAGTGAGAGAGCTTGGAAAGAATAAAATCTGAGGAGAATGTGTGTTTTGGTGTAACATATAATGTTTTCTACACTTGAGGAAAGGTTTTTTTTTTTTTTTTTTATTATTCTTTTTATGGCTGTTGTTTCGTATGGCAGAGGATTTACCTCCTTTGGTTCACTCTGTGCATTTGCCCTTCCTACTACCTGTAGCATAGAGGTTAGTCTGATGGACAAGAGAGTAGTAAGTGAGATAGGCATGAATCTGTATTTTATTCTTTCATATAATTTATGTTATGGGTAATGTGTTTATCTGTATATGTCAGTATAAAATTGGCTTCCACCCCTTACTCCTCTGACTTGCTGAATGTCCTTATCTGTGTCTACTGATAACATCTATATAGTGAAAGTCCTTCTCAGTAAGATATCTTCATATCTTGAGTGTGTGGTGGTTTTTTTTTTTGTTTTGTTTTGTTCCCTGAGGACTACGAAAGTTAGCCTTGGAATTTTCTTCTTTGGTATTTGCCCTTTATTCGTGTCTTGCTAGTAGATAGGAGCGTACATTGTGAGGGTTTGTATTGTGTTCTTGTCCAGAATATGCTCTAACAATATGAAAGGCCTTTGAAATATTTTGACCTGTGAGTGGAACAAGAGAAATGGCAGTACCTGTCTCAAAACAAACAAACAAACAAAAAAAAAAACAAACCTGAGAGAACAGACCCATGTCAAAGAGCTTGTGGCTTGACAGCTGCCATGAGCTTGGGAGAGAGGTCAGCTTATGTTAAGGAACATAGGCACATTTAAAGAAAAAGAGCAAGGCAGGTATTTAGTTCAGGGACATATCAATCTTGGTGGCTAAAATATTTTGTATGTTTTAAAGTTCTGAAAAAAACTCTCATTGCTTGTGATCAGTGTGTATGCTCTGATATGTTCTGACAGTTTTCAATATGTGCCTTCAATATACTGATGCTCTGCTTCCACAGTTCATCCTGCCAGGTTTCATTATGCGTTCAATGTCAGAATTTATTGCTATTTAGTGCTTCAGTTTCTTTTTCCTTCCTCTCCGATACTGGTGTTGAGTGAAAACACTCTAATGTTTGGTACCTTCCCCCTCACCCCTTCTTTTCCTAGTGAATCCTATAATGTCTCTCAGTTTGCAGCTGGGAATGTATAGCATATTAGATGTACTCATTTTAAGAGTTCCTTCTTGTGCAATTTGCCTTTTCTTTTTTCTTGAGTACTGGCAACCTCAAATAATGAATCCTGCAGTCCTCGTTGACAGAAAAGGAACAAGAAATGTAAGAATTTCTATATCAGATTAAACCCATGTTCAGGCTCTCAGTTTCCAGTGCCAAAAACTAGACACTTATATAATAACTGGTTCATTTGAGATGTCTTCCAAATTCCTGATGGTAAGTTATTGGGTTAGATCTTAATATTTAAGCTTACTTTATTTTCGTTATTTCATAAATCCCATTTAAATCCTGCTAAGTGTTCTGACTGCTGGTGAAGTAACTACGGGGTGGTTATCTGATCATCTGGGGACAGTTGTTGGTGAAAACAGCTTCAGATGGCTTAAGTGTCCAGCAGGTTTGTTCTTGGCTCTTTTCTATACTGAAATCTGCTTTTGCACCCCTTCCAAACTTAATAGATACGTGTAGGTGGAGGGCAGGCATAACCTTTTACTAGGTAGGTAATTGCTCTTAACTGCAGTGGAAGCTATATGCCCAGATGAGACTGAGCTATGGCTTAAAGATTTTTTTTTTCCCTACCTTGTTTAATGGAAGAGTGACTTGCTCTCCAAGGTGCTGCTGTTCCAGACGGCAACTGCTAGATCCCGTTTTATTGATGTGTCGCTGGTTCAGCTTTAAGCCTGTGCACTCTCTTTTTCCTATAACTCTCTCTCTCTCAAAAGGCAATATTATATTGATTGATACGTGTGACATAAGGCTGTTTCCTAGCTTCCTTTCAGTGGCTGCTTTTAAGAAAGCCCTTCACCCATTTACAGAACGTGTATACATTTCTATCTCTCTAAAGTTCTTCTGTTTTTTTTTTTTTTTTTTTTTTTTTTTCCCCACACTGGACCAAGATGATCAGCTGAGCTGGGCTGAAGCAAAAGCCTTTTTTCCACTTATTAGAGGTATATCCTAAAAGTGAAATAAAGGCTGTTTTCTTCCCCTCTGTTGGGTTTAAAGCATCTTACCCCGAAGAATATTATTGTGGCACAGGCTTTGCTAAAAATACTTAGCAGCTTTTAAATAAGCAAATCTTGAAATTAAAAGTTCATTGTAATGAAATCATATGAAACCGAGTAAGATGAATCCCCCAAGTTAATGACAGTACACATTTCAAACAACATACCCAGGTATAACTCTGCTCGTTATTTTGGCTTTCATAATAGTTCTAGCTATGAAAATGGATTTTTGTAAATACATAGTAGTGACATTTTTAGTTTTATTTTCTTGTGCTGTTGAAGCTTCCATGTTTTTATTTTATAATTTATTAAATTTATTTTAATACTTCTTCTTGTTTCATTATAGTATAAAATCATAGCTGTTACAGCTTTGCTTACCTGCAAATACACGTCTTCCGAATTTCATGGCTGTGCCATGAATTTATGCATAGAGTAGCGTTCACTGATTGCTTCGTAGTGTGACTAACCATAACATTTGAAGCTGACTTTTGCTGTCTGTAGATTAGCATTGCATTTGATATTTGTGCCAAATGTTATATTTCTACTCAATGCAATCTAAAAGTGCATATCTAATTATTTTTACTGAACCAGAAAAAAAAAGAATCCCAGCTGTGTTGACGTTACTTCTATCACTCAATTCTTTGAGATCCGTGGAGCGGGGTCACAAATTAGGCATCAGAATAGTAGCAAGATGTGCAAACTCATTGTTGTATGCTATGCCACCTCACCAGTTTTGGACAATCAAATCCATGTCAGAATATTGGGTGTCAGCTTCCCTTTTCTCTACCAGTGCATCCCTGCCTTGATGGAAGGAAGTCTTTTCCTGACTAATCACCACGGTGTGTGTTGACAAACAAGTTATAAATAGCATTTCATTTCTCTTTAGTAATAAAAAATACCAAATGTTTGACGCTGATTCATCCTTCTGTAAAATCACGGAATGCTCTGTTGCAGGCTGCAGAGCCAGAATAAACCCTGGTAGAAGCAGAAATGAACAAACTCCTCTGGCTCTGCATTTTAAGCCAGAAGTCTGCTAAACCTCCTGGCCTATCTCAGAGCTTAGTCTCTGCCTGTAATGTGTACCGAACTGAGCCTCTTTTTGTGAAGTTTAGACAGGAACAGCCTAGGAAACTAAGTGGAGCTTAAAAACTCCCTTGCCCAGGTGGAACAGTCTGCACTCAGACTGGCTCTCCAGGGGTGAAAGGCCAGAAAATTCCCTACTGCGCGGCCTGACTTCTATTTTGAAACACGTGTACATAGGAAATCTACTTACACTAAATGCTAGTTATTTTTAAATGATTTCCCAAACCGTTCATGTACAGTTTGGAGTTATTTCTAAGTGCCTCGTAGGGAGCAGGGATAGTTAATAGCTTGAATCCCAACGAAATTTCTGTTATCAGCTTTTGGTTGGTGGATGTCTAGTACACTAGCAGTACCCTTAATTTTCCATGGCAAAGGAGAAATACTCTTTCATTTTCCTAGCTGGTACAAAAAGGATCTCTGTTATTTTCCTCACACCCCTGGCAAAGAGAGGAGGAGTGGGGCTTTGGTACTGTACCCCTCTTCCAGATGTTAGCTGGGAAACCCACGTGAGGTGGAGAAGGGCATTTCTTCAGATCCTCCCTTACCCCCAGCTTTGTGGTTACTGTGAAACAGAGATTTGGCTCAGCTGTCCTCTCATTTTAAGATTTTGTTCATCATTCTCTCATGGCTCTGATACATCTCTCTGCTGATCAGGTACTGAGTAGCCAGCTGCCACTGATGAGCACCTTTTTAAGTTTTCTATCTGTAGGCTCATTAAGCCAGGAACGCACTGTCTGGTATTTCCTTTCTCATTAATTTTTTTAAAAAGGTAATAAATTTGTTCTGAAAGTACTGAAAAAAAATGAAAACAAAGGCTTAAGCCTACTTTCTCCAAGAAGCTTCCTAGTTAGTGAGTGGGGAGTAAGGATCTCATCTAAATTAACAAGCAAATAAGTGGAAGGTAAATTTTTATTGCTGTTATATATTTCAGAACTCTATTTCATAAACTCCAGCAAGTTGAAAGAAGAAATTGAAAACTTCTATTCTTAAAGACTTCGGTTTGTTTGTTTTCATCTTATCTAAAACTTATGCACTGATTTTCTTGTTTGCATTTCATTTTTTTAATTCCTTAAAAAAGGCAAAGGAGGATTTGGACGCATAACTCGACTGGTGTTAAAAAAAAAAAAAAAAAAAAAAAACACAAACAAAACAGAACAAAAAACTAAAGACATTTTAAATGGAATGAGATGCTTGCATCACGTTAAGGCATTGAAGTACCACTCAGCTTCATTTTGGAAACTGTTTTGCACAATAACATATACACATTGAATTTCCATCTGTGTTCTTATGATTCCAGCTACCACATTACCTGAAATGTTTCTATCACCGTATTTCTACCGTGCCTCTGTCTGTTTCACAAGGGTTAGACGTTGTTATGACTTGAGAAGAAATTTCTTGTCCTTTATTGCTTTCTTTGTGAGCCTGATGTAATGTCAGCTCGTATCATAACTATGATTCCTGGCCAAAAAGTAAGTTGCAAAACACTTCTCAGTTTTCATGCCTAATTACTGCACTTCTCCAATTTCATGCTTCGTTACTTTTATGAGAGCTGAATGTTTTCTGTGAGGATGTTGTGTATGGAACAGGGTTTGTCCTTCTGTGCTGACAGCCAGCAGAAGTTCTGGGGGAGAATCCTAAGGACTGGGACTGCAGGGCGACTGTGAGAAGGGAGTTGTTTTTTTCCTTTTGGCTCATTCAGTCATCAGTGGTTCTGCTCCCTTTAATAGCTAGCATCAAACGTCACCTTCAAATTTGGCAAGCTGATCCCTTACTTGGGTTAAAGTTAAAGCCTATTTTGGCACTGGGAACCGAAAGAGCTCATTCCAGAAGAGTAAAGCTGGAAAGAAGTTAGCAGGGCTGCATGCCAGGGCAGCAGATCAGTCCAGTATGCTTCATACTGACTCTTAGATATCTAACTTTTCTTAAACACCATAAAGTAGCTGTTAAACAACTATCTGATGTGCTTGCCATTAAGCATAACCTGAACAAATAGCACTTAAAAATTGTTAGATTTATGAAATCTCGTTTGTGGTACTTCTTATAGGGCTGCATTCGGGCAAAGAGTTGAAATACTTCATTAGGTGTGTAATGACATGTATCTACAAGAACCGTAACATAATTTTTAAGAGACCCAGTACTACCTTTAATAAAAAGACTCACTTTTTATTTCTAAAATAGTCCCATTTCTTGATTTCTATGACTGTTTGAGTTTAGATGTCATTTCTTTCCTCCCCCCCCCTACATGATAACTCTGACCTCCTTAATTTTTCCAGAGGGAAGCTTACCATACTCATTAAAGGGATGGCAAAGAGGTATTCCTCCTGTTCTTTCTAAGCCATAGGAGTAAAACGCGAGTTACTACTAGACTGTTTCTAATGGCTGGTGGCAATCCCTTCAGTTGGGCTCCTCTCTGGTAGTGGCCACAGGGAGGCATGCACGCAGCAGCGTGCACATTGACTTCCAGTTGTCCCGTACACTGCTAACAGCCAGATGTTGGGGCCTTGCCTGTAACCCTGGTAGAAGTGCATGGGAATGCTTTTGGGGGCCTTATTACTGTTTGTCTGGGACCTTTTGCAGTAGTCGGGGTAGTTTCTTCACCCCAAACATCTTGAGAGGGCAAGACTGCAGAGTGTTGGCTGTGGTCATGTTTTTTTTGGGTGCATGGGCTGACAACTGGAGGGGTGCCTGCATGTAGGCCAAAGTCAACTTAACAGGATGCCAGTGGTAGCTAACTGTATGTCTCATGCTGCCTTACGTGACACAAGCCAGGCGTTGGCAACACAGAGAAGGCTAGGTGGCTGTCTTTCTGAGGGAAGTAAGGTGATGAAAGGCAGGGGAACAGTCAAAAGAAGTGACAGAGGGAACGTTAGCTTTTTGGGGGCAGGGTATGTTAATCTGTAGTTTGTTAGTTTGTGGAATGGCGTTAGTTGTAGATCCTCGGTGGCTGTTGTCTGCCAGCGTTTCAGATATTACCCAGTCGGCTCCTGCTGGGTACATCTTACTAAGGTGTTGCATCTTCTCATCTTCCTCTTTTTGGGGACATGCATTTTGTCATTGTTATCCTAGTGTCAGTCATGGTATGTGACCTACTGTATGCAGAGTCTAAATTGGGCACAGGATGCTGTGCTATGTTCCTGCTAGGCTAACTTATAGGAATATATGCTGTAATTTTAAAAGTGTGGTCTTTAAAGAAGAGCAACTACAGGCCCGACAGAATTAGCCCTCATCTACTTCTTAACTAAACAAGATTAAAATGCAAATTATAGGAAGAGGAATATTTGTGTGGACATTACCTGTGCTGCTACTTGAGAAGGAGCTGACTGATCTGCAGCCCTTCACAGGACAAAAATTCTAGACAATCTTGCAAGGTTCAAGACTAGGAACAGATCTACAGTATAATTTGGATTGACTAGAGAAATCCCTCAGGCATGAGGTGGTAACAGTGTTTCTCTAAGGAAAAATCCTTTTTGAAGGGATTAATAAAATTTCTTTTAGTGCTTACTGGATGATAAGAGAAACCTTGGAGTGGTGAGGTTTCTGCCAACTTCCATGAAGATCAAGTGCATGTGTCTAAGTGTGTTTGTGTGTTTTCTCCCTGTGGAAACAAGCCTGTGTATGTTTTCCTCTTTCTGATTTATTTTTGTTGGTAAAAGTTTATATCTGGAAAAATATGAGAACTGAAGTGTCAAGGAAAGAACGGTGATTTCTTGGTAAACGCCTGTGTCTGTATGACAGCGATTTGTACTTCATTCATTAGCTACAGCCTTCCTCTAGATGATCTTTAAATAGGATTTCTTTTTTTTTGGTTGTTTCCCTATATTTTTTTTAAAAGTATTATCCTACCTCAGACATTAAGAATGGCCTCCATGGTAAATAACAGGTTGAAAAATTCTGCTGCTAGCTACAGAGTGCCTTTATGGAAGAGGGAAGCAAGGCAGGAAGCAAAACTGCCCATCCTGTATGGGGCTCCTGATTTTCTTCTGAATTTTCTCCCAGTTTTGATATGTCTGCAGTCTCCCAAGAGATGAGACTTTGTACACAAACAAAGGATGAGCTCACAAGTAAGGACAACAATACAACTCTTTGGGGTCCAAGTGCCATTAAAAAAAATCAATTGTCATCTTACGTTCCATAAACGACCGTATTTTATATCTGTTTTTGTTTCGTCCTGTGGCTTGGGTTTAGCATTATAGCAGCAGTTGCTATGGCAGAGTTGGCTGTGTTTACCGGGTCATGACAAACAGCAACAGCTGAAAGACAAATACGGCACTCAGTTTTAAGTATAAGGTGGGACGAGAGCCAGAGATCAGCAGCCTCAGATTGTAGCTAGCCACAAAGCTGGATCCTACAGTCCTGACGTGTCCTGTGCTTACTCGGGCTTAATGCTAAAATTAAGCTCATACATGAACTATTTTCCTAGTTTTAATCTTGGTTTCTTTCTGCATGTTGAAAGGACACCATTAACTTGTGCACAGGCATTAGTTTCTTAACAGCAAGAGAAAATACCAAATGAATTTAATTAATTATGCATCTGACTCCTTGCCCTGGTTGTCCCTTTTTCCTTGCCTTTATTCAGTGAATTTAGGAGCAAGTGTACAGCTTTCAGAAAATGGTTGAAAAAAATGGCTTTATTGTGAGAGAGGATTTAACTGTATTGGGGGCAAACCCAACAGAAACATAACTATGACAAACGTCTCAGTTTTATTGAAGAGTAATTACTGCATCTGAAATGGCTAATGTGGAAACTGTCGGGTGCATATACACAAACACAGTCTTAAAACTAGCATTTATACATCCACTATTGCTGTACGCTGGTACGTGGGGAGTTACAATTCATACTGTAGTTGAGAACTTTAGCTCTTGAAGTTTTTTAGTAGTGTAGAAATCCAGGACAGAAATTGAGGGTAATCTTTCCAAAGGGATTACCCTCAAAGGAAAATTCTCTCTCTACAATGTGAAGACAGGTAAATCAGTATATAGAGCAAGTGCCTTGAAATGCGAGTAAATCCCTTCTTCCTCACAATCCTTCCACCCTCCCAATAAAAAACATCAAAGTTCAGAAAATTCAAAAACACAGTGTCCCTGGAGGTTGGATTCTCCTCTTGCCTGCCCATCGCATCTCAGCAATTTCTGTTTTGCATTTTCCAGACCTTAAAAATGACTTGCCAAAGTTTTCTCACGTGAGACAATGTCAGGATGTTTTTACCTCAGCACCTTCTAACCAACATTAATCACGTGCTGCGTAAGCTGTTAGTTAGCATGTATTTTATGGCCTGATGCAGGAGTCATCTTCCATCTGTGGAAGTTTTGGGTTTTAGGTAACGATGACCAAGATGCTTGGTCAGGTTAATGGTTTGGCTTGATGATCCTGAAGGTCTCTTCCAACCTAGATGACTCTATGGTAGTATGCTGCAGGTAATGCCCTTGGACATCTGGATTAGGCGATGCAAGAGGCAGAGCGTAACCCCTTGAATGGGTTAAAACAGATTTCTCATGTCTTCCAGTTGTAAAATGTCTCCTCCTTCCATGCCTTGCTGTCTTTCCTTCAGCAATCCTCTCGGGGTCAACTGGAGGAGGAGGAGTGGTAGAACAGGAGGAAGCAGTGGCTGATGCCGCCCTTCCAGGCGGGCAGTAGGAGGCCTGCAGAGCCTGGAGGATCTCAGTTGGGTTGTCTTCTCTTGAGGTTGCTACAGCAGTTTGTCTGCCCCTGTTGGTCTCGCTGTCTTTTCTGTCTAGCCTGATCTGACTTTAACAGTTGCCTTTCTAAGGCTTTCCTGGGCAAGATCATTAGTGGAGGCACTGGGTACGTGTGGTGAAGGAAGTGGACGGGACACACTACGTTAACTAGGCCAAGTATCCTATCTGTAGGGCTTCCAGCAGGGCTCCCTGCTCATCTGCCTTCCCTCCCCAAATGTACTGTTCTTTCTCTATGGGTAATCACCTCATCACCCCCCTTTTGGGTGTTTTTTTTCTTTTCTTTTTTTTTCTTTTTTTTTCCTAGGGCTTACTTAAAGGCACAGATGTTTGAGAAATGCAGGTTACCTGAGGTACAGTATGTGCCTGTGAAAATATGTCTGTGAGTGGCACAGCTTAATCTAGTGACTTTTATCTGTATTTTATCTGTATTACGGTGATGGTTCAGACCTTAAAGGATAGGTCAGCTGCAGGGGGCTGATTTCTGGCTCAAACTGCTCAGTTTGTGACCATGCAATGATAAGGGAGCAAAGAAAGAGCCTGTTGCAAAAAAATGAGGAGGTCTTGGATAGTAAGCAATGCTTTAGGTTGCTGCCATGTATCAGTGATTTGTGCTACTGGAAAGTCAGCCTTTTTTTTTAACAGCTTAAAACCCATTGGTTTTATAATTAAAACTGTAATGATTAGAAGTTGTTATTGGATGCTGACATAGGTTCAGGCTAATACTTTTCTCTCTTTTTAGAGGTCCCTTTGACTTAAATGGTCTTTAGCAGTCTGCTTGCTTCAGAACATAGGTATGGGTTGGTTGGTGGCTAGCAAAATGTGTGGCTTTTTTTTTTTGATGTCCTAGATGTTTCCCTGTGGTCTTGGTGGGATATGACTTCAGTACTTCAGATTGTGTGTAGTGTTGCTTTGAGCCTTATACCTCAGAGCTGGCTCTGCTGGTAGCAGGTGAAGAGCATCTATAAATAGTGCACAGAGCTCTTCAATGGCATGTATGTGTTGCCCTCTACTACCTTAGGCATTTTGAATGCATGAATTTGTTCTCTTCTGTGGTTTAAGGGGGGAAGGGCTGATGCTCACCTGTTCAAGTATTTCCCGTTACATGTAGAAAAACACCTATCTATAACAGATGAATCAGTGGTAGTGTAAGAAAAGCCTTTAGCAGGTCGTGAGCCAAGGCAGTATTTGTACATGTTTCACGTTACAGTTGCGAGCGATAACCCCAGACTGGGAGCTGGGAAGCATGAGCTGGGGCATTGCATGCTCTGGGTTTATCTGGCAAATTGCTGCTGCCATGTGTCCCCCCCTAGAACAACGTGTTCGGGGCCCCCAGTGCTTCATGCCCGCAGAGCTGGTTTCAGCTGCACGCTCAGCTCGGTCCTAGTGGGGGTAAAGCATTGAGAGTCACTGCGTGCAACTGTGGTAATTCTTCACTGGTGGAAACAGAAATAATGACATTATTCCAGGGTTATTTTTTAAAATGGATCACTTCTTTTTTTTCTTCTGATGAATGGAAAATGTAGGAGGATTGCTGTGCTATGCATGTATGTGGGTGATGAAATCATGACTTCAAAGTTTATTCATGTTGGCAGCAAGAAACAAATTGTTGAGCATGTCTTCTGAGGATAAACCTAGCAACGCATTTCTGGTCGTCAGTCAACACTTTTTTTTCTTCTTCTTCCCCCTGTGGTGTCACTTGTGATGTAATGCCACTGCTGCAGCGGAACCCTCCATGCACTAGCTCTGCAATTAGATGTGACGTCCCCGTGCAAGGGCTGCTCGGCATTAGAGCTATTTTAGCACGCATGCTTTCTACTTTCTGGTAATATTAAATAGTGCGTTACAGAGCTTTGCTCCTTCCCTATGACTCTTGAAGAAACAATTTAAATATAATACTAGAAGGCACAACTCTGTAGTGCTTTATTTTATATATGGCATTCATATCGATGCAAATGAAACAAGAGTTGGGAATTATGGGTGCAGAGCTGCTAATGAATTGAGGTGCCCAATATTACAACCAACAAGATTAAACCAAAAATCACACCTGCAGTATTTTTCAGGCTCTTCCATGGTTTCATCACTGCACATTAACCTGGAAACTTCTGTTTTTCTTTTTCTGTTTTGGAGTGACAAAAATACATGAATAAGAGACCGTATGTCACCAGCATTGCTTTCTTTGGCCCAAGTAGCATCTGATTCAAAGAAGTGCAAGCAGGATTTCACTCAGTTTTCTGTTTCCATTTCAGTGGATGTTATCATATTCTGGGTAGATAAATAGAAAAAATACTAGTAATTTTCAAAGGAATGTGATTTCACACTAATAATGAGAATGATAAATACTACTGAGCAATTTTGGCTAGGACTTAAAGACTTAATGATCACACTAATTGGGGCTGATGAAACTGAAAAGTGCTTTTTTTTTTTTCATCCAGTCAAATAAATAGCATGGTGTTTGATACCTGTAGATGTGAAGAAGACCTTCTTAGATATCTCCCCTGTTTACCGTATGTGGATGAGGCACCAATTGCTACCTATCAGTCTGGCAACTACTGGCTCTGTAAAATGGGTGGATTCAGGTTTGGATCTGATTGATACTTACTGGAGGTAACAAGGGATTATGCTGTATAAACGTATTGAAAGGGCCAATAATTCAATTATTAAACATGCCGTTGCAGCTTTGGAGGCACATAACATTTGACTCTAGGTTAACTTGCCAGTTAGATACTAGAGAAGGGTTCCTACTGTCTGCTGTGCCCTGTAGTGGGGGCAGTTACAGAAGTGGTTTCTGGTCTCTGTCAGTACTCATAGCTTTTGATATAACAAAACCAACACAAACCAGACATTCAGTTGCTTCGGTGCTCCTTTCTTGTACAATTTTCTTTCCAAACTAACATAGAAATTGTATTACCAATACAATCTTGAGGAAAATTCAGGATCTATTGACTTCAATGGAGTTTGCTGTTAACTGGAGCAAAGCCAGGGTCTCCCTTACAACATTTATAGTTACATGGTGAATATACTTAGCAGTGACCTGAGGTCCTTCTAGAGCTGCTTACTTCATAATTCTAGCTTCATGTTAGCATTGCTTTTTCGAACCTACAGGAAGCACCTTGTGTTCCTGCCACAGTTCTGTTCATCAGCAGTTAAAAGTCAGCTAGTAAATGCCAGGCGTTGCAGAACGACGACGTGCTCCGCTTGGCACAGGCAACAGAATGTTAAAACTGCGGGGGTGACCCTTTGCTTGGGCTGGGGTATATCATTACCTTGAAATGCTCGTGCATTGCTCTCCCTGGTTTGTTGGTGTCTTGTGGCGGCGTTTGGTTTTGTTTTGAAGTGGCCTTTGCCTCCTGTCGAGGTGATGAACAGCAGGCGGACTGCTTGCTAAGGGGTAGGCAAAGCAATCTCTTGCTTCTTGGGAAAGCTCTCGTTACGTGACCTATGTATCCGTAAGGCAGCACAGCTGTGCAACAATCCACGTGTTGTCCTTAAATTTTTTGTCAGTTTACACTTTCTGACTAAAACATTAACACTACTGTTTTTCCTGGTGTCAATGACTTGCTATTCTTATTACAATGATTTATCTATTCCTTTTTTACTTCCTTTCTTATTAAGTTACAATCAGCAAAGAGGATGCTACTTCAATCCTTAACCACTCAGACCCTTAACCATTCAGAAATTTTCTGTGTATTTACACTGTTTAGTAATCCTTAGCATTGCTTTTTTTTTTTTTTTTTGGGGGGGGTGGGGGGTGGGGTTGATAGGGCATCTGTAAGAATTAGTGTGACTATACCAACCGGTTTTTGTGCTTCCTGCCTTTACTGAATATTAGGCTACCTCTTACAGGAAAACAAACAAACAAAAAAACAACAAAACCACTTTGTTAAAGCACAGTATTTGCTACTCCTTAGTTTGTACAGGTCTATGGTGCAAGGTGGTGCTTCAGTGACAGCCCACAGTGATTCACACAGTGAGAAAAGGACAAACCACATGACATTCGCTTGTATAATCAATCCACTGTTAGTTTATAGAGCTGTAAGAAGACACACATGCAGTGGGTTTAAGCTAACCTAGCACTGGAAGGACATGTTTACCTCAGAGGTAATAGTTCTAGCTAAATTAGACCTTGTCCAGGTTGAAATCACTCCCAGCAGAGGCAGTGTTTGTGCTGACAGGAGTTCCTGTGCTGGTGCTTTAACAGCCTAGCTAGTGGAAAGACAAAACCATGTATGTCAGGCCTGAAGAAATAGGTCATTCATGTCAGGATGCAGCTTGCTGTTCTGCTGCGTTCTTCAGAGGTAGAAGTGCAGCACAGCTGGGAGGAAACAAGCCAGCAGTGGAGGCCAGTGTGAGCTGGAGAACCAGGACCAAGGCGCTACCTGAGGCACCGCTAATAGCTGCGTGACTGCTCAGGGAAAGAAAGGCTGCTGCCTGCTTGCTTCACTTCTTTCTGTGTTTTGTCTTTGGCAAAGAGATACTTGCTGTTTGAACAGAGGTGTTAATTTGGGAAAGGTCAGTGTTGCAGGCAGAGTCCCAAGCATTAGATGCTCCCCCAAACCTGTATGTTCCTTAAATCTTAATGCTATGCTGTTACTACAGAGGAGTTCATGGGATCATTGAATATTCAAGTTGGAAGGGATCTACAAGGGTCATCGAGTCCAACTCCTGGCTCCGCATAAAAGCACCTAAAAATCAGACCATGTGTCTGAGATCATTGTCCAAACACTTCTTGAACTCTGTCAGGCTTGGTGCTGTGAGCACTGCCCAGTGCCCGACCACCTCTGGGTGAAGAACCTTTCCCTAACACCCAGCCTGACCCTCCCCTGTCCCAGCTCCGTGCCATTCCTGTGGGTCCTGTTGCTGTCCCCAGAGAGCAGAGCTCAGCGCCTGCCCCTCCGCTCCCCTCGTGAGGGAGCTGCAGGCCGCCGTGAGGCCTCCCCTCAGCCTACTCTGCTCTGAACAAACTGAGCGACCTCAGCCACTCCTCATGCATCTTGCCCTCTAGGCCCTTCACCATCTTCATAGCCCTCCTTTGGACACTAACAGTTAGTTCTTCTGACTGTGGGGCCCAGAACTGCACACAGTACTTGAGGTGAGGCTGCACCAACACAGAGTTCTTGTTTTGCTCTTAAGGAAAGGCTTAGGGTGTGGGAACTTTTGCTAGATACGCAGGACTTCAGTTGTGTATTTCACCTTTGTGCTTCAGGAGTGGAGGACAGCTCTGGCAACAGAGGAATTCTCTCTGATTAACATTGTGAAAAAACAAAAAGTCCAGAGTGTTGCTTTTGGGTTCAAGAGTTTTAGGGATGACGCTAAAGTGGACTGACAGGGAACAGTGTGGACATACTAGTTGCCCATATATATAACCTGTGCACTTGGTGGTAGGGAAAAAAAAAAATCTCAGTACAAGGACAAATTGACTATTTGTATACAAGCCTGAAGAGCTTTGTAACACTTCAGTAGTATGTCATACACACTGTGAGAAATGATGGGGGGAAACAGTTTTTTACTCCAAGCAAAATTTATTAGAAGTCTATTCGAGGAAAAAAAAAACAAACACAGAGACCTTTTGCTTGTAGGAATTCAAAGTCAGTTACCTGAAAGCCAGGTATGAAAAACCTGTATTTTTCTAAAATCAGATACAGAGTAGAAACAGTACTTTTTAAATATCACAGGCAACAGATGTTTGTCTTCAATCATAAATGGCATCAAAGATAGGTATTAATCTCACAGCAAAGCTGCATGCAGGTCTAGTTTAAAATTGAAAGCCTTTGAAATATAAAGCTTTTGCCATGAAATCTGCAATAATAAAGGTATGCTGCACAAAGATGTTTCTTTACCTTTGTCTTAATGACATTTCTCAGTAATAAAGAAATATGTACATTTAGATTTGGCTGGTAAACCATATTTTAATTAGTAAAGTTTTGCATAAAATGCTATCTTACAGAATTGCACTATCCAGATGTGCTTATGGTAAATAGAGCAAGAAAAGAAAAATGCATTGAAATCTGTATGTGAAGAGGGCAAAGATCAAATAAGGAACTTAAATTTTTTCTTTTAAATCAACAACCAAATGGCTCTGTACAAAAAGGCAAACATATGTACAAAATGCTACAGAGACTACATACATGTTGATAATTTCAATCCTATACCCATGAGAAACGCAGTAGAAGCTTTTGCCATCTATAAGGTGCTGAAGAAACCAAATCTGATTTATTTTATTATTATTATTTTTTATAAAGCCATAGTCATTATCATCCTGTGACTTAATTTCATATGCTATTTATGCTTACCTTTGCTTATGGAAAATGTGTGTTTTCAAATACTTATTTCATTCAGGAAAAAAAAAAAAACAACTCTAAAATGTATCAGTTTTAATAGTCGTGATTTTTTTTCTGTACTAAATCCCTAAAAAAGAATGTGTAACTCAGGTTTTGTTAACATAGATATTTATATATATATTATATATATAGTGAAATAAATCAGTACATGATACTTGTGAATATTTTTAGGTGGCTATGTCAGAGGAAAAAAAAATCCTTTACACTAACACTGTTTACTCTCTGCTTCTTAAAATTCCTGTGATACATAAAAACACTAACCTTTCAAATTTCATGTTGCTGACTATTACGACACTTTGATTACAACCATTTAATGTCAGACATCATTAGCAGATTATTATTGTCTATGCTTAGATCATTGTCTGTCTCTTCATAAAATCCTGTTTCCCGAGGTTTTACATATCTTGCACTTCTTACCTTTTAACAGAAAACACTATAGCTTTAATAGGGTAAAAAAGGGTTTATCCAATACCATTGCACCTTCAGAACACTTGCAGTTCTTCCGTTTTTTACTACACTTGCTTGAGATTTTACAGTCACTGTGCATATGTTACAACATACAAGTGCAGGCAAAAAATCTATATTATAATTTGTTATTGTAAACCAGTACAATAGGCAAACCTGTGATACGGCAAAGTGAAAGCAACAAATGCTGACAAGCTAACAAGAACGTTGAAACTCAAAACTTTTTTTTTAAAGTTGTAAACAGCAACTTCCCCTCTGTGGTACGTGCATGTTGAAAATTCTTATTTTCCATGGCGCTTCATACCACAAATGTCTCAAATGAATTTCTCCCTCTCCCTGCACCCCTCCCATGGCAATTCGTCTGTGTACCTGTCATCAGGCTTTTCCTATTGCATTTCAAATGAAAAGACTTTTTAAAGCAGGGAGTACTTAAATGTTGAACCGATTCCTCTTGCTTCAGAAAAGCTTAGTTATTCAGAATGCAGTTGTTGCTGTAATACTGCTGGAACGGTTTGGCGGGTGGGATGGGATGAGGATGAACTGGGTGGCCTCTATTTGAGACTGCAAGCAAGAAAACAGAAGGCCAGTGTAGCATGTTTTCTAGCAGCTTTATGCAGATGTGTTGCAGAGATGCAGCATAAATAAGCAGGAAAAAAAATTCACAGCCTCTTGACATAGTTTCCAGGGAAAGTACCAAAGAATTTGGTTCTTCTTGAGGTTCCTGAAATTAGAAGCAATAGATGAAAGATGGGAATAAGAACAGGAAATCACTATGTAAGCATGGCCTTTAAATTTTTGGTTAACATTTCACAAACATATCTACTGTTCTTTACAGTCCAATTACATTGTTTTGAATTTCACTTATGAGTTGTGAATTTTAACAAATTATAACTGCAGGAAGGAAAAAGCAAATAAAGGGGCATATTTGATTGAACAGCCCGATTAAAATCTGTGCTAAATCCAATGTGCTGAAATTTTGGCTTGATACATAGAAATCATTTAATTTAAACAACATCAATTGTTTGCAATTAAATAATTTGGATTTTTGAAATGCTGAGGACTAGTAAGATGATAAAGAAGTTAGCCCCTGTGTGCATGAGGGTTTATGCAATGATTAAGCCACCTTGTCTAGACCTAGGTATGAAATCTGTTTGTTCAGTAATACTTGGTTCTCACAAACAGCCAATTCTGTAGTGGTATTCATGCAAGTTGTAAATTTGAGAGAAGTAATACACGCCCCACTTTGTGTCATGTGGCAGTGACAACAGTGCTGTACAACAAACTGGAGGCGCATGTCAATTTGTGTCACCAGTTCCAAAGTACACAAGTGAAAAATCACCCATTAATTTCAGAGGATTTTGGTGGGGATTTCTCCCGATAAAGCCAGGTTCAGGTTTATTACGTTGCATACCAAAATTAATCAGTTTATGAGACACCAAACAAACAGGGCAGCAGAGTTCAGGAATAAAAAGTAAATGAAAAAGGAAACAAATTAAAACATACCCACAAACCATCCATCATCACATTTTTCCATCACATCAATGACATCTCCCTCTCTGAGCTCCAATTCATCTTCGTTCCTAGGAGTATAGTTATATAGAGCCTGAAACCTTAAATAGGACAAATGATGCATTTTAAAAAGAAGAAGGAGTTCTTTGCACCTTTGTTAAAGAAGCTGGTTTAAACGTTAACTCGTAACTCGCCCTCCAGGTATAGGGGAAAAGGGTTTCTTTTGCCTGGTGGAGGACATCAGGGCTAGGTACTTATTACAGCAAATACCCTACTTTATCTGAGGCAATAGCATACACCTTGAGTACTGAGAGCAGCTTCTGCATTTGGGCCTCCCTTCAGGGAGGCTTCCCTAGAGCTGCCCTCTCGCTGGTGGGACAGCCTTTGCTAGCCTGTGGTTTTTCCTCGGTCATGCTAATGTATGAACAGGTCAAAATGTTACCTGTTTACCTACAGGGCTGAAGGGGATGGTCTTCCAAAAGGTTTCTGTCCTAAAGGAAGAGGAGGTAGGGTAGTGAAAGTGAGAAAAAAATTCTGGGAAGGGCACCTGAACGATACGCAGAGGTAGTGAATGGAAAAGGAGACAAGCTGGGCAGGTGAAATGAGAAGGAACAGGTTCCAAACTGACAGGTACCTCCAAGGTACCTGGTCAATTGCAAGTTTAGTGTATGCCCATATACCTCGTGGGTATAGAGGTCTCTGGGCCTGCCTTGAAAATGCCCAACTGTCAAGAAAGATTACAATGGGAGAAGTGGTAGAGGAGAAAATATCTGAGCAGTGCCTCCCTTCAGAAGGGAGCTAAAAGGAAGAAGAATGGGTAGGGGTAGTCATGTGTGAAAGAAGGTGAAGTATCCAAGACTCCAGCCAAAAACAGGTTGAGGGCAAGGCTAGATGGAGGAACTTCTTCAGTTCTTAAAAACAAACAAAAATTTCTGAGAGTGAGCGGGTATCTTGAGTCCAACTGGGAGATGCAAGAATGGAAATTAAAGCATTGTTCAGACCCTCCCCTCTGCCAGGGGCTGCAGTTCAAAGGATGTGAGGTGGATAATTGGGAAGAGCTACGAGACTGGGACGTTTCTTATTTTTCATTTCTCGTCAGCTTTTAATTGAGTTTCTTGGAATTGAAAGAACAGCAATAAACTCCTAGCAGGGGGAGCTGCGGGTGCTTAGCCAGACAGCCCGTGGGAAGATTGCAGCAGAAGCCCATGAGCCCCGCAGAGCTGGAATCTGCCTGCTTTTCTAACCATCTGTGCACAGCTACGGCTCTGCATGTAAAGGAGCAGGGTACGACTGCAGAAATTATAGAAGGGAAATAGTTTTGATTTCCCAGTGCTGAAACAAAGCATCATCCTCACGATGCCCATTTTTTCCCATTATCAACAGTTCACTGGCTGAAACTGAACACCGCTGCTCTTCCTCTCCCAAGTAAAAACACAGTAACTCCCCCTTTGATGTGTTCCTAAAGAAAATGCCTGAATGATAGCAGAGCTAATGGAAAAAGTGCCTTTTTTTTTTCCCCCATGGCTTAAATGAGACTTAATTCAGTAAAAAAATTCCTGTTCCTGAAAATCCCATTTGAAAATCACATATACAGTAAGGTGCTAGGCTTGGTGTAATGATGGTCTTCTTGAATAAAACATACTTATTTTTCGCAGTGCTGATTTGGAGAAACAAAAGGCAATGTTAAAAATAACTTTCTTGGAACTTAGTTTCTCATGACTGGCAGTTCCCTCTCCATATCTGAAAAGTCTGAACTTGTACTTTAATCATACTAACCAAATGAAACAGGATGGTCATTTAACCAATTACCTTTGATAATTTGCCTAGAGCAAATAAGAACAATCTGTGCAAAAATTAAATGGTAATACTGTTTTCTGTCATGGTTATCACTATTCCAGGAAAGCAGAGCTATGATGATATTCCAAAAATGATTAAATACAGCTCCCAAAGATACAGGAATTGCAGATGTACTGTGTCATGAATAGGATTCAAGCCAATTACTTAATCAAATACAGTAACAAAAACTTCCTAACTAGCACTCTTCATACTTCAGAAATCTAGTTTTAGTCATTTTTAGCTAATCCATTTCAATAACTCCTTTTGTAGTCATTTCATTCTCTCTTTGCTAATCTAGGATTTTCTTAAATACAAAAACTACTATTTAAATACTGACAGAATACGTATTCAAGACAACAGTTGCTTCACAATTTAAATGTATTTCTATTTGTTATTTTAGGACTGAGTAACTTTAGTCATGAACTACTAAAATTATATTGAACAAAATTAATTAGATAATTATTGTTTGCAAAACAGAGAGAGGTGCTTCAGTACGCTCAAGAATTCCAACAAAAGCTTGAGAAAAATGGGTTAAGTGAGACTGCAAGCAAAATGTCTAATTTTCATTATATATTATCTGTGGTCTTGTTATTTGATAACTGTTTCCTCCTCTTTTTTCTTGCCATTTCTTCAGTTTAACCATTAAATATTCTTAGATGCTAAGCCTTAATTACACTTAGGAGAATTCATCTAATAGGACTTCTTCCAAAGCTCTCTGATGCTAGAGTAAGAAGGGCTACTACTTTCAATGATCAGTGGAACAGGATCAAAAAAATAATAATTCGAAAGAATCTTGCATTGAACTTGGATTCTATAGTCAGCACTGAAACAGTCTTACATGCTTTATCTTGAGTTCTTACGTTGTGAAAACACAACCTGAGCTCTAGGTTCTCCAGTTTCTAATTTTTAAGTTGCATACGTAAATACTACCAAAAAGCATGATCCTGCGTTCCTGTGAATAACATTATCGAGTTATTTTTTCTCTCCATTAACATTCAGAACTGTTTCTGAAGAATCTGTGTTGTCAGTAAAGCAGATGAGTTGGATTAATGCTAAGTCTTTAACTGGAATTCTGCTGAGATGTAACAAGGGAGAGAACAACAACAGAATAAGTCAAACTTCAGTTCTACAAAATTCTTATCCCTTTTAAGTATAATCGATAGAGAGCTGCAAGATGACATGTCTGTCTTATTTTGATGTAAATTATACAACTTGGGCTTTGCCCTCTGGGACCATCTTGGCTACCTTCCTACATCATGTGGTTATCTGGACATTTCTGAAATCTCCTCATAATTGTACTTGGCAGGTTAACAAATTATTTGAAGATGTGCTGGCTATTGCTTAAAAGTTAGGTTTTGGTTTAGTAGACAAGAAGTATACTTACGGTTCCCCCCCAGTGTGTATGTTTTCATGAGCAAGCACAGGGCGCTGTGGCTGAAATGAAATGATTTGAAATGTAATAAAGATTTATAAGCTAAGGTCCAAATAGTTGGATAGGTGCATGATGTTTAGTTGCTTGAGAGTTCATATTCTACCTTATGTAAAACAACCCCCCCACATACCCAACCTCGCCTTAAATTCTTAAGAGATGTTGCAAGCAACAGAATCATGGTAGGTTTAAAGACTGATTTTTGGAGGACAAGATAAAAACTAAAACAAAACTGAACTTTATCAACAATCTGTTTATAGTATAGTAGAAAGTTGGAATAGAACCTTGCTGCCTCGTCACTGTGAAACAGAAAGAGCATTAGATAAATCAGATGCAACTGATGAACATTATACATTCCTTGGGTGAAGTATATTTTTAGATAAGCAAAAATAAAATCTCATATATTTAATGGCAGAACTTAGACTATCCACAGACAAACAACATTCCAATTTACATTACACACACAGAGTACTAACTTGGCAGGCATAACATGCTACGCTTTAATTAATTCTGTTCTAGCTCAAGGGGCAGCACAAAGCCATGCAGGCTGTTGGGAGGCAAAGAACAGAGAATTTTTGAATGAATGCAAATGTAATTGTGTGAAAATAACAACTAACACTTTTACTTAAGTAGTAGTAGTAATATGTATTTCCAGTGCGAAGCTTTATGTAAGGAGTATCTTTCCCTCTTTAGAGGTGGGTGATGCACCATTTATATCTAATAAATCTAAAATGGAAATGAAAAATATTAACCCCCTATGGAAACCACATCCTGCTTAGGGAGACATTGAATTACACACATCACAACCTGGCTCAGGCTAGAAACAGCAGAGGAGCAGCTGCTTGGAAGAGCACTTGATGGGAGCAGTGTTAACTGAGGATGCCCCATAGTCATGCTGTGGAGATTGACAGTTTGTACAGGTCTAGGAACTGTGTCTGTTCTGGAAGCGTGGATATCAAACACAGCTTGTGACACTTTCTTTTATGAACTGAGTAAACTGCAACCTGATCTTGAAGCCATGAGGTTTGTGTTAGTGTTCCATGCTTTCTTTTCCCCACATTTGACTATTCCAGTCCATCTTGCTTCAGTTTGCTCAAAAAGGTGATGCAGTCTTCCATGGGAGAAGGGCGTGGTAACTAACCCACAGCCTGATGATATAAATTGAATGTTAAAATGCATTAAGTTTCTTTTTCTTCTTCCCAATACCTCCAGATGAAATTGAAGTAGTTAATTTCTTTTCATCATGTTTGTATATTTACATGTAGAAAATATTGTGAATGTTTTCCACTTGATCTTCATAGTGTGTGGAGTGTAATTATAAAAAAGTGCCTAAAGATGCAGGAAGGCAGGTAACAGAACTTTTATTCATATCAATGAGAGGGAAACGGGTTCTAAAGGGGCAAAAAAGTCTATTCTAAACTCTGACTCTCTCTTCTCCCTCATTTACCTCTCCTTGCATATAAGAAAGATGGATAATTTTTACTTAAAAATACAACAACAAAGATTCCAAATTAGACATTTCAGTTCCTGTTAAAACCCCTTCAACAGCTGAATTCTCAAACGAGAAGAGAATATCCCACTGGGCAGATTGCCTGGTGTTTGGATCAGAATCTGAGTTTATTCCCTGCTTATCTTTCATCAGGTCTCAAACTAAGCTGAATGACAAAGATAGTCAGAGATGCAAGAAAAGTGAGGTTACAATATCTCTTGCAAACAATAAAAGTCAATGTCATGATACCACAAATGACTTAACGCTTTGAACATATACTGTGCCAAGAAGAAATCTGATAGGTCAATATTATCTTCTTTTTCTGCATATGCTTCAGCACTGTAAAACGTTTTTCTGATATTTAACTACTCTTGAAACAGATGATAGAAGATCTATGTGAGTAAGGATTTTCAAGTCCATGTTGTTGCTACAGAGAAATGTTTGGCAGAGTTAGGATCTGGGAAAATGAAGGTGAAGTCATCTATGCTATGTCTGAACGGGAGACCTCGGAGCACTCTATCTGAATGTATTCTTCTATAGTAACCCAGCTTATTTTAGGAAGGTTTCCCCCCATTTTCTTTCTCATGTCCATATACAGTGGTATTGGCTAGAATGGGACTGTTGCAAATTCTGGCTAATTGTGTTCAAGAGATACCGTGAAATGTACCCCCCTATGGTAGCTCTTCATGTTTAGAATTTCTGTCTTTCAGCTATGCCTGAGTTCACCACACGATCCTATTTCCTTGGTAAAAATAGTAGGGCCTAATCTCAAAAATGTTAAGAAGTGTGTAGTCAAGTCAATGGCCCCAGTGGTGCACTTGACCTTCATGCATGATTGATGTATCCTTGCCTATAATAGTTCTGTATAGTCCTGAACATGTAACTTAGGTGTACAATTAGTGCTTTTGTAGTTTTGGAATTAAATTCATAAATGCACTAAATATTGACTGATACAGTTCTCTTAACATACTCTCTGCACGCGATTCATTTGGAGTAACACACAAAATTAAAATAGGGCTTAATCCCTTTTTCATGGATATTATTATTCCTGGTTGGACTTTCTCTGAGATGGTGCTGGTCCAGTTATAAGAATCCTGATCTTCTTATGATTGAATTGTCTCTGTTCAATGATGCAGTAAGCACTGTCCTCTCGTACCTTGTTGCAAATAAGGCCTTCCCTAGACTTTTTGAAAAATTAAATAAAGCTGCTTATCTTAGGTTGAAATTTTGTAAAGGGAACCACCAGAAAGAAGATAATCTAAGATCAGGAGTGACTACTACTGACTACTACTTGGAAAACAGTTCAAGAGCCGAACATTAAGAAACTGATGCAGAGAATAATTTAGTCCTAAAGAGAAAGTAAAACATAACCCACAAATTCAATTTAGGTTCTTTTCATAATTCAAATCAAATTTTTGTGCCAAACACAGGCAAACTCCAAACAATTGGACCCCCCCCCCCCCCCCAAAAAAAAAAAAAAAAAAGTCAAGTCGTTACAGTTATGTTACCGTTATATTACAGTTAGGAAGGGAAAGGCGAAGGGAAGGTTTCAAGTGAACTCAACACAGTAGTGACAAAATATCTTGAAAAGCCCATGGACTAAAAGAATGAGAACTCAGCATCACAAAAGCCTGTATCACATGCAGTGACGTATAATTTTAGCTCCTGGAAACTATAATTTTAATAAACTAGAAATACTTGGAAACGAGAAATCAGAAAAGAACAAGCTATATATAAAGAACTTCAATCTCTTATATGTTGTAGCACTGGAAATACTATGCAGTACTGCTGAGATACAATACACTAACAGACTTATAAGTTTTGGCACACAAAAACCTGTTGGCTTTACTCAGACATAGCACAGAAGCACAACAGGAAGAAAACACAACATACTGATAGTGTTCAGACACTTGGGTGAACGTGAAGTACTGAAAGACCAGACACTGAGCTCCTGGAATATGGAAACGCTGTTACTGCACACTGGGCAGCCAGTACCGTACCCTGTGTGAATAGCTGGGACCTCTGACAGGCGAGCTGCAGGATCTCTTAGTCATCACAGGGCTACGAGGAGGTTTACCCATAACAAAGAGCTCTCTCTTTAAATTAGCCTAGAAAAACCACAGAAACGGTGTCAATTGGGAGTTTAAGAATGAAGCACCATGGGATGTTTGCAGCTTCATTCACACATGCAAACTGGACATGCTTTCCTTGGTAACAAAGGCACGTATGCTACAGGTGCAAAGGAAGGTACTATTAGTAGATAGCATTTTCATTGTTGCATCTTATCTTTTTTTCCAAGGGCTTGCTGCTCTGACACGTGCACTCAGGCATTACAGGTAAAAGATTATTCAGGCACTAGGTATGCATTTGAAGTAAGACAAGTTACTGGAAGTGTACCTACTGAAGTGACTCAGTCAAGGCAGGAAAAACGCAGTGGCACGCAGCAGCAATGTTATCTTGGAAATGCCAATGACAAATGTTGTTATTTGTTGCTGTTAGACAACAGACCTTACATTTGCATTTAGAAACCAGCTATGCACTTGATGGAAAGTACTTCAAGGACAAATCCTGAGTTTGTTAACATCACAGGAAATCAGCTAAATATTTGACAAAAATGTGTACATCCTACCATAGTTAATAAACAGCAGTATGCTGTCTTGGAGATTCTCAGGAGCAGATTTTATATCTTCCCAAAAGAGATTCCCTCCATTTATTTTCAGCTGGGTTAATGTGCCTTGTTCAAACAAGGACAAGGAATATCAGGGCCACCTAAAAAAAAACCTCAGTGCCTTTCTGCTTCCTTTATTCAAAGTGGCAGAAACAAAATGTGGTATTGTGTTTTACCCCTTCCTAGAGGTGACATGACAAATGTCCAAGGCCCATGACAAATTCACATGCTGGCAAGAATCCCTGTGTCTCTTCCCTGCTTCAAAAAATATAGCACAGCTTGTGAACCTTAAGCCTTCTTGAAGTCTGATATATCTGAGTCTTCTATTGTCATGTAGTCTATGATGTGGTAGGTTTTTTTCAACAAGGATGTAATTTTTGCCATGGATTTCATGGTCACTTTTCCTAGGACAGTTTCTCAAACATTTTATGTGCCCTTTTTCTCCTTGTCACAAGGACAGTCTCTGGAAGTCAGCACTGGAAATTGACTGTGGGGCTAAGCTGCACTGGGAATTGACCTTATCTGTCTAGCCATAGACTCTTTCCAGAACTCATTTTTCTGCCCCAGAGCAGCAGTGCTGACAGAAAGTGTAGCCTTGAAGAGGGAATAATCTTTGTTCAGGCCTTGGCTAATAGAGCTGATATTTGGAATGTCACCCTACGCAGTAGTGCTTTACTGTGAAACTTGGGACTATTCTCCTAGGTTTTAGATTGAAATTGAAAACACTTTAAAGTATTACTTAGTTTCTGTGTACTTGGATGTGATCCTGTTTCTTTCAATTAATTAAGAGTTACTGAAGTTCTGGTATGGACTTGAAATTGAGTTGAAGGCTTTCTCCTGTACTGGTATCTCCTTACACTATGTCATTGTATTATAATAGTTATAGTTTTATCTTGTTTTTCATCTGAAAAAAGCCTATCTTACTCCTCCATGTGCTATGTTATTTAATGTTAGTAAGAGAGAAAATGCATTGGAAAAGATCATACCCAGTGTTAGCCTTGCGGTTATTTAATATACGTGAAGATTTGCAACAATCCATACTTGAGGTGCAATTACCTTTAACTTTGTAGATTCTTTCTCCTGCCGATGTAAGAGTTTAGAAAGGAGAGGAGGTGAGAGGGAAGCAGTAGATGGGGATGTTGAATGAGAAGCTGGTGCCTTGGCAGAGTGAAATGGTGGATTAGAAGGAAGGTGGGAAGGAGGATCAGACTCTCCTGATGTTCCCATAGAAAGCAGAGCTGGCTTAAACATTCAAGAAAAACGAAATGTAATTGTGCTATACAACCAGCTGGTAAGGACATAAAATGCCCACTGAGTCATGTAACTAATGTGAACAGTCAGAAATGGGATGCTAATTTTATTATTAGTCAGTCTACTTCTCTGGGAGAAAACTTTTCCCTCAGAAATTAAAACAGGTTGCTATTTGGGGCAGTAGATTTCACCTCTATTCTTGCAGTTTTCTCCCATGTTGTTCAGGTCAAGTAAGGGCAATGCATGTCTGCAATATCTTTCTAATTAACTAGTATTACATTTGGCCAAAAACATTTTTTCCAAAGCATTTGCTTTACAATTTTGTATGAGCTAGCCAAAGCAATTGCCTGAACAGTCTCATTGTTGAAGTAAGTGCTGGACAGAGAAAAATCTTTTCTAAATTTTTGCCTGGAAACCACATAAACTGTGTAGCAAAATCATGGCATTAAATGACTAGCACACATTTAAGATAGTTCAGTGTTGTACTGTCCCAAAGGGGAACCAGGGCAGGCATTAGGGAGAAGGACTCGCTTAACTGCCAAACATAATCTGATCTGTTATTAGTCACATTCTAGTAACAGGGTCTACTATAAATATATCAGCTTGTGAAGTGACACATGCGAGGTCCAAACCTCTGAGTCTCTGCAGGAGACGTGTCCTTCCCTCAATACTGCTGCCAGCATTCCTGGGGTCCTGTACTCAGAAGGGGCAGCACATAATGGGACAGCGAGGAGGATGGCTCACTGTTTTTTTGTGTCAGAAACTTGATGGGAGCTAATAAGGACAGAAGGGGAAGGATCAGCAGAACTGAGACACCACAGAACTGACGATGGTGTCTACACCTGCTTCTGAGAAGGAATTGTGCCCTAACTGACAGTTTGTATTCAGCACAATAGAATAAAACTGTGCCTGTGCACAATACAATAAAAACATAAATACAAGAGAAGGCAAAGAATAATTGTACTAAGATATCTGAACATAGAAGACATGTTTTTCTGAAATTAAGATACCTTATTGATATTCAGTGAGGTGCGTCCTTCACAGCTTACTATGGAATCTCTTGTACTTGCTACTGGGAATTCTAAGGTGTCCTGCCTCAGATCCTCCTCTATATAGAGCTTTGTCAGTTCTGTTGTGTCTTGTGCTCCTCTGGAGAAATCCGGTTCTTGAGGCTTTGACTGAAACCCTAGGTCAACTGACAAATCTGCTGCACAGATCTCCTCTTCGTTTTCAGCAGTTTCAACTAGCACTGTGGAGACGGAGCCACCTTTATGTGGCAAAGGGATGTTACAGAGACCACCACCACCATGTTCACCTTCTCTGGTGGTATCTGACAAGTCTCTAGGTGCTTTGATGACCGAAGAGCCAAGTATACCTTGCAAGTCTTTATCTTTTCTTGGTTTGGTAGTGTTGCTTGTATGCTTATGTATTATGTCATGAGAGGAACTGGCTGAAGATGAGGTGGAGGTAGACAGGAGAAAGGGCTGAGGAAGAGTTGTAGGAGAGCTGAGAGAGACCTCTGTGTATGGACTAATATGATCATCCTTAACTCGGTGAATTCTGTTACTTGGGGAGATTGCTATGGATTGGGCTGTTGTTAATGCCAAAGAACTGAGTTCTTCTAAGTCACAAAGAAAACTGTCTGGAAATGGTAGAGGAGGTGAGATGCACAAGCTTGTAGGTGAAAAATCAACAGGTCTTGCAAATGAGTTGCTAGTGGCAGCCTGGAGAGTCTTTTGATCATTGCGTGACCAAGAGGAGGAATAGTACCTAGGAGGTGGGGACAGTGCTTGGGAAGGCAACTTCAAAGATAAGAAAAACATGGGAATTTAAATAAATAAATAAGCACGACAGAGAGTTAGGATATGAGTAGACAGGAAAAGAAAAACGTCTGTGCTATCGTCTGGATTATAGGGTATGGTTTCAGTGAGCACGGGTGTCTGAAATCATTAGTACGTGAATCAGAACAGCAAAAAAGACATTTGAAAAATGAAACTGTATCAGGTTCTGGCCTGGGACTTAAATGTCAAACATCAAGACAGATCTGGATCATTACATTCAGGAAGGCAACCTGCATTTGATCTGCTAAAGTTATGTATGGCTTTCTGTTAGTGAACCTGTCACAGCGTATTAAATCATACAATTAAAATTAATGCGATTTTCCTCACTGAGCACAGTATTGTCAGAAGTACACTTCAGGTGTCACAAAGTATTTCTTTAAAGCTCTAACAACAGTGGTCATTTCTAATTATCCTAATATTAATATTTGTACTTCTCAGTGCATGCTTAAGAAACATCTTAAATACATTGCATACTTTTATTAAGGCATAAGCAGCTACAGAATGCAGTTTTCCTTAAAAGTAACCCTACTGGTTTAAAATAACATCAACATTTGTGGAAGGTACATTCAATTCTAACTGAATGTAGGCAGTCAACAAAGCTTTTAAAATAGTGACAGCACAGTATATAGCAGTATATTTTGAGTAGCATTACATAACATTGATTGAAGTATCCTTCTGGTAAAAGAAACGTCCTTTTGTAAGAATGAGAGACTGGTGAGTCATACGTACACAGCATCAGTAGATATCCATTGCTTCAGTAAATACTGAAAATGCATTTTTGTAACTATTAATCCTCAAAGTTAAAATTGAATGAAAAATATTTTGATCTCATTTTAATTATGCAGAATAATTAGATTATTTGGACTACTTTTAGATTTTAAATATTACACTAGAAAATAATTTCAAATGGCCAAATGAACATCACGGAGTGGAAAGGTTAATTTACTTACCTTCTGCTGGAATTTTCTTGAGGCAAATAGTTTTATTTTGAAGCTAGGCAAACCTTTGCTATAGAATCTTCTGTACCAAAGTATACAGTCTACAGACCCGATACAATGCAGTCTGCTAAAACATAGGTAGGCTGTTGTGAACAGCATTCCAGCTCTTTCCTTCATCTTTACTCTTGAAAAAGAGCTTCCAGCCTGTGGTTTAGGGATCATACTATGGTCCAGGAGACATTGCCATTTTTAGCTTCCTGTGGCTACAGGCGGCTCTAGAGCTAAAGATATAGATGCTCTAGGCCAAGTTAAGGAGAGCAAAGCTTGCTCTTGATATATATTGATTATTTATTTTTATTGCCATTAGGCCAGAGACATTTAGAGCAATTGCTCTAGCAACAGGAGTGATAAAGTGAGTTACATGCTAAAAAAAAAAAAAAAAAAAAAAACCAAAGGAATAGGAAGAGTGGTATCAGCACTTGTGGTAAACTCCAGAACTCCTTCAGGCCTGCTAAAGCCCTTCTAGGTAGTCAGGAACAAGATGGCTTCTCATGGTATTGCCACATCTGAGTCCAGTTGAAAAAAATGTTTGTGTAAGAATGTCAATAGAGGCTTTTTTTTTTTTTTTCCTGGACTGATGCTAGAACCAGATGATTACAAAAGTTTCCTGTGCTACTAAGAAGGCTCTTTCCCCTCTCCTCTCCTACAGAGCTCATCTGTTACTTAACAGCAGTGGCAGACAGTTTTGTAATCTGATGTGACTATCACCATTGTAAAAATACACAATGGGCAAAAAGTAGCCTAGTAACTCCTGCTGCGATGCCGGTAACAGTAGTATGAAAGATTTGAGTGTATCTCGACTTGTCTGCAAAGACTAGGTCAAATTTGGCCATTGTAAACTCCCTGTATCAAATACTTGTGGAATACAGGGTAGCACACGTGATGCCCTGCACCTGCACATTCAAGATGCTTGATCATGGCAGCCTTAGAAAAGGAGCAGCCATCAATAGCTCTGGAGTTGTCACAGGCTGTACAAACTAAGGTGTTGCACTTCAGGTATGTGTACTAAGTTACTTTAATTATTTTTTTCTATTCTCAATGGAGATAACATTATTTAATTAAAAACTATGGACAATACTCAATATGAATTGTTGGGAGCCTTCACATTCCTCTTGACTTTACTATTTCCTGTTCAAGGTTTGGGCATTTTATCAACTTAAAGGAAAATATAAATAACTTATGAAGTTAAGAAATTACAGGGTAGTTTTAACATGCATGTACTTTTTACCTGAATGCAAATACTCTGAAGCATCACCTGTGCTCAAGGGCATCACTGACAAGGTTATAGGGGTTACACAAAAAACAGCTTTAGCTGCAGGAAGCCTTAGAGACAAGCCTATTCCATAGAAGATGAGAGGAGAGAGGCATCTCCAAATACAGAGAGACAGCTCTGTAGTGTGTAGCACTTAAGTTGCCTCATACTCTTGAATCACCTTCAGATTCCTGTAATGAGAAGGGGCCGTAGCTTATAAATACCTCAGTCTGAGGATACAGAATTTGATGCTACTTTAATTCAACAATTTTGTTGGAATGGAAGAGAGAGGAGCTAGTTCTCCTTTGTGATACATTCTCGGGGAAAAACCAAACCAAACCAAACCTTAAGAGAACTGTTCTAGCAACTATCATCAAACAACTAATATTGCTTAGCCATAAGCAGTATTTTCAGAGGACACAGTTGTCTATAAATGACATCTTTTGGTAACTGTCCCCAAAGCTGTAAATAAATGTGTATCTTATCTCAAAGCTGAGGCATCTAAATAAGCAACAGTATGCAAGTAAATGGAAGCAGAAAACGGGGCAAAACCAACTGAAACAAATAGAGGTTAATAGCAGGATACGAGAAAGCTTTATAAATTTTACACAAAACTGACTTCCCACGCTAAAGAGATGAACAAAACAGTAAAGAGGAAGATTTGGAAAGGATTCCATCTTTAGTACTCAGAATCATCATAGATAATACATTAATGCTAATCACCGTTTGCATACAGAAACTTGCTCAGTTTCTATCACTGCAAAGAGGTTTTGTTCCTGGCACAAGAGTATGTGAAATCAAAAGTGAATGACAAATTGGAATACAGGGATCTTCTTTGTAATGTGATTTGTAGTGGTTATGAACTAGGAAGGAAAAGAACTTGGAAACTGACTGACATTTGGTGTGGAAAAATTACAACTATAAAGGTCTGAATCCAAGCTCATTGACAACGTGATGACATTTGCATCACTCCTGGATGACACAAGACTGTCACTGTTGTCACACCCCTCCAAAGAACTGCCATTGTACCAACAGCCTCCTTGTAGAGCCTCCATGGCAAAAGGAGGAAGGTTATGGTTCACAATCATTAGCTGTTCTCCTTTACTTTGAAGGGCATAGAACTGAAAGCTCTTGGCAAGATGTGTCCCCCGTGCAAACTGCCCTCATTTGCCCTTTGCGTGCTTATGGGACTGCAGACTTTTAAGATGACGGGTATATCTTCACTTTGCATTGTGAAGAGTCTGCTAGACATTTCCTTGATGCTCAAATTTTGTCTGAGACTCCTAAATAATTTTTTTTTGACAGCTTGTTTTTTCTGCCCAGATTTTGACTGGCCCTACTCTCAATAATTTAATAGCTAAAGAAGAAGGCAAAATTCCTGGCAGAAATAAGACTGACATTCTGCCATAAAAGCACTTTAATGACAAGCTAGTTATGCAATTCTACATATGTAGGAAAGAAAACAGATTGTACTGAATGCATTAATTATGTATCATCTTACCACGTTAACAAAAAATTTACAAGTCCTTCTAAACCCACTCTAGGGGTGATATCAAAGAAAAAAAAATCCTTACCTTAGCTGAACTTAAATGGTGTATTCTGTCACTAGAATAGCTTTGGGGTATAGGAGGGTCGGGGTAGTCATCAACACTTTTTGAGGCATTCTTTTTGATGACTTCTACATAGGAAACGGGGAAGATGCCTTGTCTGTTGGTTCCTGGTATTTTACCTTCATACCAATTTTGATCAACTCGCTTAAGAAGAATTACTTTGTCCCCCTGGAACACATTAGAAAAATGAGTTATCAGCAGATGAGTAGTAAATTGATTTTTTAATAGATGATATTATTTCAACAGATAGTGTTATTTTCCCTGCAGTGCTGTTTCCCATCAGTCTTTAAAATCTTCTCCATTCTCACATTTCTCTTGCCATTTGTAATAATCATATATGCCACTACCACTCCAGCAAAAAGAGGCTGGTCACGGACTGCAAATACTCTTCATTTCTCCAAAGGGAATCTCATGTAGTCTCCTACTCTTGGTTGGGAGATTAACATTTAAACTTTCCTTCTTCAGAGCATAACCTGTTTAAATGGTTTGCCAAACTGCTAGTTATTTCCTAACAGTAACTAATGCAGTAATGACTGCATTAATTTAAACACCCGTTTTTCTCTAAAAGTAATAAAAGTTAAATAATGAAATCCATGCAAGTGCTTTGTTATCAAGTAAAATTGTAATACATGAAAGTGAAAAGTTCAAAATGATTTCGTGGGAAAGATGAGAGAAGTGCTTTTCCCAGAAAATGTGCTTGACTAGCAGGTATCTGTGCAAAAAGACAGATGGGCAGTGGCTCACCTACTAGTTTTGGAGAGCCTAGGAATTGAAATGAGAAATACCAGCTTTCTATTCAAACTCTTCTCTGCAGAGAAACTTCATGAACTTCCTCTTTCATTTTACATGACGTACTTTTTAACCACATGCCTTTTTGTAACAAATCCTTCCACATTAGTTTTTTGTTTCAGGGTTTCTGTAATTTTGCTTCTGTAGTTATTTGTGGAGTTCTCTAAAATTATCTTTAGTGGGATGGAATTACAACTTTTAAAAAGAAGCTCAAGCTTGGCTGTCAAGATTGTGACCAATACAAAAAGCATGAAAGTGAATTTAAATTAGAAATCATCAAACTACCTTCCACACCTCCTAGTTCTCTAAGTTTTTATTCCTGCCTTTTGTTTGATTGATTTTTTTTTGTTTTGTTTTGTTTTTAGATCTCTTTGAGGTTTACCAATCTCAAATGAGTGGAAAAACACCCATTATCTTTGGTGATGCTGGATTATGTTGTAGTTCAGCATCAAAAACCTGTATCCTTAGTCTTATTTCAAAAGAAAAACAAACCACTGAATAACTTCTATGAACTCTAACTCATATAAAAAAGACACTAAATGAGGCAGAATTTTCCAGTGGGTAAAAAGTATATAATACTTATAACTAGATATATTATACCTCCAATAACAAAGTTCTCTTCTGCAGCAACTATCTCAGTGTCTGACAAACCCCAGAAATTAAATACTTGTTTTGCTAATGTACAATAAAGACAACCACCAGTATGTGCATAGGCAAAGTATGCAGAGGCAAAATATGTATAAGCAAAAAGAAGACTATTATGAATATGAAATATTTTCAAGAACTGGTACATGCACAAAAATTTGAGCCTTTTTTCTAAATTTTGCTGTTTTATATTTTCAGTATTTTTGATTTCTTCTGCATGAAAAACCTTACCATTGTAGTTATGACAGTAACAATTATTTAAAACAGTGAATGGATAACTGAAATAAAAACTAGAAAATGGGGTGACCAGTTAGATGTTTGCATATACTAATCTACCACATTATATTTTATAGACACAAAATATTTAAACTATTTGCAGGTCGCTGTGAAAGAATGCAAGCCAATGAGCTATTATGTCAGTAGCTTTGTACTGTAATATCGCTTTGTGCGTAGCAAATTTATCACCAAAACACTGTAATTACATATACATTAATTCTCTGTAGCAGTAGATACCATAATGATATTTTGATAAAGATAGATCTCAACTGTACCTTTCTAAGTGATAACTCCACATTTGTGTCTGCACTGAAATTATATTTGGCAATAGCTTCTCCAATCTCTCCAATTTGTGCAGGGGGAGGTGGCCTGGCAGGCTGTGCTTTTTCTGGGGGAGAAAGTTTCTAGGAAAAAAATACCAACAGGTTTTAATCATTTGCATGTAGTTTGTGGACCTATTATCCAAAATAATTCAAGGAATTAAAAGAACAAACCTCAACATAAGAAATTGGGAATATTCCAACTCTTCCATGGTGTTCACCCTCATACCAGTTTTGATCAATTTTCCTGAGGATATAGACAGTATCTCCTTTCTTGAAGGACAGCTCTCTGTAAGAAATTCATTTAAAGATGTTTACAGCTTTACATTTGAACTCTTCTACCTGCATAGCTTCTGCAGTCTTTACAGTTCAGTACTGAAACAGAATGTAGCAGATAAACATTTGGAGAAAAAAATGTCATAGCTGTAGTACACTTACCAGTTGATTATACCCTACAAAATGAAATGATTCACATTTATGAATCATCACCAGGTACTATCTGTAAGTTATATAGGCCTAACTTATACCGTGAATACAAGGAAGTATTATTAGTTATTAGCAGAGTAGTTAGGATACAGTCTGCAGGCAAATATGATGTCGTTTGTATCCCCTGTTCAGATGCTGCTTTTATGACAGGTATCTGAGACATTCTTGTTATTATTTATGAATCAGTAGGGTAAGGTACTGAATATATCCTGTCTCCATTGTCTGTTACTGCCTTTTTGCAGCAGCATAGCTTGGAGTGCTGCTGTTCCACACAGTTTTCTTTTACAAGCAAACTCTTCAGTAGCATGAACATAGGATTATGTTCTTGCCATTTCAGGTACTCAGGGCCTGTGATATGCTTAATGTTGGATACTGAAAAAGGGAAGTATTCAAATCATTATGAACATTTTCAGATCCTGAACTGGGTATTATTTGTTGTACTTTTTTTTTCTTTCCCCCAAAGAGCTTACCTGCTGTTCTGATAATTCAAATTATAGTTTTATAGCTATTGCAGACACAGCTATTGCAATTCTAGCGACAATGTTGTACCGTATCAAAAGGTTTTTTAAACAGCCTGAATCATCAAAGCAACAGCACTAATGACATACATGCACTCTCCTCTGACTCCTTCATACCCTAGAACAGCATTCCCTGATTTTGTTTTTTTTACGGACCACTGTATTTTGTTTTGGTACGGGACATTTCACATCCTGCAGAGAGACTGGGTATGTTAAGACAGACATATTGGAAGATGCTAAAGCACTATAAAGAGTTTTGATAAGAGTACTCTATCTACAGCAGCACTTTTAAGTCTGGTATCCTGATGTCGCCTAAATATGATTCACAGCAAAGAACATTCAGTGGGTGACCCTCAGGACTCAGGCTATAGAAAGTTGAAAATCCACAGCCATTCACATGTTCAAGCAAATACAATGGAAAAAATATGACAATTAAAAGACATTTTAATTTCAAAATAACTTCTCACACAGCTTGCTAATGCAGAGGCTACTGTGACAGAAAGCAGGGTCTTCTGCTTCCATGGTATTTTGCTGTCGAAATTGGCTATAAGAGCAGTTAGCTGCATCAAGTGCTAGAGGGACTTTTCTTGACTTATGAATACTTAAATGAACAAAAGTCAAGTACTTACTTAGAAGTCTGAGCTTTAAAGTCATATACAGCTCTGGCTGGCAGTTTCTGAAAAGTAGGCAAAATGATTAATACATTCCAGGTAGCACTACTGTAAGGTAAACTTTTCAACCTTTAAAAAGGTGGCCAAGATCAACCAACCAACCAACCAACCAACAAAATAGGCAATTAAATATACAACTTCCTTTTCTGAAACAATTAGGTGTTTGGGACAGTGTTTTAAAAACAGAACTAGCACCTACATAGAGCACTGTCTTTGCTTTAATAAAAAAAACAACACAAAGTTATTAAAGGGATCCTGTCAAATCCCATTTTTTGATACTAATACAGTTCTCCATTACAAGTCTGCTTCAAATATGATAGCCTAAGTTTAAAGCATTTTATTGTTCTCTGCTATTAAAAATGGTCTTTCAGATGAGAGGTGATATCCTTTTCATCAAGTGTAGCTAAGCCCTATCCTGTTTTACTCTTTCATAATTTCACCTTTTTTTTTTCTCACTTTTGCTGCTGGTGCTATAACTACTAAAGCAAAGAATGAAAAGGAGAATAATATTAAAAGAACAGTGGAGCTGATTAAATACAAAATGTACAAATTCAATTGAAAATAGAGGTCAGTCTTCTTTCATCTTTTTAAATCACAGCAATCTTAAGAAAAGCTTGTAGTGCAAGTACTTTACATATTTGCATATTAAAACCCAGAATTCTTTAAAAGGAACACACAAAACACTCCCAAAACTGGGTTTAACCATTATTATGTAACAAGAAGTCATCTTTGAAATCAGACTCTGAATTGCAGCAATATTGCAGCTTGTTCTCAGCAGCTAAATTACAAAAACAGTTAAGATTCAGCGCTCTCAAGTTGCTGTTATTTTGTGCAATATTTATTTATATCAAAATCAATGGAAAATGTTAACAAGTTGTACTTCTTTTGTAATTGAATAAAATCCCTGAAGCCTGCTTGGGGAATGTTTCAAGTTCTAGAATCTGAAATACTCTTAAGAAACTGAATGATATACCTCATTTTTCATGTACACTTTTAAGTAATACTTTGTGTTACTTTCTTTAGAGGAGTACCTGCTTCAACTTCCCCTTCCAAAGCATTAATATAAGCAATCCGTATACAGTCCCCAAAATTGTTATAGAAATTAGAGATCACTCTTATGATAAGTGGTTTTGCATAATGTACCAACAGCAGTGTTTTTTTTTTTTAAACAAAAATTATGGTGAAATACAGATGTTCTTTGTGTCAGTCTAGAAACTACTGAGGTACTTTCTTGTGTAACTGATTTTCTAAAGAGCCTTTCCCTGATCATACCTACTATTCACCTCTGTCTCAAATATTCACTCTTGTCAACTTTAACAGAGCCTACCATTGACTAGTAAACTGATGTCCACATCCAGTTAAACATAAGTTGAAGATGCAGTTTATCTTACAAAGTTTGATATTCTTTTTCTCTAAGTACCAATCTCCTTAATGCAAAAGTTGGATGCTGTCTTATCTGATAATATGATGTTGAGAAACTGTTCCTTTGGTCTGTATCATTACAATGTCATAACCAACACAAATCTTGTCTCAGAAATTTTACTGATTTTCTGTATCGACCTTGTTGCATTATTTATTCTTGTTTTGCTACCTCTTTGTCTGTAGTTCCTCTTCTTTCCCTTGGAGTACATCGTCCCACATCAGTGAAAGCAGAAGAATAGTTTCCAGGAGATTCCTGGTCTACTGAAAACAGAACATCATTATGTGACGCTACGGTAAAATAAACAAAACCATGGTGCTGCTTGGTTTAATTTAAGGGGATGAAGACATACCAAATCTATTATTTCACCCTTAATAGAAGGAATGTGATGGTTTAAGTGGACCTTTAAAGAAACAAAAATACTGACTCTGAAGCAAAGGCTTTCCTCTGATCCACAGCAGAAGAATGTATTACAGATGATTAGAAGAACGAAATTATGCCTTACTGTATGAAAGGATACACTCCTACTGCACCAAATGGAAGACATGACAGCAGTTGTGAAAAGCTTCTTCTGAATGCCAACAATATAAACACGTAATTACATGCACAAAATGTGACTAAAGCATGCTTCAATGACATAAGAGACAAAAACAAATTTTCTTCACTAAGTGATCTAAGATGCATTTCTACATTACCAGGGGCACTGTTTAGGCCTTGTCAAGCCAACTTGTTAGTTATTTTGTAAAAACAACTCTATTTGAAGTGATTGTTACTTACCAATCTATGTGGCAGATATTCTGTAAAGCACAGTTTGCCAATGCTTATTACAGGATGGTGTATTATAGAATGGTCAATACATCTTTTCATATTTTAATAAAAAATAAAATCGAAATCTGGTACTCTCTATAGCTCTGCAAGTTGTCAATGTGAATGAAAATAAAATGGAATTATTTCAGACCAGAGGATGAACTGAACTGCTTCTTGACTTCTGACATTTAGTAGCAATTGTAGTCTCCTAATGCCTGCTAGTGGAGGTGGCTAACTGATACTTGCCTGCCTTTGACTTCATTCACACGATCTATTCTTACCAAGCCTATACATTTCTAAGTCAGTACAAGTGTAAAACAAGAATTGAGAGTATCTAATAAATTACGCTGCAGTCCTATGGAATAGAGATCTAAATGGTCTCCCATAAGCTGTTGGCTAAGCCACCAAGACTTTAGGCTATTGCTAAATACAGTGGGGGCAAAAATTAGGTAACTGTATTACTAATATTTTGGTTGCAAGCATGTCATCACCAGCAACTGTACCTATAAATGTTTAAAAACAATTTAAGATTAAGGAATTTTTTGAGAAGAGAAGCAGAGCAATGAACAACTGAAAGTAGCTTAAAAGCAGGTCACTGAAAGACAGACTTTTAAAAAAAGTTATACTCAGTCTGAAGTTTCATTTGAGATTTGATTATTGAGAATTTCCCTTCTAAGATGATAGGGTACTTCTCAAAACTTCACAGATACATTAACGTTCTATGAGGAGAACTAGTTTTGCTGCCACAGAAATTGGAAATCGTATTGTTTGAACAGTGGAAACAGAAACTTACTAAAATGACCTTTGGGTCTATTCACAAAAAGTGGTATGAAGCAGTGGAATGAGTGCATTTTCATGAAAAAAACAGAATCAACATTCTATGATACTTGTGGAATTAACAGTATTTTTACCACTTACACGGAAAAGAATTATACTGTACATGTTTTTGATGCAGATTTAAAAAAAAATAATAAAGGCATATTGTTTTTCTGTTTCACAAGCATCTTATGATGCATCTACTCACTTTCTGTAAGACCTTTATTTCTGGGAAAAAAACAAACTCCTTGCTTAAGTTAATAACACCATTGTGTTTTATCGCAATAATAATCTAGTAGTTGAAATACACTACTAATCCAGTTGTCCAGATTACTGCATTTTGTGAATAGACATATTATCTATCTTCGTCACATAGGTACAGATGACAACCTTCCTTAATTAAGAATTTTGTGGGATGAACACTTCTTACAGACTACACAAATAAAAACGGAATGAGAAAAGGTGGGAAATACAGGGAGTAAAGCATAAGGATAGAGGAAGAAAGTTAATCCACCTTGGAAACACAGTGCACTATCATTGTCTTGGTGGTTGTTGTTAGCTGTGTCCATGTCTTGAAAGGAGGCACTAAGCGGTGATCTTCCACAATCGTTCTGGTACAGCGGGCAAGGAGCAGCACCATCTTGAGGCAGTGGATGAAAAGGCTGGTGCATGGGACGCTTTTTCAGAGCCGTCAGAGATGAATTCCTTTCTGGAATGTCTGGAAGCAGCTCAGTAATAAGTCTGTGTAATATACTGTTGTCAGGCAAGCTTCCCCTCCTTTTTTCAGCTTTAATTTGGTCACAGATGTCTTTAAGTGCAGAATCTAGTGCTTCAAATACAGATGATTTGCATTTTTTCTTTTCAGTTTGTTTTTTAGGGGCTGCACTTTTTTTCCTCCGGAAAGGCACTGGACTGACTAGGAATGCTATCTTGGAGAGACCAGATTCTGCTTCCTGTCTCCTTGGATCCTCCGTGGTTTCTTGTTTAGCCCTTTCATGTTTCAGCATGGTGGTGAAGCGAGTGTAGGATGCTGGGCATCTGCCTTTGCAGGAGCTGATGAGATGCCGGTGGTGGTGGTGGTGGTGGTGGTGGTGATGGCCTGATCCATAAAAGCTTTCAGATGATGTGAATGAAAAGTGATCAAAGTCACTTTCACTACAAAAGGAGGAACCTTCTATCTGGATAAAGTCACTGAGGTCAGAAACCACTCCATCTTGATCACTGTCTGAAAAATCCATATGTGACCGTTGTGGCTCATCACTGGTCACTTCAATATGAATTGGCACCAGGGTTTTAGACTTGTAGCTCCGTTGTACCTGAGAGGGATGTCTGCCTTGATTTTCTTCCTCCAGCAGAGACTCGATGGAAAATCGCCGCTTCGTACATAAACCATTTTTAGGAGGCTGTAGTGTAATGGCTGACAACATTTCATCACCTAGATTTGGCATTGATTTCGACTTCTGAATTAGTTTTTCAAACTCTGATATTCTGGTTGGCACCATATCTCTGGGCACCTCTTCAGTAGAAGACTCTCTCCAGCCTTGAAGAATACCTTTATGCTGTTCTTTTTCATACTGCAATATTCTGGACTTCACAGAACAAATCACCTCGGAATTCATTAAGTCCTTGCGATTGATGCGGTGCATCTTTTTGTACATTTTTAGGAAACCTGGGGCATCATGTGCAGATCTGTGACGAACTCTTGCCCTACCACCACCATGTCCCTCAGGACCATACGGGGAGGCCCAGTTCATTGAGCAAACATCTTTGGAGTCCTCCTCACATAAAAGAGAGCCCATGCTTTCGGACTTGGCCTGCGCATCAGGAAAGCTATCGCGATCATCTGTTAAAAGATCGTCACAGCTACGAGATTTTCTCTTTGGAGAAGTATTTTCTTCTGTGCTGCTCCACACTTCTGCATTTTGACGAGTCATTTGCCAGCCATTCTTATAGCTGATTGCCCTTCTCGAATCATTTGGAACAGCTAAATGTTGTCTGTAAGTGCTACAGTAATCTAATTCATTTGAGGTGTTGTGGTTGTGCACTGAATAACTGAGGAGGGATGGATAAACTTTGCTAATATCCCCACCTTTGTAATCCATAGAGCAGCATGGTAAAAGAGAGACATTGCCAGAAATTAAAAGATTCAGAAAGTTGAAATTAGTATCAGTTTTAGACAGACTAGAAAAGAGACAGCAATTAATGCATCTATGCTATTAGCTTAGGTAAGTACATAGGTTACTACAAATTAGGTCAGCAGAGCTAATAATTAAGCCCACCCCCAAACAATGCCAAAACAAAACAATGTAAGAAACCAAGCATCAACACTGATTTTGAAGCAGGTCAAAAAACAATCAACTAATAAAAGCTGAAAAGGACTTAAAGATGAAGCCAATCCACAAATCTAGACCTCAGTACACCTTAACTGAGATAAACTGAATTTGGAGAGACTGAAGTTTTGCATCTCTGGAGCGAAGACCATTATTTATTGTATTTGAACAGAATTCTGTTCCATGGAATTTAACTAAGACATACAGATATACACTAACTACAGGAAATGTCAGAAATGGACAAAATTAAATTAATACAACTTTCCTTGATAAGAAGTTTACATCAAATAGAATGATGAGCATTAGGAAGTTATTCCCTTTTATGTTCTTAAATATATTTCAAATACATTGACACCTGTGCGTTCTGAAAGCTGTTCAGAATTTTTGAGCTGAATAGTGTTCAGAGTTCACAGCACCAGTATATTCTTCTAACATAAGAAAAAGATAAATCTTTTTATAAGATCAGATGGGAAATTTCTCATCCCCTGCTCATATGTAGCAGGGATATACCAAGAAGCAATGAAGGGACTGGGAACGCACATTGAACAAATATGAATGATCGTAGAGTTGCTCATTTCTAGTTTCCTCCAGAAAGCTGAAATCCTAGCTATTCACCTCACAAACCTGGTTATCTTTCTTGTAAAGCTTGCCATGAGTTATTGCCAGAAACTGTCATACTCTCCATCTAGTACAGTGCTTGTTTTGGGCATGGCTTTGCCCACAAGTAAAAAACCTGAGCTTGAATCTTGGTTTGTATCAGTTACTTGTCACTGAGTGACAACTACCTCAAAGACACTCATTTAGTTCTGACAGAAATCCTTCTGACAAACGGTAGGGTTATTTTTATCTTTAAAAATGTAATGACAATTGCAATGATGAATATAATATTTCCGACTACTTTTTAATCTTGGTTTCTCAAGACTGCTAGAGGAAATCAGCTGAATTTTACATCTGTTGTGCTGAACAGGAGGGAAGGGAAGTTTCAAAGTATGTATTTTTGAAAACAGTTTTCCTGAGACAATCTGAAAGTCAGTGAAAATCAGGCAACTACATGAGTAAAGAATATTGACAAAATTTTTCAGACTGTCAGGCTAGCATTTTTCCTGTATGATAGCACTGAAGGGAGAGGCATTTTATACAGCTTACAGAGGGCAGAAGAAGAAAGCTGAGGGACCATTGCACAGGTGAAAATGAAGATGTATCAGCTTACTGAGCCTAACCAGCAGGTAGCAGAAACAATAACCCTTAGCTTGACTTTCATAGTGAAGCCTGAGATGTCAAACAAGTTTTAAGACATATTTTTATCTCTACTTGAGCATTCTTGACCTAGGAGTCACTATGAGTTAAATTTGGAACCCTGGTCTCTTATATTTGAGCTGAACTTTCTCGGTGGTGTCAAGTGGCAGTATTCACTTCAGGACATGCTTCAAGCAGTTCAGTCTGCTTTCTATAAGAACAATATGAATCTGGATCAGAAACTGAAACACTCAAGTTCAAAATCCATGCTGATCAAACCCCTTATAATGTGCTGCTTCTTTAACAAAATGGTTAATTCCAAGAAAAATTAACATTCTGCTCAGTTTCATAATGTTGTGAGAGAATGGAGTGACACGGCTAGGTCACCTTCCAAAAATTAAGTAGCTGTGGTAGATGTTCTTAGGGGAAGGATTTCTCAAACACTGGAAGTGTTTAAGTCATGGTGAGTGCTCCTTATTAGTGGTGTAGTAAAAGGTAAATGCAGATAAGTGGGGTTTACCACCTTTACACTGCCTGGCCTGGTGCACCAAATGGATGAGTTTACCCACTTCTTAAATTACTACCATAACACTGGGTTTAAAATACAGTTGCTTTTCTATCACTTCACTCATTATTCCTCACTGTTTAAATTTGTCTGTTGCAGCCTAAACGCTATGTTCTTTTCAGTAGTAATTATCTTTTACAAAGGTTTATGCAATCCCTAATACATCTACGGCTGATTGGAAAGTATAGCTAAGAAAATACAGCAAATAAATGACTAATAATAACTGGAAGAGAAGGACAGGTCTTGTAATAGATATTATTCTATATATTAGTTCCAGCATATATTTTACTGGAAACCTTTTGTCTTGCTGCAGGAAACACCTAAAACCTCAAACCAAACAAACAAAACCCCAATCAAATCAAACCATATAGTTCAAGTATCTTTTCTGGAGAGACATGGAGAACAGCAACGGAATTACAAGTTACTTTAAAAAAAAGAAACTAATTAGATTGTATATTCTGTACTAAATACTTCAAGAATTTATGAAATTAAAAATCAGATTATGGATACTTGCTTGATTAAATTAGGTCCTGATAACTGACAATGTCCAATACATTTGCTATAGATTTGGAAGTTCTAGTATTATGGCAGCACATCTTTAATCTTAAATACTATTCGTCTTGATTTACTTTCTCTATATATACTAAAAACAGTTTTAAAATTTCATTAATCTAATAAGAGAATAGTGTAGTTTATAAAATTATATGGATTTATATATTATGGCACAAATCATATTCTTTATTTAATCAATTTTCGTTTTCCTAGAAGGGGCAGTTGAAACTGGAAAACCCTTGTTACAAATCCAGCTTTTGATCAGCTTAGAATGACACGTGTAAGAATAAACAAGTTAGACTTTGATAAAAGGCCCAAAGCCGTTGCTTCCTACAGTAAATCTTCCAGCAAAGTGCACCCAGCAACAGTGGACAGATGCATTTAATACCAAGGTATTGCACAACACATCAGTAGTTTTCTCTTAACGAATATGTTCTCCTCTTACCTTTTGCTCTTGACGGAGAAGAAGGAGACGAGCTAGTTAAAGGCTTTCTAAGGGTGGTATATGGGCCTTGCATATCTGTACGGCCCACATTAGGCCTGTTTGCATTCTGGTCACTGTGCGCCCTCTGATGACTTACAGCAGGTTCTGACTTCCTTCTTTTCCTGTAGTCACTCGCAGTACTTGCAGAACTGCAGAAATAAGCAGTATTAGTAGCAGTCTAATCTCTGAGATCACAATTCAAGAATTAAAAAGGAAGCTTGTAATTACATTATTTGTTTATAGATTAAACAATACTGGAAGAAACACATCAGAAACATGTATAGGGGAGAAGCACTGGTCTCAGATCTCTTGTAGCATGCTTCAGAGAAAAGCTGAATTTCTTCTTCACCTGATTGTTTTAAAGTTTTGTAGAAAATCGTTGTATTGTTTTCATTGTGAAGGCTTTGAAATAAACATACCAAGTTTTTTAGAGTTTTTTTTTTTGAAATACTGTAAAAATAACAGCAACAAATGAAATGTTTTTTAAAGTGTTCGCATATTTGTCTTAATAAGGTGGCAAAAACATTTTATTTAAAAATTAAATGAAATTGTGTTTTTACATTAAAGGCCATTTATTTATTGAAAAGCCCTTTTTTTTTTTTTTTTTTTTTTGGTATTTGCCTTTTCCTAGTTTACCATGGGCTGGCACTCTCCCATCCTCCTGGTACTTCAACCTGCTAGGAGAAGCCTATCACTCAGCACTGAAACACCAGGCTTTGCCTGGGCAGCGTGGAGAATCTTGTCTTTTGCTGGCAACATAGCTGGTGTGAGGTATGGTATGATATGGGCAGGAAAGGGTAGTCACAATGTAAATTAAGATCACAAACATTAAAGAAAACCCTTGTGACAGGTTAGAAGATCTGGCTATTGAGATACCTGTACCAAACCGGGATTTAAACAAGTAAAACAGTCTAGTTGTCCAAGATGCTCAATAAATTATTATAGGAGTTGCTTTAGTAGATAACAGTGTAAGTAGGCATGGTAAAAAAAAATGCAGCTATAGATAAAAAAATGAATGGTGAGCTGCCTGTTGTACTAGAGTAGCAGCTCAGCGTAAAGGTGAGACAAAGAGACAGAGAACAGCTGAGGTAGAATGCCTGGGGGAACAGCACTGGAAATGCTGCAGGCAATAAGGTTAAATGATAGGTTGTTGAAATTCAGTAGAAACTTGACTGAACACAGCTCAGTGATGTCACTGGAAAGACCCCAAATATAGTATGGTTTATACTGAATGCAAAGAGTAAGTCCTTGGAAATCAAAAGTAGGAATTGCACTTCAGTATCAAAATACAAACATCCTCTCTGTGTTAGGAGCCCACAAGTTGAATGCTAAAATCTGACTCTTCAATATCTTGCTTCAGGTCACAAAGAAAACCTCTGGCTGTATAATCTGTGACAACTGAAATCATATAATGTATTTCTTACCTAGAGGGCCTGTCCAGGCCTCTGTCTGTTGAAGAGTGATGATATAAAGAAGTCTGTGAAAACAAATATATGAAGCTGTTATATGTCTGTATTTGAGAAAAGAGTGACAATTTCTGCTTATGATGTTTATTATGTTTGTTACTCTGTGACATCTTATAAAAACATAGCATGATGATTAACATGCTGTGTGCTCCAGCACACAGATATTGCAGTATTTCATGAAGATAGTTAGGCAGTTTGTAAAAAGCATCGTTAGATTTTGTTTCATATTCTATTTCAGTAATGTTTTTCTTTTAAAGAACAATTAAATAATGATCTAAATTCATGTTTCTCTATACCATTTTTGAAAATACATATACAACAGCTGAAATGAAATTTTGCTGTGAAAACATGAAAATCTGAAAATTACTCCTGCATGAGGTCTGCAGAGTTTGCCCTCTCCCCACAATTACTCACCAAAATCCCACAATCAATTATAGCCAGAACATTTTTCTAAAACCAGCTGAAAGACCCATGTGTTTTTCTGGCTGACTGTTGACCACCTTGTATTCCTGGTCAGAACGGTTCTTAACACAGACCATTCATTAGTCATTACTTATGGAGCTGGAGAAGCAGCTACTGCACAAATCCCGGATGAAGGAATGGAGTACTGCTCCATAACTTTATTATTAATATAAAGTCAGTTATTAATGACCACTAATTTTAAATCAATCATTCATAGATTTTAAGCCTGCGGTCAGGATTCAGTAATACCACAATTAAGTAGGTAACTAGGTAGGAATTTAGACTGAACTGTATAGTTCCTGTGGCATTTATTCCTGAGGACAAAGCAGTGTCCAAAAGTTAAACTTCTTTTAAATTCTTTGGATGTCATTTCAGAGCTAACCCGATGGACTGGAAATGAACTATCATGCAGGTTTTTAAGCTGTGGGAACTATTTTTCTCTATGGAAGCCTTCTAGACTTCTTCTCTGGATAGGAAAATCTTTATACACTTCTATTTGTACAGAAGCACTGTGTAAATAACAGCATTTAGGGCCTTTATTTTTAAATATATATATATATATTCTTTTACATATTCTTTTTTTTTCTTTTTTTTTTTTCTTCAGTGATTTGAATTGCAAGTTCATGAATAGGACTTCTCCCAGATTTGTTAAGTGACACTTATGTATAGTTTTAGAAATCACCTGAGAGTATTTGGGAACAGATTTCATGTGACACTGAATACTTTAAATGATGTGTGAGGGGAACTGTTGAAACTACATATACAGGGAGAGAGCTAAAATGACAATGTCCAGAAATATGGTTATTCAAAGGTATTTGTCAGTAGACTTTGTTATTTAAGACCTGTATCACATACCAAATGATCCCATCAGGACAGTAACTGAAGTTTTGATTTCCAGATTATACTGAAATTTATTAAACTCTGAGACAGGGAGAACCACACAAACAGACACAATATGGATCAAGTGTTACCTAAAACTTGAGCTATGATCATTTCCCATTTTCCCACTAATTTTTAACTGTACTTTAATTTAAATCATGTTAAAAAAACAAAAACAAAAACCAACCAAACAGGTAAAAAACTTTCAGACTCTTAGTAAGGATGGCAGCTGAGATATAAACAGTTAAAAATGTTAACAAATCAAAGATTTTAATGCTATTTTCCAGAGAAACTAAGTTCTCTAGAACTTACTCATGTTGATCTCTGCATAAGGTTTCAAAATGTTTATTTTTTCTAAAACAGAAATTTCTTTGCTTTGTGGATTAGTATTTCTTCTGTCTTACTATTTGTTACTACCATTATTCTCACTGTTAAATACTTATATTACTCTTAAGTTCATAGACTCCAGCTAGGACCAGAATTCACTTTCTGTATAAACACAAAGGTAAAATCCCTCCTCACGTGATATTACAAACCTCTGATAAGTCATCTAAAAAGAATATGCTCACTGCAAAAAAAATGGCAGCAAAAACTGATCACTAGAAATGGAAGCAGTAGGCTCCTATACTTCCAGCTGTCTCCTGAGCAGTTATACTTGAACCAACTTGTAGGACACTGTGGCAGAACTAGTTGTAACAGATTTCCAGCAGAGCTGGAAATAAAAGCTTCCAGAATTATTTTAGTGCTAGCCTAAAGAAAAGGGCTACTTGTCACGCAGCCATGTTCAGCACATCCAATACAACCTTAAGGCACAGTATATTAGAAGAGATGTGATTTCCTCTGCTCATCCACATCTCATTTACAGTAGAGGATGACACACATGCAACCCAGAATGTGTACACTACGGCAAGAAGGAGAAAGTTGCATTAATAAGTGCTGGTAGCAATATATAGCAATCTATCTGCTATAAATTCCTATTGTGTTTATTCTTTAACATTTCAACAATTTAACCTGACATCAAGCAATGTCCAGCTGCAATTTGCAGCCTGTGTAAGAGAGATCTTCCCCACCACCTGGGAATTAAGCTGCTGCTAAGAGGAGCAAGCTGAGGCAGTGGGATGTAACCCATGTTCTCAAGGATACTTCGCAAGGGAAAGTACTCATCAGCCATCTCAGGAGAGTGGCTGTCTCGGCAGGGCAGGTCTTTTGTAGCAATGGCCGGTTGGGAGAAGCCTGCCAACATTACTGACAAGGACACAGCTTTTCCCAGTGTTAAGTGATTCCAGCAGTGAAGGTTTGCCTCACTCATACAATGACATACCCCTTTCCCAGGTGGCTTTCTGTGCAGTGCTGCTCCCCACATGCTCTATTCCATGATGGGAGAGTACACAATACTGTGGAATACAGTCAACTTTTATCACAGCATACTATTTTTCTTAGTTTGCTAAAACCAACCTCTTTTTCTGCAAATAAATGAAGTTATTCCTTATAAGTTTCATTTTTGTAGTAAAACATGAATGTCAAGATTTGCATACTTTTTAAATCATCTGCCATTGTATTCCTCTTGGATAATAAACACCCTAGGTATGACACGTTAAAATAAAAACTAATTAGTGGATTGGATTAAAAATGTGAAGAACAGAAATGGGTTCCAAAGTATTTTATGTACTATAACTTAGCTCATAAAGTCTATGGACCTATATATTAGAGAGAAGGGGTACTGTGAGACAAACCCATACCATCTGCTCTAGCAAATGAGTGAAGAATTAAAACACCTTTCCACAGGCAGCATACGTAGAAGCCTATGCTTTGGAGCTCCTTCTGTTATGGAGGTGTGCTGAGAGAATATGTCATCAGATAGTCTCAAACAGACAATAAACCTGCTCCTAGCACTTAGGAAATTTCCATGTTTTATATTTGGAATATGTATAGGGCTAATGATGAGTGCATTACTGTTAACTTATTCTGTCTGAACAAAATATCATGATATTTGTTTTTAAAATAAATTCTGAAAGAGGTCCTTATTCCTGAGACTTCACCATTCAGTTCATATTTTCAACATTTTCTTGAAATCTTGAAATTTTCAAGATTTCTCTTGAGGTCCTCTGAAACCTGAAAACTGCTTTATGACGATTCTCCAACTATCCAACCTCAACGATTTTAAGAAAAATAGCTAATGTTATGAGGCCTGTCTGCAATAAAACCATAAAAGTCAGCAGTAGTAGAGCTGCTCGCACTGACAGGTACTGTAACCCCAGTTCTCCTCACACTGCTACACAACAGAGTGACGCAACAGCATCAGTTCTGTGTGCTTCCCATGCAGAAGGCATACCCACAAAATATCTGTTGAGCATGCCCTGGAAAATTCCAGAGAATTATTTCAAACCTGGCCACCACTACCAATCTCAGCTTTGCTGACCAGTCACTGCCGCACACCGGTATCAGCAGACGGACCTCAGGCTCACAGGTGGTCCCTGCTGGAACCTTTGCATGAGGCAGTACAAACATTGCAGTTAGTTGTCATTGCAGGCCTTCTTGTGCTGGTGCCACTCCTGCCATTAGAGACCAGACTGATACCATCTGTCACAGATCCTGGCCAAACAGCTGAGGCAGTGACAGTGTGCGCCATGTGCAGTGGCTCCAGGGCTACTCCAGGGCTACACAGACCGTGATGTAAATCCCACGGGCAGTAGAGCTCCCACTGCCTCCTTTGGAAGGCAATACGTAACCCACAACTGAAACCAAACCACTGAGAACTTCTTTATCCACAGCATTCCCCAGGCCATAAATAGTGTGTCAGTGATCAGCCTAAGACAGCGAGAAGTGTGTGCCATGCCAAAATAGACTGCTGGCCTACTACACAGCTTTTCCTTTCCGTCCTTTCTGATACTCTTATCACCAGGAACATAACTTGCCCTGTTACCCCTTCTCTGATGCTATCTTTGAAGTTTTTTCTCTATGAAAGGCACATATGGAGGCACATTTGTTGTACGATACTGATTTTTACCACAGATGTACACTGTTATCCATAGGCCGTGTGGAGTTTATGACTTCTACCCACAGTTAGAGCCACATTGAAATGGCTTAGAGGGGAAAGTTGAAAGCAAGCAGTGGATATGGTTGCTTTTTTATTTCCAAGAGCAGGTAGCACTGCTAGCAGCTGCCCTATCAGCTATTGGGCATGTACTCATGACCCCTCCACAAATCTCTAAAGCTAGGTAGGCACCTTCCAGGACATCCAAGACTGCCCCATGTGGATAAAGGCTTCCTGACAAAAACAATCAAATGTTAGAAACATCCCAAACTGCCAAATGTAGACTTTGTTGAATACTTTGAGTCAGTTCTACCAAAAAAAAAAATCATATCTATTTATAGTTAAGCCAATGTTTTAGCTGTTCTCATGCATCAAGGCTTTAATGGTAACTGAAAATGAAGTTAGAAAAGGTAGGCAAAGTTTTAAACAGCAAACAGTTCTGTTTGCATGATGGTTCTAATGTTCTAAAATACAAGTGTCCTTGTAAATTCAACAAAGAGAAAACCAATATTACTTAACAGCTATTTTACACAGACTTACTGAACATGATTATATTTCAAATAATCATATACTAGGACTTTTATGTGGTCTGATCTATAGAGTAATCCCAAGTATCGGTGAAGGCTAGAAGCTTATTATCTCAGAGAACTGCGCCTAAATTTCACAACCATAAGTTTTTCCAAAATTATGAGTTTAAACCAAACCAGACCGAGGTGCAAAACAATTAACAATTTAAGGTTACAATTTTCATTTCACTTTTGGAGATTCCAAAGGAAGATGAGAGTGAATCATGAATATGAATGAAGCAAAGCCACCATATGAAGTAAAGTCATCGTTACAGGATTCACTGACTTTTGCCCTACCACTCTAAGAACAGCGGGGAGGGGAGGAGGAATGAAAGCCTGCATCTCTCCCACTCAGAGTAGGGCAATGACAGCCCACTACCTGATCTTGATGTGTTTTATTCAGAGCAATAACAGTGACTGCCAATTCTTCAGTTACAAATTTACAACAGGATTATCAATTGTGTGTTTCCAGATTAGCAACCTTAACCAAAAAATACTTAAATGGAGAAGTGATAGCTCAGCCACAAAGGCTTTGACTTGACATATACAATTTGCAGTCAGATATTTTAATACAAAATACTATTGTGCTGATGTATTTATGTCTGAAAGCACCGCACTTGCCCAACTCTGAAGAAGTGGGAATTTGTCAAGAGTTAGAGACATATGGGCTGTTGTGTAATTCTGAGTGTTAATCTCTGAGAAGTTCTGGGGACAAGGACTCACAGTTCCTAGGATAATAAGATCAACATCCAAATGCACTAGTGATCTGGAAAGATATGAAGACAAAGATACAATGATTGTGAATTAGAAACATCTCATAACTATCAGGAGGAAACCACTAAATTTTAACAAACAGACACAAATGGCGAGCACGCCAACCCTTCTTTCCAAGAGAATCATCTGAACAAGAATCATTCATTTACCTCATTGGAAACACCAGAAGAACTGTCTCGAACATACTCCAAAAGCTTTTTAGGTGGCTGCATCATATAAGCAGAAGTGCAGAGATGAAATGGAGGAGAATCAATGGCAGCAAGGAATGAAACGTGGAGAAGGTGACACAGTTAGAAACTAAGTGTTGACAACATCAGATACAAGAGTGACACATATGGGTAGAATGGAAGGAAGACCGTGTTACAATATTTTGTAAATTATTAAGCATCTTAATAAATGTTAGTAACTTTAGGCGGTAAAATTTACAGCTTGAATGACTGAATCAATACTAGCAGTTTTTAATACTTGTGAGACAAAAGAATATAAGGCATCACAGTGACGTTCTGCTGGGAACTCTCAATGTTCTTTATCTTACAGGAGACACTATATTCTCAGGTTTCTGCACTAGCTATTCTAACTATTCTGCACTAGCAAAAACATTGTTCACATATTGTTCTTCAGAAGAACGTATCTGGACTGTTTCTGCCTACCTATATGGAAGAATGACAAACCAGCTTCAGAGGCTAGATAAAAGGAGATGAGAGGTAATCAGTGATAAATGTGATACACTACAGACCACTGGACAACAAATTTTAAAAGGAAGTATGTAGTTCGCTTTCTCTTTTGCTTTCACTGAAGTAGCTGTGTGTTCTGATTTTGACTTATGAACAGATTCTTGTTCCCAGAACACTCTCCAGGACCCTGCGCCAAGTGCTCAAGCTCCTCATGAAGCATGGCATGTCAGTATTGTTTTATGCTTTTAAAAATTGTTCAAACCTAATCCAGCCAAAAGCAAAAGATTTAGAAAGACTAGTAAACAGTTCTGTTTAACGTGGAATTTATATTGTTCTTAAACGTTTACACACTACTATTTGTCTAATATGTAGTCTGTATTTAAGCTATTAAAGTCACAACCCTGGCAGGTTTAGGCCTCACTTAAAAAAAAAAAAAAAAAGTTATATGCATTTGATGATTTTATTGACCCTTCTAAAAAAAGTCATATTAATTTTACTGGGATATAAATTTGGTAATTTGTAAATCCTTATTAAAATATTTCCCCTAACATTTAAATATTAATATTCTGCCCTCACTTACTGGCCGTCCAAACTCCAGTTCTGAAAAGAATTTATACCAGGGTTCGTTTTCTAAATCTATGTCATCTGGGTTTACGTGATCAGGCTGGAGCAGTTGTGAAGGAAAAGGGAAGGAAAAGGCACACACTGAGCAAAGTGCTAGAAATGCCATGTCACTTCAAGGACACACACACAAACACAAAACAAATACAGGGAAAACAATGGAATAAAACCAAAGAATGAAGATGGTATTTAAGACAGAAAATATTCTTGTTCAAGAATTGTCATTGACCAGCAACTTTAATACTTTTTGTTGCAATTCTTCCAATAACTGGAAGATGTTAAGCATTCTAAGATTACTCTTATAAAGCTAAGAGGCCTCTTTGACCACTTCTATAAACACAACTGCATTAAGTACATTTAAGGCTACTAAAGATTCCTTGTTTAGAACATTTTTTAAATGACTGTCATCTTCAGCTAGACAACGTGATCAGCAATAACGACATAATTCTGGCACTACTGCTTTCACTCATTCCTTTGTCTTCTCACAAAGCATGTTCATTCTGGGTCTTGCAGTCCTGAAGCAAGCACTGAGCAGAGATAGTCAGGCATGACTGTATTAAAAACCCACTTCAGGGGATCAAATGGAACTAGGATATTTTAAACCCTATGGTCAAAAATAGGGAACAAAAAATATGCATTCCATAATTTTAGCCTTAGCAGCATTTTGTAATGCTTTATCTCTCATGGACTTGTTGACATAAAGCGTGTTTTTTTTTTCCACAGTGAAATATTTTTTTTTTCATCTGAAAATTCTCACAGCAAAGGGATTAAGTAGGAACTGAAGACAGCATTAAGAAAGCTTTTCAATGAGCAGAAGAATAATTGACAGATTTATTCAAGTAGCATGAAAACATGACAGTGCAAAACAGTAGAGCTCCCAATGGGATGTTTAATCCACTGCAAACTTGGCTGCCTTAATTATTTTCTAAACAGCTTCAGTTCCTTTGTAAGATCTGATGTAAGCTGCCACGCAGCGCAGAATTACAGTGAACTCTTGTCTTAAGGATCTCTGAATAAAAAAAGCCTCTTGTTGAAGATATTTCTGAATTTAAAATTTAGGCCCCCACAAGTGTAATTATCAGAACTTAGACACTAATTATGGTGTGACCTAGAAAGCAATCCTCAAAGAAAGAGACAAGGTCCTACATAAAGAATGATTTTGGTGATTAAGTATGTAACACTTTTTCCTCCCGAGTCAAGCTGCCACCAATATACCAGAGCAATCACACAGCTATTTCTGTTTTCTGCAAGAGATAACACTGCGTGCTTGACCATTTCAGGTAATTAAAAATCTTACAGCACTTTTCTTGCTGCCTTTGACATTACTGGAATGGGCTGCCAACTTTGCTCTATTGAAAGCTCAACAGCTGTTTTGAACTACCTTGGTGCTCACATATCTATGAGCTGTCCACGCAATATCTGGAGATATTATAGACTATCTGGACATATTAGAGATTATATATGGTTTCAGAAATACACCAATCTCTTCTATAGAGAGATGAAAGCACGAATGCAAATACAACAGATTCAAAAATACAGAAGATACTTCATCTGAGGGATGAAGGAACTGGGGCTGTTTAGTCTAAAGGAAAGGAGGCTGAGGGGAGACCTCATATGAAAGGAGGCTGCAGTGAGGAGGACGTTGGTCTTTTTTTTCAGGTGACAAGTGACAGAATGTGAGGAAACAGCTTCAAGTTGCAACAGGGGAGGTTTAGATCAGATATTGGGAAGAATTTATTCACAGAAAGGGTGGTTAAGCGTTGGAACAGGATGCCCAGGGAGGTGATGGAGTGGATGTGGCAATTAGAGTGGTGGGTTTTTAGTGTTAGATGATGGCTGGACTTGGTGATCTTAAGGGTCTTTTCCAACCTAAATGATTCTATGATTCATATTATATTTACTCAGTATCCCATTACAAGTAATGCTTGGCATAATCAGATTTTTTTGCTTACCTTAAAAAAATATATAAATCCACAATTTAGATCTGGATAATATGCGAAAACAGTATTAAGCAGCTGCTTTTCATGATTTCTCCTAACTAAGTTACAGTATGTTGAAACATTTATAGCATGTTTTAATCTTTATATTATACCAATGAATTAATTTCCTGGGACAGAAATGTTAAAATCAACAATTGGGTGCATCTACTTTGGGATTTTACTTCATATATCAGTAATGCCCTTTTGATGGGAATCTCTCTTACTTGTCTGTCTTACTGCACTGTGCTTCTCATTGCAGAGGAGCCCTGGAATACACAAATTCAATTTATTTCACATAAACTGAACCAGAAGATGCACTATGGGAGCCCAGTTAATGTGCTGCAGCCACTAATGGGTGTTCACTTAATGGAACTAGTTTCAAATTACTGAGATATAAATCCCTTGAAATGCAAAGGATATCATGGAGCTGTTGGCACTACAAATCCAGGCCTGCTGACATTATTTCCTTGGGCAGCCAGCCTCAATTTTATTAGCCTCATGCTTGCCTGGACAGCAGCAGCCCCATTCCTACACACTGGTGGCCTGGCGTCCCTCCCTCCTTGTAGGGAGTGAGAACACACCACCAGATGCACTGGACTTCCACCCTGGTAGCCAAACAGATTAAAATGGAAATGGTAACTGGCTCCCTTTTTATCTTTAAAAGCTCTTGCTAGCAGTTGAATGCTAAATTAGAAAATAAAAAATAAAAATCTGCTTGTAAGGAAAAAAATGGAAACAGTGTATTTTAATGCAGTTTCTCAGTATTCAAGTTCTCCTCCTATGGTAGTGTGCCAATGCAATGAGAGCATAAGGGAGTGCGTGAAGTTAACTCTATGCACACAAGTCCTACTTTTATTTACAGTTTGAACCGCAGAGGGCAGCAAACAAAAAGAAAGAGTGCTGAAGTTCATAACTTCACTGCTGCCTAGCAGTTCCTGGGAGGACGCTGCATTCCTTGTGCTACCACAGGCAGTTGATTTCACTTGGCTTCCAGATTCAGTTTTGCTGGACGACTGTTTTTGATTCTCTCTCCTACTAAGAGACTCATTTTAACTCTCTTATTTTGGCTTTAAAATTATGACAAATTATTTTGACTTTAAAAAACGATTTTGGCTTGGTCTTACAAAGTATCTCCCAAACTGCTGGAACAGAGGATAAAAGCATTAGGAAGGTAAATTCCCTCCCATACTTTGTCCTTAAGCTAGCTTTCAGTAGCATTTCCATTGCTCGTTTTAAATTTACCATTTAAAGACCAATAAGTATCTTCATTTCGCCATATGCATCAAATGGTCAACACAGCACTGTATCAGCATACTCAAGTACAGAATATTGAGGTTAATTAAAAATTATATCTACAGTCTGGCATACAGCTTTGCCTGCGCTTCATTTTATATACATAGGTAGGCATTCACAGGTAATAATCAAATGTGTGAGTTTAAAATGGTGGGTTAAGTAGCTCTTATGATAGAGTCTGCATAGTCAAATTAATATTTAGCATTTGCAAATTCAAACACCACACCAAAGTCTCTTTGGAATGATGGACTGAGACATTTGTCATTAATTTGGCTTTGACTATTTATTAGTTCCATAGAGCTTCTTCTTTTTCTTCTGACGATTTTCAGAAAGTTGTTGTGGCTCCAAGTCCACTATCAGATTGACTTAGTCTCTCCATATCTTTATCAGAAGACATATTTTGTAATGTTATAACATACCTAAATGTGGAATTTGTAATTCAATTTAAAAACACAATTAAAAAAAAATATTTTAGCTCACAGAAAGTGTTACAGGAGATCAGATACTGAGTAGCATATTCTCATAACCAGGCTGTGATGTCAAATATGACCAAACTTGTCACCTACAGAAAATTTCAAATTAACCACTACAGTTGAAAAATTCGAGGTGCATCAATGTGCAAGCACAGCCAATTTTTGCAATTTGACAAGAGGAATATTTTAAAATTTACTTTGATTATGAAATCCTCTTGTATATAAACTCAGTAGAAAATTTGTATATTGAACATACATATAAAAAATCTAGAATAGGAATAACCCCAAAGTTTTATCTGACTAGCACAAACATTTTTGTGCTTTGATTAGAACACAATGAAAATAAATTAATCTATTGATTGTCCCAATTTTTTGGTCTTTCTTTACAGCAACACCAAAATTTTTCCTTACTTGCTTCATTGAAGGAAGGGAGAAATGTACAAATTGTAGAATCTGAAGTTGTTACTTCATATATATGAGGTTGAAACTGGTAAAGAATAAATATTTAACTTTATATTCATATGAGTAAGATTAAATTATTACACTACAATTTACTTATTTACTGGAAGTAAACATTTTAGGAAACAAATCAATGGCCCTGATAATATTAGAGAAAAAACAGAGCATTTTATTGAATCACAGACAATGGAGATTGAAAGACACATCAGAACAACTTTTGTACCACCTTACCAGTACTATGTTATTAGAAGAATGGTTTATGATTATGGTTATGATAATGGTTTATGAGCTTATTGAAATGGGGGAAAAAGGAACTGCCTTTTCTTGGAAGACTATTAAACAGACTAAGGTCACTTTTATTTTTGCAGAGCACTTTTTAATGTAATTGAGTATAAATTTTAATTTTCTAAATTTCACTCCATTACTTTTAGTTACAATCTCAAAACGCCAACCATAACCCCCTCCTTTTTGTAGATGGCTAATACTCTTACAAGGTCAACTTACAGAAGAAAAAACATCAATTCCCTGCTTCATGACAGAAGGCTGCAACATGATGTTACAACCTGAAATTTCACTCATATTTTTATGTCTATAACAAAGATAACCAACTCTTCCTAACTGATCTATTCATTTAAAGTTTATTACTACCTCATTTATTTTAGGTTTATTATTTCTTATGTTCTTTTGTTCTAATGAATATCTGGTGAATTAAATTTCCCACTAAATATTAATCTTACATTGAATCTCATTTTATTATATAGTTCCTATTTTCCAACCTCCACATTAATCACAACTGCTTCCAATGTAGTATCTATGTTAATAATGGGAAATCTGATCTTTCAACATCATCTGCTCCGGTTAGTGTCATAAAAGGTAGTTGTAAATATTGTCCCGTCTCCCCCCGGTTTTTTTTTTTTTTCAAATCGTTTACATCAAAAATGCAAAGTAGACATGGAAATGATTTAATTTCAGAAAAAAAAAAAAAAAGAGTAAGTTTTGGGGCATTGGAGAACCTCTCTGACTTTTTCTTCCCCCCCCCCCCCCCTTTTTTTTTTTTTTTGTAAAACTGATACAGTAACAGTTTTAAATTTGGATGTTATAAATGTCCAACACATTTACAACACTAATGAACTATATTCATTTTTATCATCCATATTTTGTACAACATCTTAATATAATCGGAACAGATTTCTTAGATATCAAAAATCAAAATGTTTTGAAATGTTCAAAATGAAAGAAACTTATGCAATACTAACAGAGTTGTGAATTCGGAATTTGCCTCTGAATTTGGAACTGATACAATGTTTTCAGATATCAGCTTTTCCTAGACACACAAGAAAATCTTTTGGCACCTATTCTGCTGATCATCCTTCGATAAGTTGAGAGTTGTACGTTCCATATCTGATTCAATGGACACGAGGAAACCAAATACATAGTGCAACCACATCTTTTTCTTTTTGTAACATGGTCAAAAGGAATTACATGAATACATAAAGCTAAACATCATCTTTATCCACAGCAGAAATTCCAGAACTGTGATAACTTACTCTATTTCACATATTTTCGTATTAGTTAATAGTTACACTAATGTCAGCATAACTTCTACCATGACTCTTGTTTTTCAGTCTTTTGCTCTGAACCACACATAAACAAAGAATCTCTCAATTCTCTCTGAATATTATTTCATCAGCTTTTTAGATTTATTCTACAGAGAGATGTTTCCTTAAGTTCCTCAATTTTCTTAAATCAGCTACTAATCTAAGCTTCAGATGACAGAAGTCTGATTTTGCCCTTGACTGACGCAACTCAGCAAGTATAATGTGACTAAGGCTTTTCTGAATGAAAATATTATAAGGAACAAACAAAGCTCAAAATCCAACCTCTTGATTGAGAACATCAAATTAAAATGCATAAACACATTAAAAAAAAAAAGGCTCCAGGAACAGTCAGCAAAGCTCACTTTTTTGTCATCTCATTAGTTCACTAAAATTGAAAAACTGTATCTATGACCACATTAATCAATAATGCAATTCCTATATGATTTTTCATGTAAAGTTAGTAAAAAACATAATTTATTAGAAAAGTGAGGCTATCCTTGAAAAATTACTGTACTTTCTTTCTTTTTTTTTAATAAAAAAACTTGAATCTGCTGTTGTTATTTGGCACTGGAAAGGCTGGTAAATGACCTCAGTGTATAATGCAACTGTTGCAATCCAAAAAAGTGCTCAGAACAAATGTCACTGCTTTTTAAATATAATTATTTCTTAAGTGCAGCTTGACAACAAATACTAAATCCCATGTAATTAGTTTGATTAATTAGCAGTCCACAGAGAAATGCCAACTCCCTCCTTCAAAAGTGAATCAGTTCTGCAAGAACTTAATTTCACAGAAACACACTACAGAAGTCACATTTCTGCAAAGACCACAAAAAAATGTGGAAAAGGTTCTTAGTACAGGTGTTTCATGCTGTTGACATATTACATATTCTGGAATTGAATTATTTGAATAATGTATTTTAAATTAGAAAAAAAAATTCTGTGAACAAGCATGTAATGCAGCAATACATACACAAATAATAACCCAATATCAATTACATAAAAACCTTCTTTAAAACTAAACTCCCTCAACTGTTACAGCCTCAAAGTAAAATCCCAAGAAAAGAAAATACTGCCATTGATATGTGACAATTTTCCTAAAATAATAAAGTATCGAGATAGCACAAAGGTAAATTAGGCTGGGTGAATGTGTCTTTCAACAAATGAAAACTTCTGTTAATGGTCATTTTGCATGCATTAAGCTTAGCTTTGTAAAACAGGCGTGTAAAACAATTCCACAGCTGCAATCGCTATTCAGAAAGCAGTAATAAAGACTTTGAATTACATGTTCACGTACACTTGGTACTCATGGATTAACCAACACTGGAAAGAACCTCCAGAGGTCACCTAGTCCAACCTCCTACTGAAAGCAGGTCTAATTAGAGCAGGTTGCTCAGGGCTGGGTCTAGGTGAGTCTTGAACTCTTTCAGAAATTGAGATTTCACAGACTCTCTTGGCTACCTTTACTGATATTGGATCAAAATCTGCTTAAGGGTACAATTAGTCACATCCTGAAAATGCAAATTGTTTATTCTTATGCATTAATTAACCAGAAATCATATGTGCTCCTGCTACTACTGAAAATGAATGCTGGAGATGCATGCCAATTAGAAGAAGCAGCTTCTATTAATTCACAGTTCTACTCATCATCCATCACATTTGCACAGTGGTTCTTTGACTTAGAAAAAACAGAAGATCTAAGTTTAGCAAATAAGCCAGACTCATATTTTCAAGACACCCTTCAGGAAAGAGCAATGAAAAATTGCTGCAAAATTGTATTTGAGAAAGGACTTTCAATATTCATCTGAGTAGTTATAATCAGTGATAAATAATAAAATGATGATCTCTCACCAAACCTCTCACTGTATATTACTATTTCATGTACGTCTCTTACCGGTCTTTCATGTTCAAGGATTGATGACTTTCCCGGCTCATACTCAAAAATGCTTCTTGGTTCAGAACGGAATTTGCGGGTATCTACCTTTCTGTCAGGGGGATCCCAGTCATTTCTAAATAACAAATATGAACAACTGAGTTAATTGACTGTCAAGCCATCGCCTTTACAGTTCTGTAAATGCGATATACACACAGAACCAAATGAATTTAGGCATAGTTTCTCTTTCCAGATTTCAGTTGTGAAGTGTCTGGCCTAGCATCCCATCTTTACTATAGCAGTAAAGTTATTATAGCAGTTATTATAGCAGGTATATTCAATACTGCAAGAAAAATACTAGGTATGTCCAGCCTATGTGATCATTTATTCTTTGAATTGGTGAACCAGTTAAAAACTTTCCTGACATATTGTGTTAAAATACCATGGCATGCCTTCTCAAATTGCAAATTTACTACAACTTTACGCAAAATTTATTTTTACTATACTAACATAGATAAAAGAACGGTAGATGTTTTCGTCATCACACAATATGACATTAAGTCCACATTGAAAAACTTACAAAATTTTCTGAAACAAAAGATGAGGAACTATTTTACAAGAGTGTGAAACTTTAATAGGTGTTCCTTGTCCTAATCTGTAGCAGAATTGCTCTTGAATATCCTGTAAATAGGATATTCTGTTTCCTTGGAACTTTGAATAGATAAACAAGAACAAGTATTTGGAGTCAACTTTGGGACAGAACTTTATCCAGGGACAGAATTTTTTTTTTTTCAGTCACATATTATGTTGTTTTAATAGCTACCTGCACATTTTGGGTGGGTAGTTTGGTAGTTACTATCACAGTGAGAGCTATCGTCTCATGGCATTTTTGTAGTCACTACCCATATTGCATTTGGAATAACTGTAGCGCTGGGGCAAATGATCCACTAGTAACTCACATAATGGGCGAAGGAAAGAGGAAGTCTCATCAGTTATTTCCTGCATTTACAATAAGAAATAACATGCTCTGGTTAAATTCTATCAAGCTTTCTGATGTGACTCAATTTGATGTGACCTGACCTAATAAAGCGCGTCACGTGCCTTAAGAAATCTATGGGTTAGCTTTTGTTTACAGTGCAATTTCTGGAAAACAGATGCATCTATTTATAAAATGCCCTACCTTTCAAGAGAAGAACTTACACATGGCTTTTTATTGTGCATTTTCACTGAGGCAAAACTACACTTTCAGAGGAGAAAACCTTTTTTTTTTTTTTTTTAAAAAGAACAAACTGGAAAATGGAAATGTTCTGATCAAGTTCCATTATATTGCATATCACTTTGAAGAAAAAAGGATGCTACTGAAATTCTGGTTCACACTGAATCCACTTTCATTTACAATGTTTAGCCTATAATCCCTTATGGACTATATTTTTGAGCCCAACTGTTAATGCAAACCATATCTTGGCCCCCAGCTAGAAAACCGCGATACATGAGGACCTAAGCCTCTTATGTGAGATTTTAAATACTCATACTTCATAGGCAATTAAAAAAAGAATCTCCCAATGGCAGGAAAAGATTGATGAGCTATAGCTGTCAGCAGCAGGCAAAGCATAACTAACATGTTTGGCATCCCTTGGCCTGGAGAACCTAGATTTTCACTGCCTGTCCTATCAAGTAGGAGATTAAAAAGGAGAGGCTGAACATCCAAATTAAGTGCTGAAGCAGTTATTTTCAAGCTTGACAAAAGGAATTGTAACAGTCCTCAGCTTCTGTGACCTAGGCATTTGGCCTAGCACTGGATGATGACTCACGTAACTTCAGAGATCAAAGCTAAGCAGATCTACATTTTAGCCTTTTGCTAACAAGATCTATGCTTCTGTATGACTTGCTAACCAATTCAAACCTCTTGGCCTTTGGGAGGTAGCCCAACTCTAACCTCCATCATTTCCACTTGAAAATTGTCTTCAACAACAGGAGGAGCCAAAATCAATAATCATCGAGCAATCTCATTTTCATCTGCAGTATATATACCTGCTGGATTACTTTTTAAATTGCCACTACCTACAGATTTTAGAAAAAGCCATAATCATAAGTCTTAATTTTTAGTACTTAGTATCCTTTTTTTTCTTACTCTATTTTCTGTAAACTGCAAATGATTTGAAACTATTTAACATCATTCAAATTCTACATATAAAATATTTACAATGTCCAAACTGAAAAAATGGGCTACTTCTGTTTTGTTGCTCAAGGGTAATTAGGGAAGATGGGCTTATAGCCACAAATGGAACAAACAGTGATTTAAAATCATATTAAAATATATAAATACTCACACACGTGAATGGAGAATAGTATAATGTTATATTAATGCACAGCACTCATGAATGCAAACACTAAATAAAAAACTTTTTGTTTGAGATATTATCTACAGTTATGCCAAAAGAGTCTAGAGTTGGTGCACAGGGCACTTTGTATATCAGAAGGGTAGATAGTTATTTCCAGAGTTATTAACTTTTTCCAGACTGGACACTAAACACTGGGATCTGTTTTTGTGTAGCTGGAAAACTATTAGAAATCTCAAATGTCCTTTAATCTGTAAACACCTTCTTGGTCTACCAAAAAGGAGACAGAGATTAAAAACAGGACATAAAGCTCTTCTGAGTTGTTGAGAAATGGAGGTTGACTGCTGTACCTGTAAGTTTTGCTTCTTCTTGAATTTCAATTAAAAACAACATTTAGACTCTTTTGCTTTGTTACTGATATCCTAAGCAGTCTCTCCTACTCAGGACTAACTATTCAAGGCAGCTGCTAGAGCATGGATTCTTCTGAAACACAACAAGCAGGACAATCCCACCAATGAGAATGACAAATACTTTTAAATGGTATCACTTGTAAGAATATGCACTTCTTCAGCAGGTTGAAGAAATGGCAGCACTATACATGATGCCTGCACTGCTGATGAAGATTACCCCTCATCACCGGACTGTCCTTTAAGTAAAGCCCTTACATTCATATCATTCTATAGCTGCTATTTTTTCCTTCATGGTATCTTGTAATTGGAGTACTATACATACTGAGAACACTTTTTGAAAATCTATTAACTTACTTTTCTGGTGTAATCCTTTCCCGCAGACGATGTGGTGGTACTGGAGGTGGCACATGTGGAGGTGGTAAAGGAGATGAGACCTTAAAGGCATCGGAGCTACTGTCAGAAGCGCTTTTAGACAATGGTCTGTATGTCTGTGTCTTTGCAGCTGGGTGTGCCTGAGCAGAGAAGGATGGACTGTAGCTACCTAACATAAAACAAAAACAGAAATAGTCACAGCATGAGAATGAATTTTAATAAAACACAGAATGCTACAGGAATCCACAGTTAATTAAGTTGCAAGGTTATAAAAATGTGTAAATGCATTTTTAAAAGTATATTATATATATTATACGTACATGCTATGTAATTCATTATAATACTTTTCATACATTTGTGTATAAAGCTACAGGACACACAGGAAAATGCAGTGAAGTTCAAAGAAATTAATGATTAATTGGGGGAGGGGGCAGGAGGTACAGAAGAGTTATTAGCTGTATGTATCTATCAGAGCTGTTAATGACAACCAGTTATTAACCCTAAGGCTCATCCTGTCTCTCAGTTTTTCTATGTCCAGCCGGAGGAGGAGAGGCAGGAAATGCACAGTTCTTATATTGTTTTAATAATTACTGCTAGTTTGGGATGAGTAGGCAATTGTATATCTTGAATAGGATCTTGAATAACTCACACACACAAATGCTCTCAATATTACACTAAGAGGTAGTATGAGAGCATGCTGAATGCAACATTAACACTGAAATGGAAGAATTATGAATGGCATTTTTGCACAAGGCATGATGGTTTTTTTTGCACATATGGTGTATTGACACTTCCATTTTTGGTTCTAGTAAATAATTTTGCCACATGATTATAATATTCTGAAAGATACAACAATTATTTATCTATATGATTAATATGTTTTTCTTGTGGCTAAATGACATCATCACCAGTGCCTACAACAAATATGAACAAGTTCATAAAACAGAAGCATCTTTATAAGGCACTATTATTGCATTTTTAAGACTTTTTGTATTCCTATATATGTAATTAGTATTTGTACTTTCACACAGTAGATCTCTTTTCCTTTTTATTACGAAAGGCTGTGTTGCTTATACTCATTAGTGAAAATACCTGTAATGTAATCAGAAACTAGAGTATTACAGTGCACCCCATCTGCAGTAAGAGGCCACAGTTGTAATACTTTTCTGTGGCAAAAATGAAACCAAAATTAAACTTAGTTTCATTTGGGAAAAAAGGCATGAAAAACACCAACTGAGATCAAACGATGATAAAAAGTGTTTATGCAAGCATTAAAAAAGCAAGCATGAATAGTTAACTACCCCTGTTACTTGCTGACGTTAACAAAAGACTTATTTTGAAGTGAGGGAATAATTCCTACCAGTACTGTATGCATAGGCAGTATTATACATGTCTGTGTCGTCATCTACAAAAAGAAATATACATGTTACAGTAATGTAGTATGTGCCAGTTTATCATAGCAACACAGCTTTGTTTTTGCAAATTCAAGCAAGATTAATACCATATCAAGTGCTGTATTTCTTTTTTTCATCTCATGTAGGCATTTTCTGAATTCACTCTTTTCCCATTACACTTACCATAAGCTATTTTGCCATCTTGCTAGTGAAATGGTACCTTCTTGTAATGTCACCCAAGTTATATATTACTGTTTAGCCCCATATAAGTTATAGCTGTTTATCTGCTCTACTCCCTTCCCCAAGCCTACTCTCTACCTTTTGTCTGCTCTCCTCTCACTAGAGGAAGTTAACTCTAAAGTTACTAATGTCACCAAGCTCCATTTCAGCAAAAAGCAAAGCAAAGCAAACCAAAAAAAATTATACGGAAAAAAATGCAATTCAAACAGAAAATGTGCCCTCAAATCAGCCTGCACTGTTCTAACACGTGAGCTCTCCAAAAGAAAGATGGTGTGGTGGGAGACTTACAGTGGCCAATCGTTCATCCCTGACACTAGAGATGAGGATTGCTTCACTAAATTCCATGGTGACATGGAATCACACTGGTTGCATGCCTATTTTAATCACTTTAATTTTTAGTTTTAGTAATAAAATAAATCCATTTTAAATATACAGTCTCTAGAAGAGGAAAATTGCTCTGTCTGCAGCAAACTCTGTAATCAAATTCAACCATTTGATTTGATTCACTGTCTCACACTTTGTGAACATTTGCATTTTCATATGGCAGATAATCAAAATGAAGAAAAGTGCATTTTTTTTAATACCACCGAGAACTACACAGCCAAGAAAACAGCATACTTACCAGGCTTATGAACCATATGGATTTGCTTGAACATTGTCTTGTACCAGTCCTTTGGCCTGTCAACTGTCTAAATAAAATATAGTTTTTAACAATTAACAATTAAATTCAAGTAATGAAGAAATAAGAATACCTATGTGGACAGATCTGATCAGATATTTAATGTTATTCTGGACACAGGTTTAGTTTTATCATGCTTTGTCCCCTATTCATTGTAATCATTTTCATTCCATCTATTTCAAATGGTGTATTTGTTCCTCTCCCATCCCTGCAACAAGTTCTGGGAGGCACTTAAGACTGAGTAAGTTCTGTACTTTGATCTTGGAGAATACTTAGGAACACAGGAATTTGTGCCAGATCAAGAGTTTATCTTAGTGCCCTATATTCAACAATGTTGAACGCTAGAACACTATACAGGAAAATACAAACACCTCAGCAATTATAAGCCTACAAGAAGAGCTTCTTTTTAACTCCTGGCAATTTCCAGTTTATATTACCTTCAAAATACAATTGTTAAATGATGCACGTATACTGTGGAATACTAATGAGAAAAGAATTAAGGCAATACTATATTTAAGAATTAATGTTTGGATTGTAAACAAGCAGTATTTAATCAAACAGTATTTAATTTCCCTTTCTAGGCAACTTAATTTTCATTTATTCTATTATGAGAAAAGAGAAACAATATACCTTTTAACATCACTCACTAAATTGTAGTTGTCTTTACTATTTTAAACTAAGCAGTCTAAAAGTTTCCAAACTCTCCTGATATCAACTTTTGACCATGTTTCTAATTGTTTTATCTCTTACTCCTTTGCATTTTCTATTTTTGTTTGAGTTTGGATGACAGTATTTTTGAAAAGGAGGTAACACAAACATATCTGCAGTATTATTCTGCTCAGATCCTAAATTTTCACTTGCTCCACTGTGGTCAGAAAAGCAAAAATTTTAATGCAGATGTACAAGATTATCTTAGAATGTAATGATGCACAGGAATAATTATGAGGACCCCTCTTATGGAGAGATCTTGCATTAGTTGATGCCAAATCTGCAGTCACGCTGCCTACTTCTTTTTACTATGAAAAGTGAAAATCCACATATTATTATTCTCTACAAAATAGCCTCCAGATCTGAGTATGTTCACCTGGCTCAATGCCATCTTTACTGAATCACACTTTTGCCTTAAATACTTGTTAAAGTTACTGCATATAAATAATCTGTTTGTTAACTTTGGTGAACTAGGCAGAAAATCTTCTCCATTTTGAGGAATTATCAGTTCTCATGAAATTGATACTAAATGACTTTAAAAAAATGTTTAAAGGAAGAGGTAACAGTTGGCTGAGGAACTCAGAGGTCTGTTGGGGAAGAAAGAAATTTAAGTGGCACTTTATGATTTTTACCCAGACCTGACTGCAGGAGAGGGATGGAGGAGATACAGTTTTGTACCAAGGCCTTCTGTACCTACGAACATTCCTGACTTCTGCCAATGAGAAGACTCTCAGAAGCAGATCTGGACCATTTTAACATTGTTTCCCTTAAACATCTACAGTAGCAGAACTCTACTCCTACAAGATCATAAATGCTCAAAAGTTCACAAGCAAATCCAGCAGCTTTGAAGGAATTCATGCTGATATGGTTAACCTCCATGATGCTCCTCATTTCACACATCAGTACAAACCTATAATCATCCCATTCCTCTCTGATTGAATTGGGCCAAGAAGAATCTTCAAAAGAGCTTGAACCAGTGGTAGGTGAATAGATAGGAAACAGTGCAAAAATACAACAGCTCTGACACTGCTGTTTGTCAAGGGACAAAGATACTTCGATATATCTTTGCCATACCCTCCTAATCTGTCAGGTCCTCTACTAATCCACAGGAGGCTTCCACACAGAGAGCAGCTATAGAGTAGCTGCCATGTAACTAGAGCAGAAAATCTCCCAACACCTTTCTGAACATTTGAACTGTTATCTCGTCACCTCCACCCCATCCCTCACCCCTGGATTTAAAGCCTCAGCCAATAATTTGACTTTACATTATAAACCAGATAGGATTAGTTCAGGAATAGAATAAATTAATTTTAAAATACGTGTCCTCAATCTATATTCACTAACCCCACATGCCAACATTTGTTTGAGGAACTAGCTGTATTCACAATGCACCAAGTCATTCAGATGACATCCTGCTTTGCATACATTATAGTTGTTGCAATTAAAGGCTGGAACATGTTATCACCATACGTGAATGAACAATCAGCCAAATAGCATGTGGAGGACATACGAGTATCTGCAATTGGTACCTAGGAGACTCCATAATCATTGCAGTATTCTAATAATCCATTAGAAAGTATGCAATTAAAGCAGGAATTTGTGGGTATTTATGATTTTCAGTGGACTTGCTGTGTGTGTGTGTTTTGTTTTTCCTAGCTGAAATGTTACATCACTAACTACAGAAAAGAAATCTGGTGGGACTTGATTTTTTTCATTTTTATTAAATAGAGGCCTTTTTAGTGCACAGATTAATTTTGATAGTTAGACGTGAATCAATCATTTTGGATAGTCTAAAGCAGTGCAGTCATACTGCTTTTTGTGAATCTGTTTTTTCCTTTCATAGGACACTGTCAGTGGTGAAGTCTAGTGTTGCCATTTGACTGCTTTTCTGAGTGAACAGCTTTTTACTCTCTTTTTCAAAGACTTCATTTTTAAAGCCTTGGAATTTCATCATCTTTGGGGCAGGGCTTGGCACGGTGGCAGAACTTAACAATGATCTGAATTTTCAGGCTTTGGGTTTGCACTTCCCATAGCTGGCAGGAGCTAAAGCGGTATGGAGGTAACATGCTGACATGGGATGGAGGTTTTGAGAGAAGGGACAGCTTTATAGCAGCCCTTCCCCTCTCAGCACCTCTGGGCAAAGGGTTTGCAGGAATGGAAAGCAAAGGGAACATCACTGCTTTCCCTGGCTGAACAGCTGTCACTAACCATGCTCTGAGGGGAAAGAGACTTGCAGGAGATCACCACAGCTTGAAAAATCTGTACTCCTGAAAAGCTCTCCACATCTGGAATACAGATACTCTCAAATTCTTATTTAAAAGCTTCCCTTTGAGTAGCATAGCATTTGAGAACACAATGTATATGTTACCTATCACCTCTGAATCTGCATTTAATGCTTTTTTAATAGAATATTGCCATTTTTATTGAGATGGAAAAATAAGAAATTTATGAACTTTGCATGCAACCATAAGCTCAACTAATTTGAAAACTTTCTCCCTTCAGATGGTGTAAGTCTGAACTTTCTGGGAGAAGATTCCTATTCGGATTTCCCCCTGACCTTGGACAGAGAGTGAGTGATATATCCTACCTTCTCCTGTTCACGGGAAGTGCAGTTATAGCACTTTTGCATGCTTCTGCATAGTACTGCACTTCTGAGAGATGTCAAGGTGCAGCATATTTGAGTCTTTTGCTGACAACTATATCACCTTTGTTCTCACATAACTGGGGTACAACAGGCTCAAATACACTTGTGTATATTTAAAATGTAATCTCAAATCAGTATCTTGAAAATGACCTCAAGTCCAGCTAAATCTTAAAAAAAAAACCTGTATAAGGACACAAAATAGCATATGAGACAGACAGACACAGACATGCTAGCATAATCGTATGCCTCATCATCAGAATCAGTTCTGTAACACTAAGTTTACAAGCTGCAAGACATTTTGAAATTGAAATACAACAAAAAATGAAAGGCTAATCCAGATGAAAAATGTCCTAATTCAAATTACATTACATTTTCAGGAGAAAATCTTAGAGTATCAGACCATACAATCTGAAAGTTAAATATAGGTTGGCAAGTTGCCAACTCTGTTAAGCGCACTTGAGGGGGATTTCTGTTATATTCTTATGTAACTAATATGCACCCTATTAGACCAATCTGCTATTAAAAAAAAAAGAAAGAACAGAAACAATGACTTAATCCTATATAAAGCATAGGGACATATTTACTTAAAGAAGGGGTAGGAAGCTAGAGCATTATTGCAAAGAAATGTATTCATTTTATACGATTATGATTGTCTTATTTTTATGTCAAAAATAAAGCAAGAAATGCCAGTTTCCCCCCATTCTTACCAAAATTGTCCCCAGCTTACCACTTATTCTGAATTTTTCCTATTGCTTTTCTCCATCAGTTTCTGCTTTTCCCCCTAATTTTTCAATCCATTGAACTGGTTCTTGGCAATTACACCACAGCCCCGTAAGTCAGTACTGGCAGAGAAGATATATCCAACAGCTGCTACATCCTTGCACCTCACAAAGACTTCACCTGCAAGGGCTCTGCTGCTTTCATCCTGGCTCCCACTCTTCTTACTCTTTCTCCGTCTAGCACAGCACTTCTCCAGCTGGGAAGGCCAGTAAGCACTTCCTTACAGACCTAGTGCAGCTGCCACTGTGCTCTCTGGACCAGCCAGAAGAGGCTGCCCTGACAGCAGAATGGAAAGAATGCTTCAGCACAATGAAAACAAAACTCTTCAGTCCGACATCCCGGGACCACTCAAGCAGTGACTAGTGGCAGATGATCAAAAGTGGGCTAGTCACGATGAAAAGGTTTCCACACTGTTCGTTTATGTCACCCATGGGCACTATGATCATATATTGCACTTCTGCAAAAATACGAGTCACTTAGACTATTATCTGCATTAAATTATTTGTTTATATACTACACTGATCAAATGACAACCACTGCTCCCCAAAATGCAGGAGTGTGAGATTTATATATATATACACATATACATGTGTACTTACACTCACACAGAAATATAGTACGTATGAACTTGACTTTAGAAACGACAACAACACAAATACAATTATTGCACATAAAAGGGAAGGAATACAACTGAAGAAAGAAACACAAAATTTTGATTACTTCTAATTAAACTAGAAACATAAAGTTGCCCAATTATGCTCCCATCAGCATTCTCCTTTTCCGTCAGCACACAATATTATATTCACGAGCTGCCTGATTACGCATGCTGTATTCCTCATTATATAAGACTGGAAGAATGTGAAAAACCCATTACCAACAATCAATTCATTGTATGAGTTCATACACAGATTCCCCAGAATTTCCTACCGTTCTAATTGCTGTAGGGATTCCAGATTCATCTACCGGGCCAATCCCTGCATAATGTGGAGCTTTAATGACTGTAATTTTTTTTTCTTCCTCTGAGGATCTACAGATTGGTATTGTACTGGTGGCGCTGCTGCTGCCAACACTCTGAACATGCTGTGAGTATGTCTCTGTGGACTCTGTAAAGATAACATGACAGAATATTGTATAATGATAAAACAATCATACTTGGCACTTATAACACACTTCCCAATTTCTGTATACTTTACAAAGAAGGACAATAATATTAAAAAACACATACATATATAACACTTCATAAAACCATCATCTTAGCTGGGGCTGAATTTTAAACTTATTTATGCATTAGGCTATTAGACTAGATGTACTTCTTTGCTGCACCTTGCTCAGAAAAAAAGCAAAAAACCACAAACCCAGTGACATCTATTGCGAAATAGTGGGAGCTGAATCTTTTTCCTATAACCTCTTGCACCTTTCCTATCGATCCTTTATACTAATGACAGAATTTCTGAACTTCTCCTCCCCCAAATCTAGCAAAATATAGAAAATTATTGTTCTGTAAGCACATTAATACATTTCAGCCAGATCTCCACAAAGACTTAGGCGAAATGTATTTAGAAACATAAAGTTTGATGCATGATAATTACAAAAAACAAAACAAAACAAAAAACAAAACAAAAACACACACAAAAAAACATCCTATGTACAATTTTCACCTGCTAAAGTTATATTGGTTGTTTAAGTAGCTCCTTAGATAATCCAAAGAAATGGACCTCAGAAACTTGGCACCTATAGAGCAGCATTAGGATCCACCTACAGAACTTGTGAACTGTGCAGACTGCTGCTGGTTCACGGTGGTTTGCAATATTTCTACTCCTCTCCCCTGAATCCTCGTTTAACAAAACAAAACAAAACAAAAGGCCAATACTACTATCTGTCTCTAAAATTTAGAGCAAGTCATTTATTTAACAAAAAAGCCCACCTCACTGCTGGGATGCATCATGTGACAATTTGTACTGCTGAAGATGATGGACTTCCTTCTCACATGCAGGAAGAAAAGCCCTACTCCATCAAGCAGTATGTTTCAATAAATTAGTGGGTTGCTATGACAAACCATGTTTTTTTTTTGTTTGTTTGGTTTTTTTTTGCACAAGCAGGTACAGTACCCACAAGACATTTCAACCACAGGATAAATTAATGTAAGGAGTAAAAATAAATATTCTAACACTACTGTTGAAGATTACAATCGCCTTTCATGTGACATCAACATCCCTTGATTATTCTCAAGAAAATATCTGAATTTTAATATAAATCACTGAAAGAAGCTCTGGTGACCGAAAGCTCTGATTTTAATTTGAATATTTCTGCTCACTGCTACTGCAAAGAGCTGGATTTGGCAGGACTATTTCAGCTGTTTACTCAAGTTTGAAGTCCTGCAAATAATCCAGCGCTACACATATATGGTGAGGGGCAACTCTGTGTGGCACATCTGAATACTTGGGCCTTCTTCCCAAAACACATGATGTTAAATTTAGAAAACATTTGGGACCTGATCCTTCATTCTCTATAGTCCTCAAACTGAGGCCATCAGTCAGATTTTTACATTAGCAAGGAGAATAAATCAGACTGTTATTGTGGACCACAGAACTTCAACATCATACAAGAGTATGAATCATAGGAAAACACTTTCCTTGTTGCAGGTGTCTCTAAACCTTGATATACCTTTAGCTCAGCAACCTGGAAGCAGTCAAAGAATCTAGTATTTGGGGATGTGGAAAAACCCATATGTACAGTTATGGCTCGTAGTAATAAGATATGGACAGCAGCATCTATCTAAGCCCTAAGTCTCAGAGCCAGAACTGTCATTTAATTTCCCTTCATGCAAAACAAAAAAAGTAAACTGCTGGACCACATCCAGGATCCTGGACCATGTATATACTCTTATCTGAATATGCAAACACTGGTAGAAAAAGCAGCAAGCAAATGATTGTACTTGCAGAACAAGACTGTACTGGCAAAGCTCTGTTATAAGGCTAATGTAAGTATTTAAACAAACAAACAAAAACAAAAACAAACACCCCCCCCCCCCGCAAACACAACAATGTCCTACAAATTACATAAACAAATTTTAAATTGACATGGCTTTAGGTGTTTAAAAGCCTAGAGCCCCTCCCTTTGTTGGCAGTATTTCAACTGAAGATAATGGAGATTTGTGGGGAGAAGTAATGTACAAAGTTGGTCCTTGGTTTCTTAAAGAGGGCAAACCCTGAAATGGGCTGTACAGGTTGAGTTGTTTTAATATATGCTCTCTTTCCTCAGGAAAGCTAACAGAAAAGTGGCAAGAGGTCACTCTCACAAACATAAGGATAAGCAATAAAACTTAATAGTAAATCCAGTTCAGGAGCAAAATTATATCTACCAATAAATGCTATTATTTTTTGCATTTACTTCCCAAAGTAGATGAATAGACAATACCTTCATTATGGATGTGAAGCACTTTGCAATTGTTTGCAATCTTGGCCACATGAATTGGAATACGTTGCGTAATGTATAAAGCAAACATTCTGTGCAAGGCTTACCCATCATCCTGCCATGCTGCATGATAACAATGTTGGAATTGAGAGAAGCTGGTGGAGGGTAAGCTGAAGAAGGGGAAAAAGGCCTTTGAAAGTGACTCACTGGGCTGGCAGCAGTGCCAGAGTTCCCATTCACTGTGATCTGAGCCTGAGAGAAACAAAACAATATCCCATTAAACCACACACAAAGCCCTCTGAATGCCACCCCAAACAAAGAGTGATGTAAGACTGTCATCCACACAACAATTTCCAGTTGTCAGGTATCTAGCCATTATTGCATCTGCATTCACTGAAATACAACACTCATCATGTGGGGAACAGAAAGTGTTCCTTGTATATATATATGCATATATATATACGCCTTGTACCTCCCCCCTTCCCTCCTTGTATGTGCTGCCTGTGAAAGCATGCTGAAGATGGGAAGGTGACAGAAGGAGCAGGGTTGAGGCAATAAAGATGAGGCAATAAAGATGAGCTGCACAAACAAGGTCTGCACAGATCTGGCATCAATATAAAATGCAGATGGTAATAGAAGTTCCTCTCCTCGTGTGACAAAGGCTGCCTGCCATATATCGCTCACTCCAACAGACGCTTTCCCTTGATCCGCATGCTCCACCCCCACTGATATTAATGGGGACTTCTGAGCAGACTGAAGGGAGAAGTCTCGTTAGGAGTAGCAAAAGTGAGGGAGCCAAAGCTTTAGAAAATGGAAGCCAGCTGGAGTGACTACAGGATGCTGATGTGTAATCTATCACAGCAAAAATAAATGGCACTGATACACACACACACAAATCTACAAACAAAACCAAGCCATGACCGCAAATAGCAAATAAATAAAATGGGAGAGCTAAGCAAACTGTCAGTAAAACAGCATCGCAAGCCAGTTGGGCGTTAGTCACAAAAGGTACTTCTGACAACGATCTGCTTCCCTCGCCCCAGGTTTTGAACCCCCACGCCTGGGCTGTAGCACATTTATGGGGAGCAGTGCAAGGATCAAAACAGAGACAGTGAGAAAGCACATTGAACGAAATGAGAGAGAAGTGAAAGGGAGGGAAGCTTTCTAAAACATCTCTTCATGCAGAACTCTTTTTAAAATCTGAACATCTGGAGTGCTCCAAACTGCCCAGTTTATAGCAGAAGTCTAATTAAAATCCATAGCATATTATTATTACATTTGAAAATGAAATAGTTCATGACCTCTTATATACATTTGTGTTTGGTAGGCTGCTCATTTGATTTGTAATTTTTTAACATCTCAGCCTCCAGTAGGTAGGAGACAGGAGTGAATTGTCTCCTATACAAGCATCACGTGAACTCCTAGATGCATCCAGGGGTTTGACATGTTAAGGATGCCTGTTAGAAGTGAGTTCAAAAGTTTTGTTGTGGTGATGTCTCCATCAAAACTTTTGTGTTTAAATGCTTTCTCCCTTAATAAAATCAAAAACCAAAATGAAAAGTAAATTGGCTTTTCTCACACCATTCTCCAAAAGAACTTGGCGCTCTATCAGCTCAAGGCCAGCATTTCAAGAGCTATGAAGTAATGTTTTCAGCTGAGGTTCTTTAGTGAGGACAACCATTTCTACCCTAGTTCAGAGGTTCACCTGTTGTCCTCTTCTGCACATTGTCTTTTTGGGAGAGCTTGTTTCAAGGGAAGACAGGGTGCAGCTATGTCTGCAACCTTACACCTTCTTATTCATTTACTATGGCATTTGGTTCTCTGAAGAAAAGAGAACCGGTGTGAGTTCTTTGTAGAACAGGAAGCTACTCCTATGAATTTCTATAATAAAAAATTAAGAGATTTGTATGATGCGCTTTACCAAATGGCCAAGTCAGACAGTAAGGCTCTTACAGTAAGTGGTACACGGTATTATGAATACAGGATGCACACAATTTGCTGATGGACATCAACCATTAAGTGTAGGTATAGAATGACCACATATGACATTTCTGGGTTTGGTTTAAAGGCTTTAGAGAGGATACCAACTCAAATAGTATAATTTTTTAGTTTTTAATTACTTTCCCCCAAAATTTTATTTTGTCGTCACTGTTAAATTTATGTATCTGATACTTATTGGACTGGTGGGAGGGTTAGCTATAAAAGATAGTTTTGAGAAGTTTCAAGATGCTTTTGGGACTGATGCTGTTTCTTCTCAGAGAACCAGCTGTAAAATCTTTTTTCCTAAGCTCTCTTGACTAAGGATGTCAAGAATAAACAAAAATCCTCAAATTGGTCTTTGAAACTGTGGCTCCATCTTATGTAGGCACAGTGCTGGATGGCGCAATCCTATATTGCTTTTATTGCTCTCTCAATGGTTTTCATCTACACAATGAACCAGAGTCTCCTTTAAGAATGAAGATCATTACAGAAATAATACAGGGATAGAGCCACTAACAGCAGACATATATGTGTGCCACCAGCTTCCCCCTTGTTTTCTTATTTCGTAGATACATTTACAATCATTTGGCCCTTGTGTACAGAGGAATGGAGACAAAGACTCTTGCACAAAGCAGAGGTGGGTCTTGCCAGCAGTTTAATCTCTCAGTGGGGCTCTTATGACTGTTTAGGAATTTTTGTCCTTTGGTGGGAGACTCGTCCATTCTCTTCTCCATTAGTGGTGAACCATGTTACATTCAACCCTGCCTGGCCATGTCTAAGAGAGAAAATGGCGGCCAAACCTGGCCGTAATAGATCCCTTTACAGGGAGACTACCCAAAAAAGGAAAGAAAGGAAGGACTGTTCTCTTTAGCTTACAAAGAAAACAAATACAGTTAGCTGATTATTTTAGAAAGAGGTTAGAAGAAAATATAGATGTTCCATGCTTTGCATAGCTAGTAGATGGCCCTGCAGTGATTGTGCCTTATTTACACATACCACTCTATATTGATCATGGCATCTTTGATTACAACTACTGGACAGTATGCAGATTAACAGTATTGACACTTTGCAAAATTTTAGGCTTCACAGCTGTGTTACAAGTTAAGAACGCCAGCTTTTACATGCCTGTTAATGTTTTTTAAACATCAATCACAGAACTGACTACAGATCATTGACTCGCCTATGTGCAAGTTTGGGCTAAAACTACATTTTAGAAAATATATCTGAAATGAAAAAAAATACATACACTGTTTATTCTTTTTAGCCTACCAAGTGCTCTGTTTAGGCTGGAAAATGATAGCATGCTGATGTACTTGTACAATGTTGAAATGCTGTTGTTACCCAGTAAAAGGTCTCAGAACATTTCTCAGTTTTGTAATTCAGCAATAAATTGCTCAATACTAGTGAAGGCTCTGTTCTCACTCATTTTGGTCATGCAGATAATTTCAAAAGAAAAGTGATCTGGATTTGACCCAAATTCTATGCCTTCTCTCTACCCATACGTGAGTGTACTAAGGTACAGAACAATGAACATACATATAAAACAGGTAATTGCATGCTGCTGTTTTCCGTGAGTTAAATGAGAGGAAAGTAACAGGACACTTGGATACTAGAAGATTATTTATGAAGTTCACTCCTGTAAGAAACAGTGCTTAAGAGGGGGAAAGGTCAGTTAGAGGACAGAAAATCAGTTTCATGCAGTCAGTGGCTATGGCTGGGGGAAAAAAAAACCTGTGTTAAATATTGCCAACATTTACTACGAATTTACAAGTTACATTATTGAAATCTCTACCTCAGTATAAACCAAAAAATGGTGGTAGCCAAGAGGCTCCAACTCTACAAGCCTGTAAATCATTAATAGTATTTTAAATATATCTCTAGAAAAGCTACAGACCACTTGCTTTTAATGCATTGGGAATGGATATTTATTGAATTTACTCTCATTTATTCTAAGCAAAATGTTCAGTACACCTTGGCTGACCACATATACGTGCAACAACTTGGTACCACTTCCCTGTCTATTACCAAATCAGCTATGCAAACTATTTGTTTAAACATCTGTTACAAAACATACTTTCAGACTATGAACCCAGAAAACTAACAGAGTACTCGTCTATGTAATGGGATAACAGACAAGTCTGAATTGTTTTCCCCTCTGACAACCTGTTTGAACAAAATGGAGGAGGAAAAAAGGAAGGATAATTACATGTGAAGTGGCAGCAGTGTTGGTTAAGGTGGTGCCATCTGACACAGCAGACATCTGGCTCAAGGTTGGGGAAGGTGTTTCAGAGCAGTCAGTAGTATCATAGCTACAAGTCTGCAGCTCATCTAGAATGGCTGTGGAGGACTCACTCACTGTGCGGGAGGAGCACTCACTCATGGCAGAATCTGTGCTTACAGAGGCTGTTTCGTTCCTGTGGATAATACTTTCAGAAGCTAGGAATGGGTATTTATATGAAAATTGTGAAAGGGCTGGGGTTTTATAAAAGCGTGAAGGCAAAAAGTCATCAAGCGCTGGCAAAGAATATGGTACTAGATGGGTGCCACTGTCTGGTGAGAAAGAGGCTCTGTTAACTGGTACCACAGGAGGAGGAAGAGGCAGTGGAGAAGCTTCTGTTGCTGTTTGTCTGTGTGTCTGTGAAGCATTTACCTCCATCACAGGGGCAGTTACTTTCTGGTTTCCAAGCTGAGATTTGAGGGAAAAAAATAAGAAAGAAACAGATTACCAAATGAATAAAAACGTTTCCCTTTGCCTCTTGCAGTGTGTAGGAGAATTACAAAAGTGTAAGTTTTTCAGCAGGCCTAGGAAGTTCACATTCACATGGATTAGGAAATAAATCAACCATACTCTATATTAAAGTAGAAAAACATGAAAGAAATTAATGCATCAAATACTAGTGGAAGCAATGCCAGAAACCACAGTGTTTTGGGGATGAATATTCCATATATTGGAATATATGGAACGAATATTCCACAACATATTCCATATATTAATAGGGTCACACTATTTTATACTTATAAATAAATATGAGGCTAGAGAATATCATGCTCTTTTTTTTTTTTTTTTTTGTAGAAGGAAAAAGGTATCTGTGAGCCTGATCTCCATAGATGTTGCTCCTTTTTTAAATCAAAGGATGGGTATCATTTTGAGACTGTAACATACAGATGGGCAGGACTGCAAGCTAAATGGAAATGCTAGTATTGAATGTGCACATGACCCACAAGCAATAGATTGTGGATTTTTTTCCTCTTGTGATTGAATACTTCTTCTCCACTGCCTCACTGATAATAATGTTTGGATGATCTTGGAATTTCCAAGCACTCTGGAAGCACCCTGTCAGCCTACTGGATAAGGTGTAAGTATATCAACCTTTTCAACATCAGAGGACACAAGGATTGCTAAGCTATCTGGTATAAATCTGAGGAAGAACAATGATTGGGAACACAAGAACAGGACAGGGATGATTTAGCACTGAAACAAAACACACTACTTGGCTGGCTTCAGCACCATTCCTTAAAAACATAAAGGAATATCCTCAAAAGAGTGCTTCTGAAAATTCACACGTTACGAGCTTTATGTTTTGATATTTCAAATCGGTCACAATACACTGGTTTTAAAGTAGTCCTGAAACTGACTTTTAGTGTCTGCAAATTGTTTTTGAATTAAAGATACATGAAAAACATCTTGGTGTCCAGCCTTTGTTAATCAGACGCACAAATTTTTCTATATTGCCCATCAGCTGCAAGCTTTCCATCAATTTCTGAAATACGTCAAAGTACTTCAGCACTAGTGGTTTCACTTTCGACAGAGCTGACAAGCTCTGGAATAGCTGCAGGGCAAGAACATTTGGGATTTAAAATTTATTTAGAAGACAGGACAGTAGGATACCACATGCAGCAATTACTACTTAAAAACAAACAAACAAAGAAACAAACAGTATTTACTCATAAATATCACATTGTTACTGAAGATAACATTTTTTTCCAGTGCTTGGAATATGCAAACATCTTTAACTCTAATCATTCAAAAATGTTTCAAACCATCAGATTAAAATGCCATTTTGGCATTTTAATCCACAATCTGAAAATATCTTGTAAAGCCCTTACAGAAGACTTGGGAACACAACCCAGCTTTTGCCACTTGTGAGAGATCACTGGGGGTCCAGTTCCATAATCCTTGCTGAGATCAACTAAAAATTACACAAATAATCTTGGTGAGGTCAACAGGACCATCCCTATGAATAAGCATTTCAGAAAAGGATTTTCAGCATACAAAGAGATACCCAACACTTGTTCCAAATGGTTTGAAAGAACTGTTTGGCATTACTGGACCTATTGAGTATACAAAAATAGCCAAAACCTACTGTTAAAATTTGCAGTTAAAACAGTAAAAACAAAAAAATAAAACCACACATAATCAAACAGCTTAAAATTAAAATCTTATTTATCAGATATAGTCTGATTTCAGTAAGCAATGTTTGAAATCTACAGCTTAAAAAAAAATCTTTCCATATAGTAACTTTAAACAAATTACTTATTTAGAAAAATCAATAATCAAGTGGATGACTGTAAAAAGAAATAACATTTTTAGAGATAACTAATTTGCCAATGGAAATGTCAAAAATCAAATTAAATAAATACTTAAACTTCAAATATTCAAATTAAAATATAATGAAAAGCAATCATAAAATGTTGTGAAACAGCTGGTCATACAGCATAACATATCAGGGGCTTAAGATCTATGCATTTAACAACACATATAACAGTAATTTCACCTCACTGTTGGACACATAAAGGTAAAACATAACTATCCTTCATGATGTATTTCAACATCCAAGTCACAATTCAATATCTCTAGCGAATGACACAAACCAGGAGATAAAGCAATTATGTGTATGAAACTCTGAAGTTCTTGAGACCAGATATCCTCTCAGCATCCCCAGAAGAAAAGCTGCATGACTGAGCTACCATAACTAAATTGATCTCTGAATTGTTAAAATAAAAGGCAACTTTGGAGACTCAAGAAACCTGGTAAGCTTGCTAGCTTCAAACTGAGATGATTTCCTGCATGCTTGAGAAAAGTAAGGATGGACGACACAAGGAAAGATATTCAGGGTGCATCCAGAGAGCAAGTGAAACGGAATTCTTAAATAATTAAATACAATGTGCTTGGCAAATGATAGCTGATTTCATCAAGCCAAATTCTTAAATAAAATATAATGTTATGATTCTTACAACATTGGTAGAAGGCATGCAGCCATTCTATGTACTGTTTCCCAATATGAAGTTTCTCAGCTTTGTAAAGAAAAACTTGAGTATTCTGGCTGGTTCCAGAACTCTGTCATAGGTGTAATCATCACTCTGGCAAAGAGTGGCTGAAAAGGTGGCTGAAAACAATATTTTTTTTTTAAAAAAGCAAACTGTTTAAACCATTGAAAAAACTGGTCTTTTTCAACATGGAGTGCTGGCAAGCACTAAATAGCAGATACATTTGGCTACTGCTAAGCCATATTCTTCACCACTGTGAAAAATATGAGAAAAACAAGGTTGAATACATTCAAAAAACCTCAACTTTTAATACCAGTTCCATCCAGTGTGCTTCAAATTAGGTTTTGTTATTTTCATAGCCCAAGAAATGCTATAAGAAGTCATTTGGATTAACTGTCAAACAAGTATTTCATCTATTAGAATGATGAAACATTAGACTACATAATTATCTTGGGCTGTGGAGCAACACTTGAGAAATAAATATCAACACGGTCTTGGAACAAATTCAAAGTCTTAAGCACAGCTTTCAGCTGGTCTTCAGAAATGTTCACCTTCCACCAAATACTAAAATGTCATGCCTGAAGCATACAGTTTCCACCCAATTCACATGAAGTAGACAGGCGACCCTAGAACAGGTTTTGTCCTCTATCATATTAACACAAGATTTGTGGAGTGCTGCAAGGTTACTCATGACACCAAAGTACTGGCCTTGCTTCAAAAGTCAAGACACAGATAAGGAGACTCAAAGATGAGTGAATAAATTCATTTTGTTAATAAATAGCAGAGTTTAGTAGTTAACATCCAAATTAAACCCATACGCTTGTACAAATGGGTAAAAATACCTCTATTTTTATTGATAAAAGCTGATGTCAAAATGTCCAAACTGATGCTGCAAGTTACATTCCTATGTCCATTTTTACTAATTAACTCTATTATTCTAAAACTCAACATACGAAGGCAATTCAGCCCTTGTGCAAAAATGCATTAGTGATACAGATGTGAAAAGGAAAATTATGTTCTGGATTTTCTTTGCTTTCTGTCTGTCCCCAAAACATTGAAACTGGTCTCCTCTCCCTTCTACATTACTCACTACATTGTCAACATCTACCATACAATAATGCCTGTATTAGATAAAGCTGTTCAGACATTTTTTTGAATTATAGGTTATTTTCTTAGATTCACTTGTCTACAGCTATAAGGCTGGCCAAGGAAATTTCTAAGACAGTAGCCTTTATTCATCCATGACACCAGTACTAAACCAAGTGTTCACCATCTGTGGAGTTCAAGCAACCAGGGCAAATGTTTTGCACCCTCAGTTTTAGAGAGCAGTATCTAGAACAAGATAGCACTCATAAAAGCAGGAACTAAATGAAGATAAAAATATGAAGTGTTTATTTCAGAAGTTGCAGCTCAGAGTTCTTCCATCACTTTAGAACTTCTACTTATAAGAAACTTGGACAATAAAATTTACTTCCATCAGTCTCATATTAACAAATATTAATTTCTTTGTTGAAAAAGATTAAGATATGCAGCATGGTACAGAGTAGCAGGATCTCTCAAGACTGTAAGTAAACCAAAAAAAAAAAAACACCCTAAAAACACAATACTGAGTAACTTGAATGCTTCTCTTTTCATGTATGCTTTTCAAGGGTTTAACCCTTCTCTGAGTAGGAGTGTTTACAAAATGTCACTTGGTGAGTCATACCACACTTCTGCTTGCTCCTCAAGTTCCAGCAGATGAGCTCTGAAATGAAGTGCAAATAGGAGCACAGACATAATGAGAAAAATTGAAGAATATTACAAAATTGTTGTGCATGAACTTGGGCCATACAGGCTCTCTCTTTTTTACAGTTGGCTGTGTCTTTGCATGCTTTGTGACATCATATAGATGTACGTGTGCCATATGCACATAGGTACCCGCACACACACAACATTTCTCATTTACCACCTCTTAAGAAATGATGACTAGCCAATCTTCCTCACTCCCCTCCATATATATAAACCCAGCTGCAGAGGGAGGGAGAGTTGTTTGTTTTTATAATGCCTTTCTGAATGTATTTATTTTTGTGAGTTCCTATGGCAGCTTTCAACACTGATGGTAGGTCTTATCTATAGTCTAAAAGCATCCCTAAAAAAAGAAAAATTTTGAATTGACAGACTATGGTCTGCTTATATAAGAGTAATTTAACTGCTGTGCAAAGTCATGTAGAGCTTGCAAATCTAAAACTATTTCAAAAATGAAAATACTGTCATACATAGTACACTTAATTTGTCTGTGTGATGGAAATTGTAAACTTTACCAATACCATGAGATACAGTGCAGAAGTGGATCACAGTTTTTCGCATCCACTAGAACAGATCCAAGATTTCAATCAGAGTTCTCAGTCAGAAATCTTTTCAGACATAGAGTGGTAACCTTTGTTTCTAACTGTAGCTGATGGCATCTTGGCTTTGGGACCTAATCTGATGCAGAATTTTGCAACATCTTATATGATGACTTGTACTCTAGTTTCAGCGTATGTATTTTAACACAGACCTGGCAAAAAACACTGGCTCCACGGCTTGACCGTGATGCTAGATACACCTCTTCATACTAATGTTTAGAATTTATTTTGATGTTGAGCATCATGGATGATGTCAGCTGAATTTTGCAGGCAAAAGAACAATAAATGGATGCAGCCTGAAAGGCATGTATTCCTTAATGATCCCTGTGATCAGCTCAGATTTTCTTGTTTTATTCAAAGAACTCCAATTGACAGATTTCTTATTGTTCTTCCCACACACTGAAAGCAAGGAGAATACATAAAAATAAGTGTAGAATTGTCAAACAATTTACAGCTAGTTTTGAATTTTGTCAGCTCATCATGAAACTAAAATAGATTCTAAAATAAAAAGAAACTGCAAAATGTGTTTTGACTTTTAAAATTCTAAATAAAAAAGAAGTAGCTAGAAGATGAGTTATTTACGATCATTCTGGCAATTATGAGTCTGGATGTTAAAAAAAAGGTATTTCCCTTAATATCTGTTAGCTGTTGTAAGACCACTTTTGTTTGAGAGACACTGATTTATCTCCGCATATATAATGCACCATATTGTTAACAGGCTGAACAACCACTTTTAAGTGAAAATAAAACATACCAATGCTTAAGTAGTATTGACTACACCTATGCCTGTACTACTGTCTGATGATATCCATCGATGCCCAATTTTTGGACCTATCCTATCTATCATGAAAAGCTCTTACTTAGCCTTCGTTACTGTTTCTGACATGACTTCTTCACTGTGGCTCTTGCTTGAACTGACTTTACTTGACAAAAACAGTAGGTAGTGAACTGGTTCTTCTCAAGGGTAAAGCAACTTGTTTTTCTCTAAATACTCTAAATTATTGTGTGTATTCCAATAGAATGGTTTTGACACTAGTTCTCTCTCTAATCTTACGGACAAATTTCATTGCAAGTCTTACATGCCTCCATTGGTAAATGGAGTGAATTCAAAAGCAGCATTGCAAACTGTAACCATATAATTTCACAGAGCTTTGTTCAGTTCAGAATTTTCACTCAGAGTTGAAGAAGAGGGGAATATAGCTAATGCAGACACTTTTGGCTTCCAAAGTGTGGTTGAGTGTGATTCTCTGAAAGAACCAGACGTTTTACTACTATTGACAGCTCCAGGGCTGTCAGTGGACTTCAGGTTTCCAAGATTGTGCCCTGTTTACTACAAAGTAGACCCACTGATTTCAGTAGGACTAGATAAACAGATATGCTCCTGACTGAGACAAAGGTGTCAGGCAGATATGCTTAGACGTATAGCAACTCGTAGATCTAACTGAAGGCACTTCAAACTCAGATAAACTGGTACAGCAGTAGATATAATAGAATAATTAACTTTTAAAATAGAACAATCTTAACTAGGAATGCAGAGCAGAAATAATTTATTCAGAACTCACTTTCTGGCAGGTATGTATTTGTTGTTGTCTTATTGCTCATAGACTGATTTGATCTGATTCAGTACCTTTCAGAACAGCAATAAACCCAGCTCAGACACCTCTAGTCCCTAAGAAGCTTTTCTGATCCCTTCTAAGACCTAGCTATCTGCTCCCTGGCAGTCTTTCAGTATAGGCTATAGTTCCCCAGTAGCCTGATATGACTCTTACCTACCAAACCAACAATCATGAACATGTTCAACAGCTGCTCCTCAAAAACGTTAATAACCCTTCACTCCCTAGTATTCCATCTGGTCTAGCTACTCTAAGAGGAATATTACCAGGAACCCAGAAATAAAGTAGAATTCCGTTCATCAGTTTTTGCATAGAAGCTTATCTCTGCTTCAGATTTCATGAATGCTTTTTAATGCATTTTTTTTTCCTTTTTTTCTCAACACATACTCTGGGATTACTGGAGGTTTCAGAAATGCTTTAAAAACTTGTATCTTTAAAATAACAAACAATAATAGATAAAAACCACACAAAATCTTTGCCATAATTAGTATCTCTGGTACACAGCAAAATGCATCAGAGAAATCTGGGCTCACTCCCACAGGTGGCTTTTAAAAAAGACCAAGATTATTTGACATGCACACAGAACTGACGTTCCTATTCTTATTTACTACGATACTTGATAGCATCTCTTTAAACACGAGATAGAATCACTTCTGTGAGACCTTTGGCTTCTTTCCTAGACTACGTACTTGGTGTTCCCATTTCTCCCTGATGAGATCTGTACAGCTAACAAAGAATTTTCATCTCAGTACACGCTGGGTTTGCAAGAAACAGAGGGACTTAGAAGCGCCTTGCCTTGTGATGCTTGATGTACATGTAGTTGACTTAAAAATATTTTATCAATTCTTTTTTTTTTTTCTTTTAAAAAAGGGCTATTGCGCAGATCACAGGAGACAGCAATGACTAGCCTTGCTGAAAGAACTGAGAAAATTATTTTTGGTGGGCCTAGGAAACTGCCAGAGCTGCGTTTGCAGAAAAAAACCACAACACTCCATCCAGATGTGATCCTTCCACAGTACCTATGGCAGCACAATGCTTTAATGCTTTTCTCTCTAGGAACGATCATTTAAACCCACAGTTCACTAATTTCCTATTGTGCATTTGCACTCCATAAAGTGCACACAGAGGAACAAGGAAGTCTACTTTCCAGCTCAGCTGGGTTCAAATTTTTTTTTATTTTTTTTGCAATACCCTTCCAAAAACATCGTTTTGTTCAGTTCTGTTTTGATCCACATGACAGGTAGTTTTACCCAGAAAACAAAAGGTCTAACTTTGATAATATAAGTATAACTAAACAGAGTTATTAAGTGATTCATGAATGATCTAAAATAAAAAAATGGAAAAATTAAATATACCACATGGCATTCTGCAGCCTGTGAAGAAGGAAGAACTGTAGACTTTTGTCCCAAATCCTTTGAAGACATCTTTGAAGTGTCTGGAGAAATACTAGGTGGATGTTCTTGGATTTCAGGCTCTGCTTTATTGTCAGGGATGGGAGCTATCTGAATGGAAAGAGACGCTGTGTGTATCTCAGGCATGGGGTTACAGGCAGGTGAGACAGGCCTTTGTGAAAATATTGGCACTTCAACAGGCTTGAGCTGTTGCTGTGTATTACAATGAATGCTACTCACTGAGTCTTGTGTCCGGGTTAATTTAAGGGTAGATACCCTCCGCTTTTGAGTCTGTTGTCTTTGGCCTTGGTGGAGAGTAGCACTAATACCAGCTACTGTGCTTGTGCCTGCACTGGAGATTGAGGTCAGTGGTTTAGTGATTTTTTGTGCATAGGACACACTTGTGTTAGATATTTGAGAAGACATTATCTTCTGGACAGACTTCTCAGTAGTGTAATAGCCAGTATCTGTGGGAAGGTGTTTATCTGGCTCAGTTGTTACTGCCTGGAGATTAATTCCGTTCTTGTGATTAGTTACTCTCGCTCTTTGAAAACTTTCTTTTCTAGGGGGTGGCAGAGGTGCCTTATTTGCCAAAAGCATCCACACAGCAAAATAACATTGAAGAAGAAACAGAAAGAAAGTAAATGTTAGCAGGAGATATAACTCAGTTTTACTTTTATCTTTAAATTAAAAAAAAAACAACTAAGAACTACGGGTTCCATCCAACATTGTTCAATTCAATGGAAAATTGAATTGTTCAGGTTCCCACCACCTTTAGCTGTACAGCTTGTATTTAGAAAACCAGATGTTCCATTTGCTCACTGAGTAAACTGGGTTCAGAAGGGAGCCAAAATAGGCTTTATTTTCTTAAAAAAAATAAACATGAAATTATTACACAATGAAAATTATTAATGTGAAACTGTTCAGATATGTAAATCATTTCCAAAATGTACTACATGATTTTAGATGACAAGCTATTATTCACAGGTAACACACATATTTACAACAGACAGGCCTCTTAAACCACTGAATTAAAATAGTAACAGAAACAGTATTGACAACAGTATGTCGACCTTTTTTGGGCAGATTAATATTCTTCAAAGTTGTGTTTTTTTAGTGCTAATTGGATTGTTCTGCAAAACAGGCAGAAACATCTTATAATTAATAAACTTTTATCCTCCAATATCTTGATAAATGACAAGTGTTTCAGAGTGTAAAACATTAATAAGTATTCTTTGAAGTCTGGGAACACTCCTGGAAAGCTTTTATTTGTGTTTGACTTTTTTTTCTTTTTTTTTAAGCTGGCTATCTTGTTCATTGAAAGCAATTTCTGGTAATTAACCTGCAGGCATGCATCTTGTGCAGAGTATACTTTATCTACACAGCAAAACAGTTTGTAATCACCCATATGTATTCACACTATCTGGAAGATATCAGGATAGCATTCCCATAGGACCATCCCATCTGTATATGGTGTCCCCCCAAAAAACAATTCACACACAAATGCCAAAGAATGAAACATGGTGTGTTCAGTTTTACCTGAGTTGGTGATTTTTTATCCTGTAGGTTGGGCCGCACACTTCTAAAACCTTTTGCTGTGAGAGATGAACTGCTAATGTCTCCATTCAGTGTCTCTCTACTTCCATTATTGTAAGATCTCCAGGCTTTTGTGAGGAAAAAAAGAATCAAATTATTATTATATATATTTTTTGTGGTTACTAGATCTATATTTTGCTATCATCATATCAACCCAACTATTAAGCAAACTGTGGAAATTTATCTACTACACAACTGACATTGCTGCTGATATCACCATGGAAGTGGTAAGAATAGGGCTAAAGCTGCCACTTGCAAACTTTTTATATCTTTAAAATTTTGAAAACTCATGACTGACAATACTGTTGGTAGCAGTTTGATAGCTCCCCACAACATTCATAAATACTGATTTTAGCCCTGGGAGTCCTTTTGAGATTCTGTTGTTTCAGACCCTGTATAAGGCTGACTGAAATACTTTTACAGATTAGGTTCTTGATCTTCACAGCTGTGTCAGATTTTTGAAAAACATCCCAGACCATGTGAAGTTATTCTATCATGGCAATTTCACCTCAATACCTGATTATCTGTTCCAATCTTATTTTCAAATCTGAACAACACCTCAATTTTCCAACCAAACAACCATGTTTTGTCTTTATCATCAGAGCTGAACATCGCTCAAGACACTGTTCAAATATAGGGGAAGATATTATCCTATCTCAACAAGTTACAGATTTGAAGACAAAATATTGAAGATAGAGGCTGGGAAAAGTAACACATTATGTGAGGAGGCTGCTAAGTGGGGTGGGCAGAACTTGTAATACTGAGTAAGAGACTAAAAATGAAATAGCAAGTGCCACTGAAGCTAAAGGTGGCAAATTAGCAGTCTGTATCCTCCCACGCAACTAATTTTCTGACAACATACACTGTGTTATAGGAAATACTGCTTCCCAAGTAAGACCTTAATTTGAGGTCTTAACCACCTGTAGTTATTATTACAAATTCAGTGGTGCTTTCCTTAAAGAATGCAGATGTATGGAGTGATGAAACCAAATAAATGGAAGATTGTTATATTTCATCCACTTACGCAGTATTACACTGATGCATAAATAACAGTTTTTTATTTACCTGAATCTGGAGACTGAGAATCAGACCCTAAAAAAACCAAGCAATATCAGTGTGTTAGAAATAAAATAATCAATTGTAAGAATGACAACATTTCCAGTTACAAAACTACATCTAGTTCCATGTTCCTTGCTCATAAATACTCGGGGTGTCTTAACATGCAGCTAGGCTCACAGGGTTAATTTCAAAAGGTAGGTTTGCAAAAAGATGACAGTGACTCAGTAGTCAGTGATGCCAGGATGGGTATGTTTGCTTCCATTTATTGTTCTGTTGCCATGACTATGCAGATAAGACTACTGAATTAAATTTCATCAGTGATCTAGTGAACATGTTAAGATCACACCAAAAAATAAAAAAACCAGCAGAACATCTGGTGCACATTGTTTCATCAAGTTTATTTATTTATTTAGATATTTAAGTCACTGATTAACTAATCATTTTGAATTCTGGGCTAATTAAAAAGCAAGGCTATATCTTAGGGAACTTACTGAGAATTACATACCTACATATTTATCTTTACTGTCTGCAATAGATACAATTCCCTTCTTTTACTTAAGTATGCCTCAATATTACTATATCATAGATACTAATGTTTACTGCTCAAGGTCTACAGAAGGCTACAGTGTGCTGTTACTGTTAATTAATCACTACTATTTCAGAGAGCCAATAATAAATAAATATTTGCCTTTTTTTTTTTTTAACCCCAGTAAATACTATGATCTGCTATCATCTAAAATTTAGATATCTAAAGAAATAACATTCTTTTAAGATCAGCTGGAAAGGTTTAATTCAAAACCAAGAAAGTCGTCTACAGATTGTCAGGATTTTTCTCCCCCTTCACACCAGAATGTGTGAAGCTTTCTTCATCACTTCAAAGCAAACACTGAAACTGACACATACATACTGCCAGCACACAATAGATATGA